>NC_043758.1:38723975-39072308 GCF_902148845.1 Salarias fasciatus | reverse complement strand
ACTCGCCTGGGCCTTTCTCAAACCCCGTGCTTTACCCACAGTCACATGTGACTGGCTCCAGTGCCCGGCGTGGTCGAATTGAATAAAGTGATATCTGAGATGGACATATGTGTGGCAGCGTTCACCACTTGGTGTTGCTGTATCCTCAGATAACACACACACACACACACACACACACCACATTTGCATATATTTTAGATGTATTTTAGGCTCCAATACAGCCATCAAACACCAAGCAAATTGTAAAAATCTAAGCTGAGATATCAGAAAAAAACTAGTTACCTAATTGGTCAGATGCTAGCAGTGTGTAAAAACATGCAGAACGCCACAGGGACAGAAAACACAAATTTTGACACTTCACTGTTTTCACTGGGAGGTATCATTCAAATTGGCTTTATGTTGAGGGTGTAGCCATTTTATTGTGAAAATACAGACATTTTCATCTCAGATACTCTGTCCCACAACAAAGAAAAAGTGTTAGGTGTAAAGTTGTTATTAGAGATCGACAAATATCAATTTCCAGAGTTGGTGCCAATACAAACGAATATGAAACAGCGATAGGGACAACCAATGTTTACAATCAGTATATCTAAAAATCATAGTTGATACAGGATTTTTAAGAAGGAAAAAAAGCATTGTAATTAAAGCCGCAAGCGGCATTGGGCGGGACCGAGCCCCCACGCTGGTCGGCGACTGAGGCCGTCCTCGGACCTTGCCGACCGAAGTCCAGGTCATCGGGAGCCTTGCCACTCCATAAACGTCCATTTTCATCATCATGATGATTTTACCTCAAAGGCGACATATTATGCTTTTTTTCACTTTGTGAAGAGTTTCTTACAGCAGTAAGTTACAAAGTAAGTACTTTGAAAGTGAAATAGCGGACTTCCCGTTGGATTTAGGTCGTGGATATCAATGAGAGATTTTTAGATCTCGATGAGACGAAAGCATGAGCAAATGGTTTGATCTCTCTACGACATTCCTATGGGCCATAGCGCCCATTTTTTTCAAAAATGTGACTTTTATTTTGAAGGATTGCTAAAATCCACACCGTGTGACTTTTGACAAAGTTTGAAACATCGTTTGTAGAGAAACTTCTCCTCTATCAGGCCGCATTACTCTGACGTCTCTATGACAAATGGTCTCGGACAAGATAATGTTTAAATGAGGAGTGATTTTTACTTTGAAAGGGAAATAGCGGACTTCCTGTTGGATTTAGGCTATGGAATGGCCCAGTTTACATGGGTGTTTTTTTTCAATCCGATTGTAAACAATCATATTAAACGGAGTGTATTCATGTAGTGATCCACGATGAATCCTCGTTTACAAGGACCCTGGGTGAAGCGGATTATACAGCGTCCTGTGACATGCGCACAAAGTCTCACGAGGAACTTTCAGGTCTTTAGCTCCGCAGCAGCAGTCCTCAGCACCGAGCAGAGAGTTTTTATCTGCTAATATCTGCTCAAATAATGTCCCAAAAGTCCATGATACGCTGCTGAAGGAGCGGGTGCTCCCCTGGCTGCAGCACCGCTGCGCCGAGCGGCACGTCTCGGTGTGTATGGGTGGCCGTTTGTGCCATACATCGCCTGGTACAAAACGCCGTTACGAACGGCGCTTTTGACGCCGAACGCCGCCAGGCGCTTTTATTTTGAAACGCCTTCCGGCGTCTCAAACGCCGAGCGCCGGCAGGCGCTTTTAAAGCGCCGGCAGGCGCTTTTAAAGCGCCACCAGGCGCTTGAAAACTGAGTGAGGAACTTTTTTCCATATATGTTTTCTTGTCCACATGACGTTTGATATATTAAATGTATTAAAATATATTTTTTCCTTTCTAATCAATTTTTCAAAACTGAAATGTTTAAAAACAAAAAAATAAATACTTTTGATCAGGGGTGAGCTTAATGAGGAGACTTACAGGGTTATAGGGTGGAAAATGTTCAAAAAATTACTTATCTGACATTGTTTTCAGAGCAGCTAAAGTTTGCGAATAGTCAGAACAGGACAAAAGGATTGTAAATGTTCCCACAGGGAATTTTTTACCTTTGAAAAAGTTAGATCACATTTTCAAAATTTATGTAGAATCAAGTTCCTTCACCGAAAATGTTTTAACTCTCATAAATACAATAAATAAATCCCACCTTGTGATAGAAAAAAACCCCCACAAAGGAGTCTTGTGTAAACAAAGAAATCTTGAATAGTTGAGCCTATATTTCTTTCCTTCTCTCCTTCTATTTTGTAATAACAGATTGTAATAATACCTACACATTGTGCAATAAATTATCTTTTTGACCCCAGGCTTGTGACTTCGGAATTGAGAGGAATACATGAAGCCAAATGGTGTGACGATCCAGGAAAAGCAGTGTTCCTCTCTGACAGCAACCTGCTTGGTGGCTCCCCAGATGTCATGGTGTCCAATGACTGCATCGTTGAGATAAAATGTCCCTGCAGCCAGAAATAACATGTTTATAAGTGAAATAATTATCTGTGCCTTCGTACCAGTTAAACTGTTGTTTTATGTTGTGTGATTTATTATTAAAAATATAAGCAGTAACAAAATAAAACAAATGATGTCATAATAAATTAAGCGGGAGCCACATAACCAGTGTGAAGATTTGTGTTTAAGTAGTTCAGCATCCCTGACACTTACTACCAAAGAAGAATATTCAAATACTTCTTCTAATCATGCATTCAGATATTATTTGAAAAAACTGAATTGTACTGAGAATGTAATGTTGTAACAGACAAACATAGACCCTAAAGAGAGAATCTCAGATTTATTTTTAAACATTTGAGTTTTGAAAAATTGATTAGAAAGGAAAAAATATATTTTAATACATTTAATATAGCAAACGTCATGTGGACAATAAAACATATATGGAAAAAAGTTCCTCTAAAAAGAAGACCGATACCTTTTACTGGCTGGTGAAACTTCAGGGGAGGAGAATATTAGCATGTTATAGAGCGCGTGGCGGCGCTAGGCGTCCAAAAGTGCGTGGCGGCGCTCGGCGTTTGAGACGCCGGGAGGCGTTTCAAAATAAAAGCGCCTGGCGGCACTCGGTGTTAAAAGCGCCGTTCTTAACGGCGTTTTGTACCAGGCGATGTGTGGCACAAACGGCCACCCATAGGTGTGAGCTCTGCTCCGCGTGTCGATGTTTCGAATTAACTGGTGCCCGTGTTAACTTGTGACCAATACGTGATTGAAACACGTAGTGGTTCTGGTGAACGTCGGTTATCGACAGTTACAGCGAGTGTATACGTTTAAAGTCATTTCTGAGTCTTATTTTAACAACTGCTGTAATCAGCTTGTGTTTACACAGACCTCCGCCGTCATTCGTTAACGCGGGAACCAGTTAATCCATAACACCAGCCGGCGATCACTTGTATTCTGCTATAGAGGTCTTTATACAACTCGCTATTGCGCGATTTGGTTCCATCTCGCCTCACCAATGTTTTTTCTGTCGGGGTTTTTTACTAAAAAAGTGATTTTTCAACCACTGTGGCGTTCTCTGCTGGTTTTTTGACTGTGCTGCTTCCCGTTTACTGGCACGTCACTACCTATGAGGGAACGCATGCGCAGAACAAACACTCCCCCAGTTCAATCCGCTCCGCTGTCAGGCTCCTTTATAAGGGACACGAGCATATTGTCGATCGGCGTAGACCACCTCATACAATCGGCTCCAAATTACAATCCGCTCTGAGTGAAGCGGATCCACTCGGTCGTTTACATGACACATTTTACAATCCGCTCCACGTACAATCCGCTTATACGTGGTCCATGTAAACGTGCCTGAGAGATTTTTAGATCTCGAGGAGATGAACGTGAGCAAATGGTTTGATCTCTCTACGACATTCCCACAGGCCGTAGCGACCCTTTTTTTTATGTGAGTTTTATTTTGAAGGGCTAATAAAACCACACCGCGTGACTTTTGAAAAAGTTGTTCACATCATTTGTTGAGAAACTTCTCCTCTATCAGGCCGTGCTACTCTGACATCTCTACGATAAACGGTTTCGGAAAAAAGCTGCTTGAAACTTTTACATTGAAAGGGAGATGGCGGACTTCCTGTTGGATTTAGGTCAAGGGTGTCAATGGATGATTTTTAGAGCTCAATGAGTCCAACGTGTGAACAATTGGTTTTGTCTCTCTATGACATTCCTACTTGACAGGGGTGCAGATTTTACTGTCTCTCGGTTGCGCTAGTTTGTAGGTGGCGCTAGAGAGCAGATGGGGTTAATTTTTTTGTTTTATAAAATTTTTCACCAGTCTGGATGTGCCTGCCAACTTGGGTGAGTTTTCATGCATGTTTAGGGGGTCAAAATTACGTTTGAAGACACCAGGAGTATAATAATAATAATAAGAAGAAGAAGAAAAAAACGAATAAAAAACAATAGATTCCTTGCCCTCAGGCAAGGTGCCCTCAGTTTGAGGTCACCTCGCCCTCGGGCTCAGTCCCTAAAAAGTATGCATTGTAACTGAAATAAACCATATAATTATTCTGAGAATTTTTTTCAATGAAATATTACAGGGAGCTGCCAGCAGCACAAACAAAACAAAAGAACAGGTAAAGAGATGAGTGGAATAATATAAAACTACTAACTAAAGTTTAAAGTATACTAATAGTGAACAGTATATGAGTACAACAATAAACAGAGCTCAGACTGTAGTGAGTAGTCAACTAAAAAATCCTGTTAAAACAACTTCTAACGACGCATAATCAACACAACGTATCGCAATTTCGAGAAGCAATTTCTGGACTTTATTAAAGAACAAAAACTGAACATAACAGTTAAATCAAAATTTGACAGACAATAGTAAATAGTGACTCTTGTACTATAACAAGGTCTTTTACAGACATAAACAAAAATGAATGTGAATAAAATATATGTACATATTAGGTTGAGATAGATTTTACATTAAAGTGGAAAAGGGAAACAGATGTATCATTGTCCTTTTTAGAACAGTTTTACAGTTTTGGTGCTTTTATTTGTATTTATGTCATTTAGTGTTTTAATGCGTTTTTCAAATTCAATAAAAAAATTAGGTCGATCTTTGCCAATCACATCGCCATTTCTTGTCTCGTGCTGTCTGATGACGTCAGGCGGCCCGTAGCTGACTCGGTTTCCATGGAGACCGGCGGCGGTGTCCCGGATGTGCTCTTTTTTTTCCCACACTCAACATGGCGTCGGGAAAGTGAGACTTCGGCTAATGTTACACAGTTTGCCCAAAGTTCGCCGGTTCCAGCTCTTCTAACCACGGGAAAGTTTTCCAGCACGGCGCGTCGGAAGCAGAACGGCTTTTCCTGGAGACTCTGCGGGTGAGTGAGCTGGTTTGGTGTCCGGAGCTGAAGTTAAAGCGTGTTGAGCGCTCCTCTCTGACTGGCTAGCAGCGGCTAGCATTAGCTGCTTTGGGGTCCCGGCCGTCCGGGTCCGAGCGGACCGGAGCGGACCTGATCTCCCCCTGTGCCTCTGCTCTGATAGGGGTCATGTGGAGAAGCTCTCGCCGGGAGGAGGGAGTGTGTGTTGAATGAGACGTGTCTCAGGTCGGTGGTGATGAGTCTTTTGAGGAAGTTGTCTGAGTGTAAATCGTCGCTGATAGTTTCTAGGTTTCTTTGCTAAGACCCTTTAACCTCACTGGACGGCTTATCGGCAAACCCAGGAGACGGGCTGGTTCTGGAAACGTCTGATTTCATTTGATCACCGTCACCGAGACTACGTGTGTTACGTTCATCCGGGTCCTGTTGATCGCCGTGCTGAAGTGCTGTCTCACCTGTGAAGCAGGTGAACGGGTTCCGCTGCACTCTGGGCAGGATCCGGATGGAGGAGGAAAGATGATATTGTCTGTCAGGTGTGATTAAGTTTCCTTTTCTTCTCCGTGGCTGCACCTTTTGCGCTCATAACAGCCTTTCCCACAGAAAAATATGAGAGAACATGAGGGCTACGGACCTTTTAAGTGTGTATTTTATCTTTTGAAGAGGAACCACATGATAAAATAGAACCAATATGAAGATTAGGTTCATCTCTACGACTCTCATTTTCATGTCTCAACCACCTCACGTGGGATCTTCCAGGACAGGACTGGCAAAAGCACATTTCACTTGGAGCCACAAAAGACCTTCAACCTTTACGATGAGGCTAACTCATTTTCCAAAGATTCTTATATACTCTAGTTTTAAAACATGTACAAAAAACGGTATCTTATGA
The DNA here is from genome assembly GCF_902148845.1 of Salarias fasciatus. NCBI lineage: Eukaryota > Metazoa > Chordata > Actinopteri > Blenniiformes > Blenniidae > Salarias > Salarias fasciatus. Next base: position 39,066,115 of record NC_043758.1, on the reverse strand, counting down.
AGTCTCTTATAAATTTAAGGTGGTAACCATTCCATTTACAGCTGTTTTTCTACCTGATTATAGTGGTTTCGTCCTTCTTTTCAGATAGTTTTACCATTGTAGAGTAAAACCAAAACGATTTATTAATCCCTGAGGGAAACTCCTTTCAGCATTGCTCCACACAGAATAAATAGAAAGTTGAATATCAAATAAGACAGGATAAAAATTAAAAAAGGAATGATACATATTGATGTGCACTAGGCTTTTAGGTTAATATACAGAAAGGATGATATGAACCAAAACGCAGCAAAGCTCCAGAGTTTTTACACAACTGGAATAGAGAATTTTATCTACATGTTAGAGGATAATAAGAGAGAAAGAGAGACAGCTGATCTTTTTCCATAATTATGTGAAAGCCACTAGTCATGTTTTAAAAATGTAAAAATTGTAACTTCTATTTTTGGTTTTGCTGTTTGTGATCGGTGCTCAGAGAGTAATGTGGATCAATTAAAAATGCAAGCCCCGATGCTTGGGCTCGTCTCGTACCTGGACGATTCGCTGACATGCAGCCCTGCTTCCTGAGGGCCTGGGGCCTTCGTGTCTGCAGTGAGTGGGAAAGGGACTGTGTGAATGGTGCTGGGCACACCACACATTCCTGGGATACCAGAGCGGTACGGAGGGCTCTGCCGTCGTCTTCACTCACATGGAAGACCTCTGGCAGCAGCATCTTCACCACGTTCAGCAAGTTATTCAGCACCGGGGAGGAAGTGGGTGTCGGGTTGTGAGTGGGTCAGAATCGTCTCTGTATAAATTGATATAACTACGGCACGTTTGTGAGGAGGAGGAGGATGAAGCTCTGGTCAATATGAGAAACATCTTCTCTTGAACATGGCTGCTGGTCGTTCAATCTTTCACGGCATCTGCTGTAGTGTAACATGAGAAGGTCACGGAGGTCACGGAACTGGAAAATCAGGCTGAAAAGTCAAACACTGGCTCTCACTCCTGTATTCAAACCCCAGTTTTGATAAAGCCATTTTGTTCAGGACAGATCCTGTGGTTATGAATGAGCTGCGTGCTACAGTTTGTTTTTCTCTGTTGTTCATTACTTAGGGAGTTTCTCAAGGTTTCAGACCCTGCTTAAAGTTCGCAGAGCTCTTGTGTCTCAGGGTCCTCAGTTCCTGTCCTGTTGGTGTCCTGAAGGTGAAGACACAGCCCAGTCCTCGTTGAGACGGTCTGGGACGGATGCTGCAGGACACAAACATTTAGACAGAGCTACATTTATTGCTTGAAAATCATTTCCCGGGGCTTATGGGATCAAGCTCAAACTGCAATAACCTGTCTGAGTTCAGTTTGGAAGCCTGGCCGCGTCTTTTCCTCCCTCATTTCCCAGCAATCATCTGCTGGCACTTTGTGGGGGAAAACAAACTGAACACAAGTTGTTTTGTCTCCCGAGTGAAGACAAGCTTAAGAGTTCTGACACTTTTACTCACTGATTGTTGCTTCAGGTGAATCATATGTCACCTGTTGCAGGTTAGCTCAGTCAGCTGGTCTTTCTGAAAGCTTACAGAGGACCCGGGTTCAACCGGTTTGAACATGTACTGAGGAGACATCATGGATATGTGGGACAAAGCTTTCATGAATGGAGATGAGGAAAACAATGTCCTCGGCTGCTGGACACATTTGGACTTAATCAGACGCCTTCCTGCTGGTGCCACGTGAAGCAGGGTGCCAGACTAACCCCTCACACAGAGGCCAGAGCAGCGAAAAGACACTTTCACTACCTGGAAACGGTGATCGATCCTCTCGGTGTTACCCTCCCCAGCCTCCAGGACAGATTATGCCCTCTGACAGGCCTGTTTTCCCCCCCTCGGACCATATGTTTAGCACCCCTGGTTTGCACAGTCTGTGTGTGCCAGAAGTGAAGCGATATTTCACATGTGATCTCATTGGTTTACCGGTGTTTTCATTTTGGAGAGCTAAGCAAACAGGTGTGCAGCTGCAGCAGCTTTAGTCTGCTCAGCCTCTCAGCAGCCGCCAGAGCCCGTCTGAGGGGTTTACTCTTCACTTTGAATCCACCGGGAAACCAGTTTGGTTTGGTTCAGTGATGACCCTGATTCCGCCGCCTCTCCTCTCAGGTCACCTGACATGGACTTCAGCAGCAGAGTGGGGTTTCTGGTGGTGCTCGGCAGGGAGCAGGAGGAGGAGGAGGTCAGGAGGAGTCGTAGATGACTGTTGGTGGACGCGTACAGCAGGGGGCGGGGCCTCGGATCACTGGGGGCTGTTGTCCTTTCTTTGATGGGAGCTGAGCCCAGGTTCTGTCAGACAGAGACAAACACAGCTGTGGTTCAGGTGAACTTCAAACAGCTTCAACATGAGCGCAAAGTCAAACTCATCACAACCGTCTTTCATTATATCTGACTTCTTAGACATTAAAGTCTCATGTTCAGGTAATGGAAACGTCTGACATTATGAGGTTTGAGAGACTCCCTCTTTTCCCTTCATTTTCCTCTGGCCTCTTGATGATCCGGCTGCTCTGCTGTGGTGGACCAACAAGCGTGAGGACCTCAGTGGTCTCTCCTCCCTCCACCAGTGTCAGGTTTCACGGAATAAGACGGCATTGGCCTGAAAAAGAAGCCTTGGATGGGGTTAAGAGAGAAAAATGTAGACTTGAGAGGGGGAAGAATGAGGAAAAGAGGGGGTGGGATGAAAGATGGCATGTGCAGGTAGGAGGGAGTGATTGTTGAACATAACGGGGGGAGGAGAGGCACATCGGTAACAGCTCAGTCACCAGATCAGTGAAGAAAACACCGTGTACATGAAGTATCAGTGCAGGGCTGGAGGAGAGAAGAGCTCAGCTGGTTAAACCAGTAACCAGGAACGTCCCTGGTTCAGATCAGATGTATTTCTCCTCTTGTTTCGTGTAAGAAGGAATGGCTATACTCATTCTCTTGGGTAAAACCTGAAATCCTCTCTGGAATGAGACTAGTGCCACATCCACCCGGTACTGGCTCAGGAACACTGAGTTAAAATAACAGGCTCAGCGTTGACACCTTCTAAACACTGTAGGTGGATTTCAGGCCTGTGCTCCGTTCAGTGAGACTCTCGCAGAGTCTGTTTGACTGGACTGTTACAGAGCTTTTCGTTTATTCTAGATGCATGTTTACAGGGCAATAAAGTGAGTAATTACAGAGAAGTTACTTCTGAGCTCCAGATAGAATGCTTCTTTTTATCTGAATATCAGTGCGCTCTTCACTTCTTTTGTTTTTTGGTCTCTCAGTCAAACCCTGTGTTGACATTCAGCCTTTTACCGTCCATTTTAACTCACTGCTTTTAAATGGGCTGATCAATACACCAAAAACCCCAGGATCAATGGCCCTGGCCCACATCTGCTCTGTTAGGAGGACAATCGAATACCAGAGGTATCACGTCTCTCTGGTTCTGTGATCTGATTTCCTCACGTTGCTCCATTTTCGAGATGTTTTATAGATTAAGAACCAAAAAAGCAACAACCTGTGCATGTCTTTCTTCTTCTCTCAGATCAAAGTGAGGCGTTTTGTTCCTGTGTTTGCTCGTGCAGCGGAGATATCGAGCTCAGACCTGCACGTTCCTGCCTGTACGGAGGTTACACAAACATAATACAGAGGGAGCCTTCTGGACGGCGGCCACCGCTCAGCTGTGCTGCTCTGCTGTTGCAACAGCAGTAAATGGCAGTATAGTAATAATGGGAGGGGGGACACGGCAGGAAGGCAGCTCATTCTGTTTGTTTTTGTGCTCTCTCTCTCTCTCTCTCTCTCTCTCTCTCTCTCTCTCTCTCTCTCTCTCTCTCTCTCTCTCTCTCTCTCTCTCTCTCTCTCTCTCTCTCTCTCTCTCTCTCTCTCTCTCTCTCTCTCTCTCTCTCTGCTGGAATATTCTGGGTTCTGTAAATAGGCACATTATGTCTTCTCAGAATAATCTGTTGAACAATAGAAGAAGTGACTGAACAGCAGTATTCTATCTTTTCAGTCTTTTGTTTTGTTGATAAATATTGCCAGCCTTATCGAATACTGTGGAGCCGACGTTCAGCCTCGCCACCTGCTGCAGGTCCTTCCTGTTTTCTGCCGTGGAGCTGGAAAAGCACACAGTGCAGCCGGAGGGCGGAGGGCGGAGGGTGCCGTCCAGCGGCCCGGCCGCTCTGCTGCTCAGTGTGAACGTGTCCTGGCGTCATGGAGAGCACCGTCAGCCACGCTGCGTCGTTCTACAGAGACGGCCATGGCCAGGGAGAGGCTGTCCACCTACCGCTCGTCTCAGCGCCTCACCAGTTCAGCACCATCTCAGTCGTTTCCATGACGACGGCTGCGCGACGATGTGGTGGACCCAGGTCCCTGTTGGCTGTATCAGCGGACCTGACCTGCAGCCGGCCGCCACAGTGAGACGGGGGACCTGGGTTCACATGAGTGTGAAGGAGAGGATGAAAACACACTTCTTCTCACGGCAGTGAAGCTTATTAGAATCTCTGACATTTCACACTCTTCCTCAGTAGCCGAGGACTGTTCTGAAGAGGAGTTGAAGAGGGAGCCATGGTTTTCAGTTGGTCATGGAGGACTTAGTGAATAATGATCTTACAGTTTGTCAGATACACAGATATTTAGTCACTCTCCCTGTGAGTTCGTTGGTGATGAATTGGTGCGATCACACAGATTTTTCATAAACTACATATTGACTCTTCATGAAACACGAATCCTGGTCTGTCTCCTGTTATTGTGAGAGCAGCCGGCAGCAACACTGCTGCTACTCAGGATGGATTTGAGAGAAATGATTTGGCTGTTTTCAGTAGACGATTCAGATTCAGGACCGACTGTCAAGAGGTGATTGGTATGATGATGGTGGTAGATGTCATCCGGCGGCGGCGGCGGCGATGTCTTGCTGTAAAGTCTTGCTCTGAGTCTCATGTGTGAACGTGACTACAGCATGGCGTAAACTCACCAGAGCTGCATGTTCAGATGAAACATGACTGGTCCTGACACGACCTGGAGACAGGAAGTCATGTGACCGGCACAAAGAAACTTCAGCACCTGGGTTGCAGCGCTGCTTGAAATCCTGTAAACTGCCGTATCCCCGTCTGGCTGACTCACAGATCGAATGTTGTCTTCTATTTATTAAACTTTAATTACATGCCTGGAAAGCACTTTATAGGTTTCCTATAACTGCCTTCAGTGAAGAAACCCATCCTTTGGTGAGTGTTAAGTGATTATTTCCGTAACGGAAAAGGGGAATATAGAGTGAACATGTCAGAGCAACACTTTTTATTTCAATGATTTTAAAATTCCTTTGCACCACTAACAGGGCTGGAAATGATCTTCTGTGGCTCCCGACCAAACTGATTCCGTATGAGAGAACATGTTCCTCGTTCCTTTATTGTCAGTTAGACTGCAACAGAATGATTCCTCTGATCATCAGCTACTCCTGGATTACTGAAACCATTAATCATCTACTTTCAATCAGCTCTTTGAGTGAGTGTTGTTTTCCTCATCCTGTGGAAACACCCAACTGTACGTCTGCTTTTATCCTGTGTTTTTCCTTATGGTTGATGCTGATGTATCTGCTGAGGTAATCTGAAGTATTTCTCAGTGTGTTGGGAGCTTGTAGAGGTCCCGGAGGTCGCGTACGCAGTCAAACTAGGTCATGTTTGCTGTGTGTGTAAATATGTGCGGACCAGCCCGTGTGCCTTCTGTCTGCTGTCTTTATCATTGACCTTTCCACATTCCACAACCTGCCGCTGGAGGCGCGCCCTCATTGGCTGCAGCGCCGCGTGCTTTGTTCGAACTCCGCCTCGGGATTGGCAGGTTCGTGTGTTTCTGGCTGTGATTCGCTGAGCGGATCAGTTCCTGCTGTACTTTAACTCTCACTGGAATGTCAGCAGGCCTTTTCCTCCGTCACACTGACACTCTGTGGCCTGTGGGATAATGATACCTGTCACAACACGCACCAGTTACGGTTTAATGATGAATATGATTGATTTTAAATCGATCAAATGCTTTAGAAAAGTTTTTAAATACCGTATTTTCAGCACTATAAGGCTCACCGGATTAATAGGCGCACAGTCAATGAATGGCTTTTATTAAAAAAAAATTCATATATGGGGCGCACCACATTTTAAGGCACATAGGATGTATAGAATAGTATGAGAGAAATACATGTGTTGGCAGTCTAGGTGGTTACATTCTCAGTTGAAATGTGTGAGTAAAGCGACTAGGGATGGGACCAGATCTCGCGAGATCGAATGCCGCGAGATTGAGTACGTTTATATGCAGGCAATAACTCTTTATTAACTGGAATATTGACGGAATAATACATTACATGGCGCACAGCCATAAAAAAACACATGCAAAACCCTGAATATGCTCATATTTATATTTAAAAACCCGGTCGAAAGGGACATGAAATACTGTTCTGTGCATGTTCTATCCGCAAGGAATCTTGGTCTTTTGAGTACACAAACTACTTGTCATACAGTTTAATTGCTACGACGTAGAGAAAATGTGCGGAAACGATCGTTCAGTTCTTCTCTTTTATTGAGAAAACGGTGCATCGCATCATTGAACATTTTACCACGTCTTGCCGGCTCACACTCTTTTTCTAACAACATGCAGAGAGAGCCTGCAGCGGCTGCGGCGCCCTTCTTCTTCTGTGGTGTCTGTGTAAAATAAGGTTGAACATGCAAACAGCACACCTAGTGGCATGAAGTGCAAATGCAGTCATGGCGTCATCTGTGCGCCGCGGTTTGAACGTGAATAGGCGAACTAGGCGGTGGCCTAGGGCGCAGTGTTCAGGGGAGGGCGCCGTGGCCGTACAAGGATCGTCTCGATCTCGTGGACTCAATCTCGTGAGACATCTCGTCTCGTGGAATTTGTGTCTCGTCCCACCCCTAAAAGCGACACATCAAAGCCAGTTTGACTGAGGATCGCTCCTCTTCACGGATGTGCAGCTCAGAGCGACCACGACTGATCGAACTCGCTCGGTCACCGGGGTTCAGCCAGCTGATCTCCTGAGTGAAGCGCCCCACCGACAGCTCAGCCGCAGCCGGCCGGCCGCTCCCGGCGTCCCGGCGGGTGGGCTGCCGGGCGGGGGCCGGCCGTTCTCGGAGTTGCAGCGTGCAGGCTGCCGCCCGGCGTCCAACCGCTTCCCACGTCGGCCGGCTGTGCAGCCGCGTGCCGTGCTCCGCGGTTGGGAGAGTGGAGAATGTGCCTGAAGCTTCATGTTTGCCGTTCTGTTTAAACTAGCTAGCTTAGCAGCTTAGCAAGCAGGGGTTGTTTGCTCATGTGATCAGGGTGATTACCGTAATTCCCGCAAAAAAGGCGCATCGAATTATAAGGCGCTCTGCTGGGTTTTGAGAAAATTACAGGCTTTTACGTGCGCCTTATAGTGCGGAAAATACGGTAGGCTTCTTTTGGTCAATTGACAGAAGTCCAGCTTATCCTAAAATGCTTTCTTATCAATAATTGAAGGGAAGCGATTTTGAGAAGCTGGCTGTTGGTAATTTCCCACTTCAGAGTTGCTCTTTTAGAGAGTGCGTGTGTGTGTGTGTGTGTGTTTTGACATTAGCAGGCAGGCTCAGTATTTGACAGTAGGCTGCTTTAATCAGGCTGTCCTGAAGCTCCATTTGAGCCTCACTGTGAGAGCCGGTGTTTCCACGCTGGGTTTCATCAGGAGTTCACTACGAAAACAAAACACAGCTTTAAAATGAAATTTTGCTGCATGTTTTAATGAACTGAAATCACCAGGAGGTAGCTGAACTCGTGTTTGAGTGACCATGGCTTTATTTTTTCCTGACCATCTGTCTCATGAGGCATGTTTTGGTCTCAAAACACCCACAGAAAACCTGCACCCGCACAGGGAGAACATGCAAATGCCACAGAGAAGCCGGCAGGATGTTACTGCCATGATTCATCAGCACCAGCTGTGTCAGTGTGCCGCACAGTTCCACAGTTACTATCAGTGTAAGTCTGATCTCTTCAGGGAGATTTTTTCTGTTTGAAGAAATGTCACTGGAATAGCTTTATTTACACTTCTGTTATCCTCAAATCACACTCTGAGACTGACATCTTCAATTTCCAAGTATGCTACTCAGGGTTCTATGATCATTATACTTGATTAATAGATCAGTATTTGAGATGTTGTTAAATGGGAGCCTTTACAGCAGGTTGATCTGCAGCTTTGTGGGATAGGCTTGTAAGTAGTAGACCAACTTCACTATGCCAGAAACAATCGAGCCTCTCTCCCTGTCTCCCTCCCTCTCTCTCCCCCCGGGCCCCGGGCCCCTCCCTCCCTGTGACGTCCCCTCGGCGTGCCGCGTGCCGCTCCAGCCTTCCTCCATTGGAATGCGTCAGCCTTGCTGTGTGTTTGCGGCGCCCAGCTCCGCCGTCTCTTTCTGTCGGCGGCTTCCAGCTCGTGTCGGGTGTGTTTTTGTTTTCCCCCTGTGGGATGGACATAGTGGATCTCTTCCAGCGGCTTCACCAACTTTAACTCCTCCTGGGAAACTACTTTTCCTGCGGCGAGCAGCCAGCTTCCCGGGCTCTGCCGACATGGGATCAGGTGGATAGAGAGCCTGTTTGCTGGAGGAGGACCTCAGGGGGAAGTGAGTGTACCCGCCTGGAACGCTCCACATCTCTGCACTCTGTAGCGCTTTGGTCCGTGTTTGGTGTGTTAACCTCGGGGTTTGGCGCCGGCCGTTATTCAGGCTGTGCTGCTGGGACTCGGTGAAAGTTAATCTTGGCCACAACAACAGAACTCTGTTGTTAAAAATCTCGCTGCGTGGATTAACTGTGAGTCAGGGAGAAAACATAATAAGTTTATTGTTTGTGGTTTGTGAAAGGGGGGGCGATGGCTCCCCCTCCTCCTCCTCCTCTCTTACTGCCATTCAGACCTGTTACTGCCTGCTTGTGTTGCTGACTGTCAGGACAGCTGCTGTGCTCAAACTCATCTGTCTCCACAAACACAAGTGTCGGTGACACATGGACAGGACTGTCTCTGCTGTGCTGTTTTTACCACTCTGATGTCTTTAACTCATTCCCAGGCAACGTGGCATGTTCGGTAATGTCCTTGTTTCTTCTAATGTAATGATGAGTGAATGAAAATCACAAAAAACTTGAAAAATTACAACTTTCTCTGTCAAATAGTGAAAAACTTTTATTCCGTATTTAATCAGAGTGCCCTTAAACCAGTGAGCATAGGAGAATTCAGGGCCTATTCAGCAGCCTTTATTGTAAATAACACATTGAGCAGGACAGTAGAACAGACTTTAAGACTAATTTCAAGCTGCAAATCATTGAATGTTGTGATTTTAGTCAGTTTTTTATTATAAATGAACACTGTGGGGTTAAACTGTCTATTTTGTGACTTGAAAAATTAAAAAGAATATAAAAATGTGAGAATGATTAGCCCTTTACAGCCAGTCACCCAAATAGTTTTGGAACTATTTGAAGGAAATTAAAAGTTTCACATGGCGCCAAGATAGTATAACTATGCGCAAATATATGGTTGTCTGTAATAAATACTTTTGAAAAATATCAAATCACCCAAAATTACACAGCTGTTTTTTAATATCAACTGATAAGTGTTGTAAACTGGACAGTTTTGACATTTGTCCTTCTTCCTTCCTGTCAGTTTGTCGTATTTTCCAGGGGTGGGTGAAGACGTGAGCGTTTTAGATTGAGTGAATGTTGGACAACAGGACATTGATGAAGAAGTTAGCCTCTCTGTGTCGAGGGAGGAAGGCTGCAGTTTTCACACCTGTTGCACTGATTGCTGCTCAGCATGTCTTTCATAATGTCGCTTTGCCTTCACCCTCATCGCCTTTTTGAGAACCAAGCTTTGAGCCAAACCTGGAGTTTGGTATTAAAAAAAAAAAAAAAAAAGACAAGCCCAGCAGCCACCGGAGTCTGAGATCTGCCTGTCCTGAAGAGCAGCGTCTTAGCATCAGCCTGAGCGGCGATTCAGTGAGAGCTGTGCCTTTGTCACCCTGTTTCCAGGACAGAGCGGTGCTGGCGCTGACTGGGCGTCGTACAGACGGAGCTGTCAGCGGCGCCAAGGTCGCACCGTGTAGCTGTTTGCACAGCACCGTATGACTGTGGGAAACTGTGGGACGGAGGGCCGCTGTCCTCACTGTGTGTTTGCAGCAGCTGAAGAACAGCCTATTAATTATCCGGCCGGATTCAGCAGCAGGTAACTGAATCCCGCCGTCTGCGAGCGGCGTGTCGGTCGTCTGTCTCCGTCCAGAGCTTCTGGCCGTCGGCTCCTCTCTGAACCTCTGTTTCAGCTGGGACTTTGTGTTCTCCACACCAGCTAACACGTATCTCAATGCTAAATCCAGCGGTGTCAGTCTGGCTTGGGGTCAGGGGTCAAGGGTCACGGTAGCCGGCTTTACATCTTCACTTTTCAGCCAGTCTGAATTCTTCCTGACTGTAGGATCAGATTGTCCCGTTTACATGAACACTTAAGTAATCAGATTGTTGTTGTTTATAACTCGAAGATGGGATCCCATTCATATCGGTGGATCAATCCCATAATGCTTTGCACTGAAGAGTGACCTGAAGAGCTGGTCCCATGGACCATGGTCAGATCAAACACTGGACTACGCCACCTTCTATGATCCAATCACCGTGTCAATCAGATGACGCAGACATACACAGATCAAAGTGTTTTTATGGTGCAAATTCAGTTGGGTCTACGTTTAATTGATTACTTTTGGTCATGTAACCACGGCCTGTGAGAACTTTAAACATTACCCTTTGATTTAAAGTGAAGCTTTTGTTGTGGAAATTCTATTAATAAATGCACCAACGATGAGTTCCTTAATGATTCCTTTAATTCCAGTTGCAACAGGAGAGAAGTCATCACTGCTCAGTCAGTGTGAGTTCTGAAATTCTAAGACACAAACCGATATTTATACCCTGTCCTGCCGCCCTGAACCCCTGTGGCCAGGGGCAGGCATGGGAATGTCATTATCATGTCTTAGAGGCTGCCTTCAGTCAGGAAGGGACACATAATTTAACATATGAAGTGACAAAGGAGCAGAAAGCTCCAACAACCCAACCCACTTCAACGCTCTGTGGCTGCCGATGCGTCTTTCTTAAATACTCCAGTCCTGACAAATTTAAAATGACCTGTAGTTTATTCCGATTAATTCAAACCATTTTGTCAAAAGTAAACAATGCCTGGTAAGCCGTTTATTCTTGTTTATCCTTGTACAGGTGGAAAGCCTTCATGCATTTGAGGGATGAGCAGCAGTGTATGGCAGTTTTGAAGGAAATATAAGTTGTTCTTTAAACTTTTCTTCTCTTCTTATTGTAAATTTGTACCTGTGTAGACTGAATGGATGTCTCTTCTCACGAGCTAAACTCCATAGTCGTTTTTATAAATTCGGTTTTCAGTTTTGATGTGTGACTTCTGTGTACTCAGCTCTTTTCCTACGGGGTTAAAAGCTGAGGCCCACAGGACTACCGGTGAAATGTAACGTCCCGGCCACCATAAACACTTTTTCTGGCTTTTTGAAGCTACTTGTCGTCAGTTTCTTCAACACCGCAGTGTGATTGGTGCTGTAATACACGACAGTTATGTGAAGAATGCATGAGCGGCAGAAAACCATCAGAGCAACACGTGCCGAGGAGGCGTGGTCAATCAACATGTCTTTCAACTCTCACATAAGTCATTACAGCCATTACTTAAAGCTCGTGTCCGGAGTTTTGAAAGAGAGAGTTTTTTTTTTTTAATCCAGCGTCTCGAGGTTCCGCCCTCCCTCTGCTTTCATGAGCGACCAAGCCACGCCCCTTTAATTGTGCACGCGCATTGTGTGTCGGGTGAAAATGAGAGCCTCCGAGTCCTACAGCATCCTCCATGTTGAGCTGTTTACGGTGGATGTTCAGCAGACAGTGGATATATCCGAGGTAAGCGCGGCGGCTGCTGCGGAGCTAACTCTCCTCTTCCTGGGCGAGCGGCCGTGCTCTCTGGCTGCGTGCACACTTTGATTGACAGCGCCACAAAGCGGAAGCTCGAAATCTATTGGCTGACGCTGACCGGCGCTTTTTCGGATTACATGGGGGTCTATGAGACGAAGGTGGGGCTCATAAATAAATTTTTATATTGCTTTATGCTAATATTATAGTAAAGTATCGAACCAGACTGACACATTTAAGCTCTGTTAAAAAATGATACATACGTTGGAAACGAACGGAAACTCCGGACACCAGCTTTAAAGCGACACTAAGGAACTTTCAGTTTTCCTTGATTTTGGCAGCACCACTGGACAACAGCGGTAGTGTTTTGCCTGACCGAATACTACAGTTCCCATGAGGCCTAGCGCTTGGCATCGTAAATTGCTGCTCCCGGTGGCGTGCTGTCGGACTGAACTCGCCTTCATTTGTTTCCAGTGGCTGTGAGAAGGACGGATAGCGACGAGGTAATGAATCTAATGGTGGCTAAACAATGTTCTATCATGATGTGACGCACGCCGTAAAGCAGTCCGCACATTTGGAGTTTTTTAGTGAGCAGGGTTCCTACCACCCTCCTCACAGCTGCTCAGTCCAAGTGAAAGCAATACTGACGCCCGCAGCCCGTGACAGAGGGTCATTCAACTAGTTGTAAGTCGATGTATCATCACAAAAGATATTAAAATGTTTTATTAAGGTTGAAAAGTTACTTAGTGTAGGTTTAAAGGCGCTATCCGCGATTTTAATTTAACCACGACGAGAAAAATGCTTTTGACATCATGTACTGGCAACTCCATGCTACATTTCTGTGAAAAAAAATCACACATTGATCAGCGTGTTTTGGATATCTGGCCCCGCAAAGCGCTGCCTGAGGATTTAGCGTGACGACCTCTCTGCTCCAGTGGCAGCAGCAGCAGCAGTGGGGGCGGAGCCAGGCCGTCTTCAGTGCGTGCACGACACCGGTAAACAGACCAGCATGGAAGCCGAAGGAGCAACAAGCTACTTTCTGCATCGAACATGTAGCGACAAGGTAACATATGGTTCACCTGAGACGAAGCGGCCATTTATTTTGAACAAAAAAGAGTCGAAGTGGCTTCTGCTGTGTTTCCTCCGGAGGATTGTGCACGCGTATGGGATGTGCATGTAGCGTTGTGCACGCTGAGCGGGAGCAGAGCGGAGGGGGAGTGGGAGGGTTTTCTCAATGTGAGGAACCAGTCAGAGAGCTCGGGGGCGGAGCCAACATTTCAAACTGAAGTCAGGGCTCAAAATTGTGCAGAATCACGGAGAGCTCCTTTAACGCTGAATAAACAGCTCAGAAACTTCATTTTTATTCACAATTGTTGAATTTTCCTTGGAATTCAGACTCTAGTTTTTCTAGTAATGGTTAAACATTGAAATGTCCATGTTGCTCTTCTTTGTGTACTTTAATTTGTTGTAGTTGTTTTCTCTCGTACCGAAACATATTGCCATCGACAGACGGCGTAGCTTTTTAGAGTGAAATGTATATGAAAATACAATAAATGCTGCAGTGTTGCACAGAGCTGATTCTCACTGTAATTCTCAGTCAGACTGCAACGAGTTGAGGGATGTGAGTGTTCTCAGCTATTTTATAGATATCAGGAGTGGAAAAAAATTATTGGAGCATTTTAAAGGTGCATTAAGGAGTTTTACAACCTTAAAACTACTTATTTTCCACCATAAATATGTTACACATTTTTAATGATGTGTACAATGTGCCCTGACATATTCATTACAAGTACCTCTAACAGCGCTAAATTGTCACTTGAAAGTCACAGTGCCGGTCCGGCACCAGAGTTTTTTTGGGGAGAATTTGAAAGGAATGACGTAATGCGCGGTTAGGTTTCGTTTTGTCCGCCATTACTCCGCCAGATGCTTAGTGAGCAACAACTGAGCAGGATCTTCCAGAAAGTCAGAACAGACTGGCTTCTAGCACTGCCACAGCTCCACACAGACTCCACCAGGGAGAAGAAACTTGAATCTTACTTGAGCGCTACTAAAAGAGCGAGGAAGGAGTCCCCCTCTTCCGTGCACGCGAGCCACAGGCACGAGTTTTTCACTAAGCGGCATTACGCCCAAGGCCTGCAGGGGGCGCTGTTTCGCATAAAACATGCAAACTCCTTAATGCACCTTTAAAGAGCTAACCAGCAGCCCCAGTAGTAAAGTTACGCTCATAAAGTAGATGTAAATCTACAGTTTGTAAGAAGTTATTCGCTAAATGTAGCAGCACTACAAACCATTGACTCAGTGCTTTGTTTAGCTTCCCATCTCCTGAGTAACCAAAGTGAGATGCTATTAGCAGAGAGTTTGCATCGACTGGGGACCCTGAGGGTGAAATTCACTCTCCCTGTGTTTTTTTCACCATTGTCTGTTGGAGGAAACCGGAAAAGTTCACGTTTGGGAAAATACACAGCCTCCAGTGACCAATGGCGGTGCGCTCATCGCAGTTCTAAAACCTGCTACATGTTTGCATTAGACTTTGTTTCCTGCTAGATCCAAAGCAGATGCTAGCTTTGAGGCTAACTGCTTCGGCTTCCTGGCTCAGCAGCCAGGCAGCAGAAGACGCCACACCATTTGGGATTGAACGGATTGAGGGATACATTTTAAAGTGGCTGGGCCTGGGCCTGGGCCTGGACCTGGGCCTGGGCCTGGGCCTGGGCCTGGGCCTGGGCCTGGGCCTGGGCCTGGGCCTGGGCCTGGGCCTGGGCCTGGGCCTGGGCCTGGGCCTGGGCCTGGACCTGGGCCTGGACCTGGGCCTGGGCTGGAACCTTCCATCGTAGCACATATTCATCTGCTGTGGTTGTTGGTTACTCTCTAAACCACCGCAGCTCTTTCCTAAAGCCGAGTTGCCTCCCAGTCCTGCACCTCAGGGAGCTTTTTCTCAGGCCTCTCTGCTCCATCAAACCCTGCAGAGGCCTGAGAACCAGGCCTTCAGATCAACCAAGCAGGGCCGTTCTCCTTTCAGAGCAGCGTTGGGAAGGACTGTTTTCGTCGCAGCCTCCTTTCACCTCTTCATATTTCTAGAAAAGCTGTGAACACCTGTAAAAACACAGCACAGTGTGGCATTACTGCCCCTTCATGGTTTCTATACAATTAACTATTCCCACAAAATACCTTGAGCAGTTTCCAGCTCAGTGTAAGAGGGGAGTATTCAGCGTATGCCTGTTAACAAACCGATTCAACATTTTAACATTACATACACATTATTCTAATTGTTTTGTTTCATTAATTCATATTTCTCACTCCTAGCTCCTTTTATAGGCATAAAGCAACAAGCTGTGTTTTCATGTTGTTTTGTGCTTCCTCATTCTTCTGTTGTGAGATTTGCCGTGTGGATGAGTAACGTCACTTTCAGAGTGGGGTTCTGGGGCCCGGGTATGGGTACGAGGCGTGCCATGGGTTGTCATTAGGGATGTCCCTGCTGCCTCTTTTGGTTGACTAAACAAAGCTTATAGTAAACACAAATAACTCGTGTAAAATGGTTAAAGCTCATAAAACAATCCAAATTTCAGGAGGTGAAGTCAGGCTACACTTAACTCTGGGTGAACTACGTCAAGTTTACCTGAGTGGCAGCAGCTGACTGTGTGAAAGCTCTCTGTGCAGATGAAGCATCCTGCAGGGTGGGTGGGGGGCGAGCCCCTATCACTGCCCTGGCTGTGTCTCAGCGTGCGGACCACCCATGTTCTACAGGACAGCGGCGTCATCCAGAGCTCCTCGGCCCGGCTCCGGCCGCTACCCGACAGGCTTTCTCACTGTTCAGTGAGGCATGCAGGGGCAGCAGCAGCAGCGGGGGAGGCAGGACAGATCCAGGAGGGAGCAGGGAGACGAGGGACTCTGAGGCCCTGTTCACATGAAAACACTGTTTTCCACACGGCGCAGCGTTTCGAGACCGTCGTGCGGGAGGGCAAGACGCACACTAGCTTAAAAATGGTGTCATCGCGTGGCCTCTCGACCTTTAACCCTGTGTGACATTACTTGACAGCCGTGGCGGACTACTCCTGATGCTGTTCGGTCCAATAAGGCCGTGTCTTCCGGCGTTGTTTGTTTACAGCGCACTAGCTGAACGTGCATGCTCCGTGCTTCCTTCTCCGTGGCAGTTACAGCTCCACCTACAGGCCTGGCTGGTTTATGCACTACATTGTTTTGGGGTCGCGGACGCAGATATTTCTTGCACCGTTGCCGTGTGGAGGAAAATTTTTAAGAACACAGGGAGAGAGAGGATTCCTAGACGCCGTCATTCAGCAGGTTTTCTCAAAATTAATATTATGCTTCATTTTTTAAGTAATTTGACTTTATAGCAGTCTCACTGTATAGAGAAATGAATACTTCTGTTCATTTCTATGTACAGTTACTGTGAAGTTTGTCCTGGGACAGCATGGTTGTGTTTGATTCTCTGAATTGAGACAGTGAAACATTGAAAGAGGAAATTGATGCTGCTGTCAGGGAGAGGAAGCACCTGTTGGTCTCACACAAAGGCTGGAGTTTTATGGTGATGTGGTTGGGGTGGAGGGGGGGTCTTATGTCAGTTGGGGCCCCGGGGCCGTCTGTGTTTTCACCGTGCACCTGCTGAAGACGTCTCTCTCCCTGTCTGAACTCCATATCACCGTTTCCATGAATCTTTCAACAAAGACTCGTCAAATATTGTGAAAAATGGAACACCACCATCAAAGAAGAAGCAGTAAACAATGTCAGTCAATTTATTTTTAGCTATTTTCAACATTGACATGTGGAAATAAGATGTGTATGAGGAGATCTTTGAGCCTTTGGGGAGTCGTAGCTTTGGACCAGTTCACACAACAATGAAAAAGCTAAATGTTTTTTTTGCTAAATGTGTGTTTTGTGTGTCTGTTTACACGACAATGGTGGTCGTTGTCGCTGAAAACAAAATTTTCTGAATGCTGTGACTCCACCCTGAGAACTGGCGGGGGTGCTGTGACTGCGAAAGGACAGTCAATAACAAACGAGTCCTCCAGGGTGTCGTGACTCCCAGTCTGTATTCTAGCTCTATAGTCTATATTAGTAGTTCTACAGCTGAGATTCACTCCTATTCTCGTCCAGTTCATCATCTGTCCATAAGAATGTCAGGTGCTCTCCACTGTTAATATTTGGAACCTATTGTTTTCTGCACAGTGTGTGACACATGACACAAACCGCCAACAGCGCCGCCTCATGGCCTGGCATGCTCACTGCATCGTGTTCAGTGTTTCTGCCTTTTGTCGTGTGAATGTAAAACTTGACAACCTGGACATGTAATGTTTGCGTGTCTTACCTTGACAGTTTGTGTCGAGGTGTGTTTTATGATCTCACTGCTGGAGGAGGTGCTGTTAAACCTTCAGGCCGTCATGAAGAGGAGGCTTTGTAGGAACTAGTCACTGCATGGCTCCCCGGATTCAGAGGTTTTCCTGCTGCGTTTGTCAGGATGAACTCTGGATCATTTGTGTTTCCTGCCTCTGGCTGTGTGTCTCTCACACTGATAGAGCCTCATCGATTTGCATACCTGTGCTCACATGTCACTTCATGTTACCTCCTGCTTCCTCGGTTATGCTTGCTTTTCCAGCTCGCAGCGGGAAGCGAACCGTGAAGTCAAACGGGGATTTTTGAGGTTGGTGTTTGCAGTCCGGCCTTGGCTGTGTATGAATCTTATCGCTTCTTGCTTCGTGTTGGCTGCAGCAGAACGTTGTTCTTCCCCTCTGCACGTCGGCTGCCAGGAACAGATTTCTCCAGAAGCTACAGAACGGACCGTTTCACCGTCAGACCGCTGCATGCAAACACTGTGTCAGGTTCAAACTTTTGTTCTTTCTAATGACTCTCATAGTTTATACAGTCATCTTTAGTCCCAGACTCCCTGAAGGCACTGCTTTGCCATGTGAACGGACCGCCCTTGTTAAAGCTAATGACAGGGATTTATTCTCCTCTCTGCTGTCACCAGGCTCACCGCCACTGAATGTCACACCCATGCTCTATTCTTACGACGTGCTCATGAAATCTGTTGTTTTCCAACACTTATCTCACTTTGGAAAACAAAAGTATTTATCTGTGCAACTGTGGTGTGGAGGACGACCGGAGTGTTTCACTGTAAACGTGTCTGAGAACAAACTATTCAAGTAAACGCAACTGAGTAAGACCTTTCACTCTGAGATGAGTTACATATCCCGTCAGACTTCGCAGTACTGCTATATTGATCCGTCTATCCATCCATTGGATCGTCTATATGCACAAAAGTTTAAAGTGAAGGTAAAGTTTTCTCATAGAAAATCCTAATGACTCCACTTGAGCAATGCATAACCATTTTCCAGTCGTTCACAGAGCAGTAACTGCTGTCTAGTGGTGTGAACTAGTTTCCTCAGATTAATGGAGTCCCGCTGGCCTCAGAAGATAACACTTCACAAAGACAAGGACCTCCTGAGATGTGCTTCCACTTGAGTTTGTTGAAAGTTTAAAGTCTTCAGAGAGCTGAGTGTTCAGACGGCGTGCTGAGTTCTGTCCGCAGTGTGGTTTACCAGCAGGTTGAGACGTGGAGCATCTGCTGGCCTTTCAGTGAGACCTCTCCATGTTCCTGCAGTCTGAGCTGCTGTGACGTTGTTTCGTTGCAGTCGGCGCCGTTCTCCACTCGCCGTGCTGTATTTGTGGCTCCGAGCTGCATTGTTGGCTGCGAACCTCAGTTTTCTCCCAGTATTCCTGGGCGGGGCGGGCCGCACTTGACTTCAAACGCTCCTGCTGTGAAAGGCTTTCTGAACACTGCAGTGTGTGACTCATGGCCTCTAACACACGACCCGCCCAGCTCGGCCCAGCTCGCCCACTTCACCCCTTCTGTTTCATGGCCGTGTTTTTAGCTTTCTCCTGTTTCTACCTCTGAGAGAGCGGTGACCCCTCTGATCAGCTGCCCGTCACCGGCAGGGCTCTGGAGGTACGCCGCAACCGAAACACGCCCATTAGAGGGAAAGGAGTGAACCTTGAAGCTCCACAGCAGAACAACCTGACTCCGTGCTTTTCAGAAGATGTGATTTTCAGCCTGTTTAAGGATGATATATGGAAATTGTCCCTGAAATAATGTTTTCATAGTATCTCAGATCAGTTCTTTTCAGTATTAACTCGTTGTATGGGTCTACTGTCAAGTGATGTAGCAGCACAAACGGATCATTCACAAAAAAAGTTTTACACTCAAAAAGGCAAAGTCTCCACGGATGGCGTTAAGTGGAAGCAGACAGCGTCAGCTGCAGGAAGGCAGTGAGAGACGAGCCTCTCTGGAAGCGTCCTGTGAAGGTTCATCTAGAAATAAATCATCCCTCCATCCCATGCTGTCTCAGCTCCCCGCTGTCTTCTTTTCACTCTTTAGAGGAAAGTACTGATTTACAGTCTTTGCTTTGTGGGGAAACACTTTTCAAATCCAAGATGTTTGAAAGGTGCAGCGATGGCTCTGTCGCGCTCACTAGTGGTGGGGGCAGCTCTGCAGTCGAGCAGTGGCTTGTAGGTCATTACTTTAAGAAGGGCTTCTAGCTGCTAAAATTGGGAATATGCCAAAAAAAATTCCGATGGAAAGATATTTTTAAATCTGTGTGGTGACGGCTAATTTCAGACGACGCCGCGGCCCCGTCTTCTCCTCCCCGACAGCACGGCCCTTGGTACATCGTCTGGTTCTCCACAAGCGATAACGTCTGCCGTGTTTCTGAGGTGTTGACTGATTGAGGATCGGCCCAGTCTGAAGATATCAGGCCTAGGAACAGCTTTCAGAGGCATGGCGGTCGTTAAATGGAGGAACGTCCTGCGGCTGTCTGTCCAGACCTGTCAGCCTCACGTCAGACTGAACCGAAGCCGCTGTGACTGTGGCTGAGACGCTCAGAGATGCTGCCGAACTCTTCGCCGGTTGTGTTGTAATCTTGCTTGTTTCAGCTTCGTCTTGTCATTGGTGTGGAGAGTCCAGCAGTCGAACCGGAGCTCGGCCTGTCGTTGACCTTCAGCTAAAGGTCACAGTTGCTTCTGCCGCTTTACTGCCGCTCCATGCTCAGTGGACTGAAACCAGCCGTAACCTTTACTGCCACTGTGAACAGTGTATTTTTGAGCTTTGCTAAACAGGTTGAGGAGTTTGCGTCACAAAAACATGACTCTCTGGAGAGTCTGATCTGTTTTTGCATCTGTTATTAACTTCCTGAGGTCTCAGAGTGTGTGCAGATGTTGTGGAGTTGATTTTTCATGATGAACTTGATCCTCTTGTCGGATCCCAGGTCGGATCAGAGCATCTCTGGGTCGAGGGCGGTTCAGGTCGGTTGTGAATCTCCCTCGCCGTCTCTCCGCAGGTCTGATGCTCGGTCGCAGCAGCCTCAGCCACCATCATGTTCACCAAGAAGAAGAAGTCTCGCATCCAGATCTCGGCGCCGTCTAACTTCGAGCACCGCGTGCACACGGACTTCGACGAGCAGGAGCAGAAGTTCGTGGGGCTGCCGCGGCAATGGCAGTCGCTCATCGAGGACACGGCCAAGCGGCCCAAGCCGTTCATCGACGCCACGGTCATCACCACCGTGGAGCCGCGGAAGGTGAGCTGGTCACTCGGGTTCCAGTCAGCTGAGGGGGGAGGAAGCTGCGTTTAACACCACAGATCTGTTTTCGTCAGTGAGACGTTCAGTGTCCATGTTTGCTTCTCTCCTGGTTGGATCTGCAGACCATCGTGCGCGGCAGCAAGCTGGGCGTGGACGGCTCTCTGACCTGGCTGCTGGATGAGTTCGACACCATGTCCGTGACTCGCTCCAACTCCCTGCGGCGAGGCAGCCCCCCCATCCAGCCCCGCAGGGACTCCGGCTCCTCGGGAGGAGGAGGAGGGGGCGGGCAGGAGAACGGAGACCCCCACCATAGACACTACGCACACCCAGACAGGTGGGGACTTCAACTACAGACCCGGGGCCGGACGTGCTGGGAGGACGCTGTGATTTCAACCAGCCTGTTCTTCTTCCTCCGAGGCAGGCCCCGACATGACCACCAGGGGGCGGAAGGCGACCCCCGGCAGGGTCAGCGCGTCCTGCGCCCCCCTCACAGAGACGAGCCGGCCCAGGGTCGGCCCCAGCAGCAGCCCCGGGGCCAGGAGCCCGGCAGGGCCGGCAGGGACAGGCCGGGCTCTGGACCACCTCCTCCACCCCACAGAGACAGAGAACACCGAGACCGGGACCAGGTGAGGGTGGAGGGTCTGCTCACTGAGGCCTGAGAATACACGGAGAACATTCAAACTGTGAGAAGAAGCTGGACTGTGACTGGTGGTCTCACAGTGGCCTCTGTTACATGAAAGAGTCCTTCTCCAGCTCCGCCTTGACAGGAACTAAAGATCTGAGAGTAACTGTTCCGTCTTCCCTCTTCAGGACCAGGTCCTCCGCAGAGATCAGCCCGGCGACCACAGGCCCAAGTCCAGCTACGTGTCCCGGGACGGAAGCCCCCAGTCTCCCCGGGACAAGAGGCCCCTCTCGGGGCCCAACATCCGAACCCCCAACCTGCCCATAACGGAGGGCGTGGTCAAGCCGGCGCAGCAGAACCCGCGGCCCTTCAACACCTACCCGAGGACGGACAGCGAGGGCGGCCGCAGCCCCACGGGACAGGTAGCGGCGCCCTCCACCTCCGCCTCAGCGCTCTCCACCTCCGCCTCCACCTTCAGCTGCTCCTGTTCTCCTTTTCCTCTGAGAGCTGGAATCAGCTGAAACGGTTCAGGCCAGTAGAGGAGAGTCTCCTCAGAGGCATGCCGAGAAAGAAGACTGATTCACTGTGTGTGTGTGTGTGTGTGTGTGTGTGTGTGGTGTGTGTGGTGTGTGTGTGGTGTGTGTGTGTCCTGCAGCCCGGTCGGCACCAGGACTCGTCCCCTCAGAACGGCCCCTCCGCCCGAAGCTCCTCCGGGTCCAAGCCTCCTGCGAACCACCAGCACCCTCACCACGCCTCCCACCCCATCCTCACCCCGGAGGCCCCCCAGCACCCGCACACCCCTCACCCCGGCGTGCCGGCGCCGCGGCCCCCCGCGCCCCCCGGGGCCCCGGCGCCGGGCGGCGCCCCCCAGGGCCGCTCGCCGCAGCGGGAGCCCCAGAGGGTCTCTCACGAGCAGTTCAGGGCGGCGCTGCAGATGGTGGTGGACCCCGGGGACCCGCGCACCTACCTGGACCACTACATCAAGATCGGGGAGGGCTCTACCGGCATCGTGTGCATCGCCACGGTGAAGACCACGGGAAAGCTGGTGGCCGTGAAGAAGATGGACCTGAGGAAGCAGCAGCGCCGAGAGCTGCTCTTCAACGAGGTGCGGAGCTCCGGCGCGTCTGTGGGACGCCTCCAGCAGGCGGAGGCGTTTCTCGGCAGCCCCTCCTCAGAGTGTGTGTCCCGCTGGTCTCTGCAGGTGGTGATCATGCGGGACTACCATCATGAGAACGTGGTGGAGATGTACAACAGCTACCTGGTGGGAGACGAGCTGTGGGTGGTCATGGAGTTCCTGGAGGGGGGGGCGCTCACCGACATCGTGACACACACCAGGTAACAGGAAGTCATGATCTGAGCCTTTATTCAGTACTGTCAGCCACTAGGGGGCAGTGTCACCACATGCTGCGCCGCCGCCTCCTCTTCTGCAGGATGAACGAGGAGCAGATCGCCGCGGTGTGTCTGTCCGTCCTGAAGGCGCTGTCGGTCCTGCACACACAGGGAGTGATCCACAGGGACATCAAGAGCGACTCCATCCTCCTCACCCACGACGGCCGGGTATGTACCCCTGACCCGGACCGTACCCCTGGCCCGGACCGTACCCCTGACCCCTGACCGTACCCCTGACCCCTGACCTGGACCGTACCCCTGAGCCGGACCGTACCCCTGACCCCTTACCTGGACCGTACCCCTGACCCCTGACCTGGACTGTACCCCAGACCCCTGACCTGGACCGTACCCCTGAGCCGGACCGTACCCCTGACCCGGACCGTACCCCTGACCCGGACCGTACCCCTGAACCGGACCGTACCCCTGAACCGGACCGTATCCTGGGGCACCAGGAGAATCCTGCATTCGATGACTTTTCTCCATTTAAGTTGTGAATGACAGTAAGTCAGGAGACGCTGGTGAGAATAAACCTGGAGAGAGAAGTGTGTGTGTGTGTGTGTGTGTGTGTGTGTACTGCTGCAGCAGAGCTGAGCCACGCCAAATGCCAAATCACTTCCTGCCCGTTGACAAGCAAAATTTCTGCTTTCTACAGAAATCAAACCACGGCAGGCAGAAAGAAGGAAGTGGGCAGCTGCTGGCCTGCCACACACACACACACACACACACACACACACAGACACAGACACACACACACACACACACACACACACACACACACACACCGTCCCTCAGCCCCATCCTGAGTCCAGGCCAGTTCTTTAGGCAGACCCGGGATGTTCTCTCCTGGAGCCCCTCGGAGAACCCAGCAGGATTATGCAGGTCTTGTAGGGACCAGGGATCCTGTCTAGCCGGACTGTGGCACTTCCTGTTTGGCTCTGTCACCGCTGACAACTGAACTAAGCTTTAAAAAGGAAGTAGCTCCAGTCATCCTTCTTTCACAGCACTTCATCCAATTCCAATCAATCAATCAATCAATTTATTTTTGTATAGCCCAGTATCACAACAACAGTTGCCTCAGAGGGCTTCAAGATGTTACATTTGTCGGTAAAAGTAAAAACAGTGAATAAGCATAATGGTAATATGTCAATATTTACAGTAACGAGACAGAACGAAGCAACCACCGCCTTCGACCCTCACATCCGGCAAGAAAAAAAC
This sequence comes from Salarias fasciatus, assembly GCF_902148845.1. Lineage (NCBI taxonomy): Eukaryota > Metazoa > Chordata > Actinopteri > Blenniiformes > Blenniidae > Salarias > Salarias fasciatus. The sequence continues at coordinate 39,042,395 of NC_043758.1, read as the reverse complement.
TCCAAAAACCCAGTGGGAAAAGAAGAAATCTTGGGGAGAACCACAGTATGGAGGGATCCCTCTCCCAGGGATGGACAGCTTTGGCAACAGCTAGCATGAGACAATAAGAAGTAAAGCCTAGGACAATGTTGAGGACAGTCCGTTGGACGGTCCAGCACAAGAACCACGGATCCCAGCAGTAGAACTGAAGCCAGTCCACGGGCAGGACCGACAGGGGTGTCCTCCCGGTCCGGACGGAGCTTGTTCATAGGCCCTCGTGATAGTGGAGTCAGCAACTGAAACTGGAGAAGACTCCCCCTCGAAGGGGGGGACAGCAGGTGAAAAGCAATGAACGGACTGAAGGGAATAACATTCAGACATTAGAGGAGGACAGGGCTCAGTGCACCGTACTTCCCACAGCATTCTAGCTCCTGGGGCAGCTTTGTGGATACTTAACTGTTTAAGCTAGTATTTAGTTAGTATAGTTTAGTTTAGTTTAATTTAGTTTGGTTTAGTTTAATTTTGTTTAGTGTAATTTGGTTTGGTTTAGTTTAGTTTAATTTAATTTAATTTAATTTAATTTAGTTTAGTTTAGTTTAGTTTAGTTTTGTTTAGTTTAGTTTGGTTTACTGTAGTTTGGTTTGGTTTACTTTAGTTTGGTTTGGTTTGTTTAGTTTAGTTTAGTTTAGTTTAGTTTGGTTTACTGTAGTTTGGTTTGGTTTGTTTTAGTTTAGTTTAGTTTAGTTTAGTTTAGAGTCCCTAGCTGACCTGATCATAGGCTGCATCGAAGAGAAACGTCTTGAGCCTAACCTTAAATGTGGAGACTGTGTCTGCCTCTTTGACACCACTTGGAAGCTGGTTCCATAAAAATGGTGCCTGATAGCTAAAGGCTCTTCCACCGAGTGTCCATTTAGAGACTCTAGGAGTCACCAGTAACCCTGCATTTTGAGAGCGAAGTGCTCTGATTGGTTGGTAAGGCGTTAAAGCATCTTGGAGATAGGTTGGAGCCATCCCATTTAGGATTTTGTAAGTGAGGAGAAGGATTTTAAATCTAACTCTAAACTCGACTGGAAGCCAGTGAAGAGATTTTAGAACGGGAGTAATGTGTTCACGTCTTCTAGTTCCAGTTAATAATCTGGCGGCTGCATTTTGAACCAACTGAAAGTTTTTTAATACACTTTTTGGGCAGGCTGCGAGAAGGGAGTTGCAGTAGTCCAATCTCGCAGAAACAAATGCATGGATGAGTTTTTCTGCATCGCTTCTAGGTAGAATGTTTCTTATTTTAGCTATGTTGCGCAAGTGGAAATATGCTGTTTTACAAGCCAGGTTGATGTGTGCTTTAAATGAGATATCCTGATCAAATAAGACCCCGAGGTTCCTCACAGTTTCCACTGAGTTTGCCGTCAGTCTCAACTCGCATTACGTCTGATTTCCAGTGACCTTCAGCGAGTTTAACCTCTGTTTGGGGATTAGTGCTCTGATGTAATTTGGGTTCTCCCTCCTGCGCTCTAGGTGCGAGTCACACGTCAGACCGAGCCGTGAGCTGGCGTGTAAACCGCAGTGTCTTTAATGAGCCTGTGTGGCCGAATGTCTTCACAGCTGCTGGTTTCAGAGCTCGCCTCAGTCTGCAGCGCAGCAGCAGCCGGTCGTGGAGCAACCATTAGAGCTCAGGTCTCCGAGACGCAGCGCCATCAGAATGCATGCCAGTTATTTGTTTCTGCCGCGGTTCCAGGAAGTGCTCTGGCTGCTGGGTGCAGAGCTTCCTGGTGAGGCTGGCTGCCGCTGGTCTGGGAGGAGAAGCAGATGCAGCCCAGCCTGCAGCGTTTCTCTGCAGCCGGTGTTTTGTGGTCGTGCAGAAGCTCTCTCAGAAGTGAAGTGGGTCACAGGGAGGCTTCGTAGCACCACTCTGGGGTCGGAGTCCAAGACAGTAGTGCCAAACTGGCTCATTTATGAAGACGACAGAGTGATGTGAACTCAGGGTTTGGTGGCTGAACCGTGACTCCTGGCAGGTTGCTCCTGTTCTGCTTAACACACACCCTGATGGCACCGAGTGGCATCAGAATAGACAGGACTCTACTGGAGATGATGAGCCTGCAAGGCCAGACTGAGGGCAGAATAACACACCGCCGTCTACATCAGAACAGCTCGGCTTCGCTCCACGCTGAAACGCTGCATCTTCATTCTGGAAGATTCATCAGCTGATACAGAGCCCACATGCTTCCTTCCTCTGTGTGTGTGTGTGTGTGTCTGTGTGTGCGCGTGTGCGTGTGCGCAGGTGAAGCTGTCGGACTTCGGTTTCTGCGCTCAGGTGTCCAAAGAGGTGCAGAGGAGGAAGTCCCTGGTGGGCACGCCGTACTGGATGGCGCCGGAGCTCATCTCCAGGCTGCCGTACGGACCGGAGGTACCGGCTCGCTCTCCTCACTTTAACGGCATCGCCGTCTCGTCCCTCACCTGGCGTCTCGTCCCGTCCAGGTGGACATGTGGTCTCTGGGGATCATGGTCATCGAGATGGTGGACGGGGAGCCGCCGTACTTCAACGAGCCGCCGCTCAAAGCCATGAAAATGATCCGCGACAACCTGCCTCCCAAACTGAAGAATCTGCACAAGGTGAGCTGCACCGAGCCCTGACTCCACACCGAGGCCCAGGAGGAGGAGGAAGAGCTGCTCTGAGCACCGTCACCATCAGTCAAATCATCTGCAGCACTTTAGAGAGCAGCTGGGCTGCAGATGCTGAGCAGCTCATCACTGTAACCTCAGCTGTCACCAGTCCAGGAAGAAGAGCAGAGCTTCACACCAATCAGCTGATGACTTGTCAAACCGCAGTGCTTTCACCTCTCTGTGTTTATGCAGTCTCATGTCCAGCACGTCAGTATTTCCAATTTCAGTGTTGTGATAGAGCCTGACAGCCTGCAGACTCCCAGCAGGATCTCAAACAGTTCTGCCACTAATTCAGCCCCAGAGAGAGCACCAGCTCACCAGACTGTGTACATCGCACACACACTCTGGTGAGCTGGAGTCGTGTTCAGCACGTAGCATCTCCGGAGTGTGAGCCGCTCTGTAGCATGTAGCATGTCTGGAGTGTGCGCCGCTCTGGAGCATGTAGCATCTCCGGAGTGTGAGCCGCTCTGTAGCATGTAGCATCTCCGGAGTGTGAGCCGCTCTGGAGCATGTAGCATCTCCGGAGTGTGAGCCGCTCTGTAGCATGTAGCATCTCCGGAGTGTGAGCCGCTCTGTAGCATGTAGCATCTCCGGAGTGTGAGCCGCTCTGTAGCATGTAGCATCTCCGGAGTGTGAGCCGCTCTGTAGCATGTAGCATCTCTGGAGTGTGCGCCGCTCTGTAGCATGTAGCATCTCTGGAGTGTGAGCCGCTCTGTAGCATGTAGCATCTCTGGAGTGTGAGCCGCTCTGTAGCATGTAGCATCTCCGGAGTGTGAGCTGCTCTGTAGCATGTAGCATCTCCGGAGTGTGAGCCGCTCTGTAGCATGTAGCATCTCCGGAGTGTGAGCCGCTCTGTAGCATGTAGCATCTCCGGAGTGTGAGCCGCTCTGTAGCATGTAGCATCTCCGGAGTGTGAGCCGCTCTGTAGCATGTAGCATCTCTGGAGTTTGCGCCGCTCTGTAGCATGTAGCATCTCCGGAGTGTGAGCCGCTCTGTAGCATGTAGCATGTCTGGAGTGTGCGCCGCTCTGGAGCATGTAGCATCTCCGGAGTGTGAGCCGCTCTGTAGCATGTAGCATCTCCGGAGTGTGAGCCGCTCTGGAGCATGTAGCATCTCCGGAGTGTGAGCCGCTCTGTAGCATGTAGCATCTCCGGAGTGTGAGCCGCTCTGTAGCATGTAGCATCTCCGGAGTGTGAGCCGCTCTGTAGCATGTAGCATCTCCGGAGTGTGAGCCGCTCTGTAGCATGTAGCATCTCTGGAGTGTGCGCCGCTCTGTAGCATGTAGCATCTCTGGAGTGTGAGCCGCTCTGTAGCATGTAGCATCTCTGGAGTGTGAGCCGCTCTGTAGCATGTAGCATCTCCGGAGTGTGAGCTGCTCTGTAGCATGTAGCATCTCCGGAGTGTGAGCCGCTCTGTAGCATGTAGCATCTCCGGAGTGTGAGCCGCTCTGTAGCATGTAGCATCTCCGGAGTGTGAGCCGCTCTGTAGCATGTAGCATCTCCGGAGTGTGAGCCGCTCTGTAGCATGTAGCATCTCTGGAGTTTGCGCCGCTCTGTAGCATGTAGCATCTCCGGAGTGTGAGCCGCTCTGTAGCATGTAGCATGTCTGGAGTGTGCGCCGCTCTGGAGCATGTAGCATCTCCGGAGTGTGAGCCGCTCTGTAGCATGTAGCATCTCCGGAGTGTGAGCCGCTCTGGAGCATGTAGCATCTCCGGAGTGTGAGCCGCTCTGTAGCATGTAGCATCTCCGGAGTGTGAGCCGCTCTGTAGCATGTAGCATCTCCGGAGTGTGAGCCGCTCTGTAGCATGTAGCATCTCCGGAGTGTGAGCCGCTCTGTAGCATGTAGCATCTCCGGAGTGTGAGCCGCTCTGTAGCATGTAGCATCTCTGGAGTGTGAGCCGCTCTGTAGCATGTAGCATCTCCGGAGTGTGAGCCGCTCTGTAGCATGTAGCAGGATTGTCCTTTATGCTAATGATCTGAAATTGACTCCGGGGCAACAAAACACATCATGGACTTGAACCCTGCAACGCTGTTGTCATGTTGGATGTGTGGAGTGGGCTAACGGCAGCAACCTCTGTCCTCAGGTCTCCCCTCTGCTCAAAGGCTTCCTGGACAGGATGCTGGTTCGAGACCCGGCCCAGAGGGCCACGGCCGGCGAGCTGCTCACCCACCCCTTCCTCACCAAGGCGGGTCCGCCGTCCTGCATCGTCCCGCTGATGAGGCAGAACCGCATGAGATGAGAGAGCGCCGCCTCCGGGGGAGTGGCAGAATACTCCTGCACGCAGAGGTTCAAAGGTCACAGGCGGAGCCACCGGCCCGGTCTGCAGGAGGATTCTCTGTTCCTGACGCCAGGCACCAAACTGTGGGGGCCAGTCCCAACTGAGAGGCAATAAGGTGTGCGTGTGTGCGTGTGTGCGTGCGTGCGTGCGTGCGTGCGTGCGTGCGTGCGTGCGTGCGTGCGTGCGTGAGCCCCAGCTGCCTGTGGACAGACTCGTCCTCCTTGTAGCTGGTTTTCTGTAACGCTGTAGTTCGCCCTGCGGCCCTGTAGCTCTGTCACTGTTCTCCATGTGGACCATCTGGATCCTCACTCTGACGGGTGTGTGTGTTTGTGAGAACACACACCAGCGGATAATCTGAAGGACTGATTTTTGGCTGTTTTTTTTTTTTTAATCGGACTCTTGGACAATCTGGATATTTTTGTGGTCTTTGTAAAGACTGGTCTCTACGGATCCTTTCTTCCTCACACAGAACTTTACTACTGAGAGAGGACATGTTTGACTCGCAGCCGAGTCCGAGTGACTTTATTTTGTAGCCATAAAACGCTAGTTTCCTGTTGTAAACACTAAGTGAAAGGTAAACACTGGAGTCGTGGTAACGGATTTCTCTTCATTCCTTCTGCTTTTCCTGTGAGTACGATGAGCTTAGAGAGATCTGTCCGCTTGGATGTTTCACCATCTCTACTCTTCCTTTTTAATATTATTATTATTCTAATGTGTCTCCTGGTTGATTTTAGAGTGATTTCTGGTGATTTCTGAAGCACTGTTGATGAGCGATAGAGGCTGCTCTCCCACATGACCACAGCAGATCGTCGACACTAAATCCTTTGAATGGTTTCGTCTTTATGGGACCGTGTGTTCGGAGTGCTGCAGAGATCAGCTGTGAGTGTGTGAGAGAGTGTGTGTGTGTGTGAACCAACATGGAAGTTAGCGTCACGCCGTATCGACCCTCCTTGTTACAAAGCTTGTTTGGAAAAAAAAAAAAAAAAAGGTTTTTCAGACCAAATCTTGTTTTTATGAAAACATGAATTTTATTTTGTACACAAAAGATAATTAAAACACATGAAATTGAACGTCTGCTGTGAACATTTGTAATCTGAGCGTTCTGCTGAACTTTGACCCCCTGGCAGCTTCCCAGGACTAAAATGTTCATGTTGCTGCTCTCTGGCGGAAAGTGGAGCGAAGCTGTGATGAGTCACCGAGTCCTGGCCTGACCCCGTGACCCCGTGACCCCCTGACCCCCGTGACCCCCTGCTGCTCTGCAGCACCTTTAACTTCCTTTTCTCTCCTCAGGTGTTTTCTTTTAATTCACCCATTCATAATAGAATTTATCGTCTTGTTTCCTGATATTTCATTTATTTCACCTCTACATTTTCACTTTATTTGAAAAACACATTTTAAAAATATGAGCTTTTCCTCAAATTTTTTTGGTCTCATTGGATTAAATGTCAGTTTTACTTCTTCTCTTCTCATTTATTTAATTTAATGAGTTCAAACTCCTTTTTTAATTCCATGAATCAATTTTTCAATCAGTTTTAAAAAGTTTTTACTTGTTTTCATGATTGACTCATTTTCATTTCCTTCAAATATTGATTTTTTTAATTGGCTTTTCTCCTGACATTCTGAAATAAAACCATTCCTTTCTTCAGCTGCTTTGTTCATCATTTGATTTATTCTTTGAAACATTTTCCCATTTTATTCCCATAATTATAGCTTCAATAAATTAAAAACCAAACTGTTCTTGATGTTTTGGTTCATTTGAAGGTTTTTTTTCATTAATATATTAATCACATTTAAAATTATAGTTTCATTCTATCAACTGTAAAAACGGAAAAAGAGTGTTTTTCAAAGTTAGAACCTATATTATTGTTTCAGCTCCTCTGTGAAATTGACACCTTTTAATACACAACATCACAATTCCATGCACTGAATTATGTATTTTTAGTTTCTTCTTTTAAGAAAGTGTTTTAACAGCTGACTTTTTTAACATCAAAAATTAAAAAAAAAAAAAAAACACTTTATCCCTGATTTCTTTCAAATGACATGTTCAACTGTTGGCATGAGCCCAGTGATGGTGAGCAGTCCTGCGCCGAGGACTTCCTGTTCGCCGCCTGACGGAAGCTCTGCGTTCAGCAGCAGCTTCTGGGCGGAGCCCGCTGAAGTCCTCACTTCCTGCTCTGGAAATTCACCCCGGCTGTCGTCAGAGCCCGGGCCTGGTTTCATCAGCCAGCCGAACAGCCTGTACCTGAACCCGCCCTGCGCTGAACGTCATGAACCCAGTTCCTGCCGCGGACCGGACCTCAGGGTTTCTTCAGAGCAGAACGTCTCCGCCCAGTTCCAGCTAGAACGCTTCCTGGAAGGGTTTTATTGAGACACGGAAGAATCAGTTCTGTGAAATGTAAAGATAACAGGTCTTATCACCTTTTCACTGTAATTTAACTCTAAACTACAGAGATTCATCAGCTGATACAGAGCCCACATGCTTCCTTCCTCTCTGTGTGTGTGTGTGTGTCTGTCTCTCTCTGTCTCTGTCTCTGTCTCTGTCTGTCTGTCTCTCTCTCTCTCTCTCTCTCTCTCTCTCTCTCTCTCTCTCTCTCTGTGTGTGTCTGTGTGGCACACGGCGTATTTATAGCACTTCCGTCAAAGAGCTCTGCACACAACTCATAACACACACACACACACACACACAGGAGGGCTGTGGTCACGCTGAGTGTGTGTGTGATTGTGTGTGTTTGGAGATCTGATTGCAGAACGTGAGGAAAACATGCTGATGGTTTGTGAGGTCTGACACATGAGGGTGTGTGTCTGCTCAGGTTTTCCCAGCATGCTGTTCTGCGGGTCACTTCAGGGAGAAACACCAAACCAAGCTAGACACTCAGTAGCTCCGCCGCTGCGTGTGCGCGCGTGTGTGTGTGTGTGTGCGTGTGTGTGTGTGGGGTCAGTCAACCGTCTGTAAACGGGGATCTGGGCCATAAGGTCCAAACATGTGGACGCAGAAACAGGACAGACGGGGAAAACAAACACTAACTGGACGAACTGCTTCAGCGCTCACTGTCTCTCTCTCACACACACACACACACACACACACACACACACACACACACACACACACACCTGGCCCCAAGGCCTGTATGAAACCATGAAGCACTGAAACGACTGAACCATGTGAGTCACAGTGAGAGAAAGACCAGACTGGACAGTCTGTCCTCGCTGGACGGGGACGATGCGACGTCTGTTTGTCCGTCTTCTCTCTGCTCTTGTAATTCCATATTTCTATTGTTTTGTGATTGTATCTAAGACAAATTATTTTATTTTCACTGGTTTAATTTAGCCTGTTCAAAGCTGAGTGTAATAACGCTGTAATAACGCTGTAATTCCCCTTGTGGCTACAGCTGTGCGTCGACGGCGTTTCACTTTGACGCTCTAGTTTCAGTTATGTTCTGATGTTTTATTTCTACCTCATTTTGTTTTTGTTTTGGTGTTGCTGAGTGTGTGTGTGCGTGACTTACAAACACACGTCATCCTGTTCTCCTGGATGTAACCCTACAGTAATCATCTACTGTCCATCGCGGTCAGCTGAGTGGGTTAATGACTGATGTCAAACAGGCTGGACACGGTTTACCCAGAGACACTGAGGAGACAACCCAGCTGCACCGGAGACGCTCCAGGTAAAGGGACGGACTGAGACATCCAGACGAGGCCCGGGTACAGACGGGTACAGCACATCTGTTCCTTTATTGCCTCGATACTTCCAGGTGTCACGGGACGTCTGGTGTTCTGGTGCAAAGTTTCAGGCCAGGAGTTAATGAGTGATCAGCTGATCTGAGCACTGCCGCTAATCAGCTGTGACCAAGTGTGGTTGCAAACACAGTGGTTCCACCCACATCTGGGGCTGTGTGTGTGTGTGTGTGTGTGTGTGTGTGTGTGTGTGTGTGTGTGTGTGTGTTCTGAGAACCTAGAGTTACTGACACACCCAAGGTTTGTTCCCACGAAGAGCTGCTTCTTCTTTTTGTATTTACTCTGAAATCTTGACTTATTTCATCCCATAAATTACACTACATTGTTATATGTACATGAAAAACACACAAAGCACGTCTTCCACTTTTCTATTTGTTTCTATATGAAGCACTGAGTGACACATGTTGATGAATGTAACTCTTTACATACATTGTCTTCTTCTTCTAGTTGAATTTACAGTAAGTCTGATAAATCACTGGAAGTCAATGAGATATCCCCAGAAGGGTATGAAAAAATCCTAAAGGGGCTGTATCATGCTCTTTTAGCTAGTCCAAACCCTAGAAATGACATTAACATGGACTTTGACTGACAGCTACTTCAACCAATCAGCGCTTCAAAACAAATACGCTAGCTAGCTTTAGCTCTTTAGCTCTAGCTTCTCTACACACAAAGACACGCGAAAACATTTTTTCCTGTGAGAAACTCACCAAGCGCAGACCCTCCAGACCCTTCAGACCCTCCAGACCCTTCAGACCCTCCAGACCCTTCAGACCCTCCAGACCCTCCAGACCCTCCAGACCCTTCACACCCTCCAGACCCTCCAGACCCTTCAGACCCTTCAGACCCTCCAGACCCTCCAGACCCTCCAGACCCTCCAGACCCTTCAGACCCTCCAGACCCTCCAGACCCTCCAGACCCTTCAGACCCTCCAGACCCTCCAGACCCTCCAGACCCTCCAGACCCTTCAGACCCTCCAGACCCTCCAGACCCTCCAGACCCTCCAGACCCTCCAGACCCTTCAGACCCTCCAGACCCTCCAGACCCTCCAGACCCTCCAGACCCTTCAGACCCTTCAGACCCTCCAGACCCTCCAGACCCTCCAGACCCTTCAGACCCTCCAGACCCTTCAGACCCTCCAGACCCTCCAGACCCTCCAGACCCTCCAGACCCTTCAGACCCTCCAGACCCTCCAGACCCTCCAGACCCTTCAGACCCTCCAGACCCTCCAGACCCTTCAGACCCTCCAGACCCTTCAGACCCTCCAGACCCTCCAGACCCTCCAGACCCTTCAGACCCTTCAGACCCTCCAGACCCTCCAGACCCTCCAGACCCTTCAGACCCTCCAGACCCTCCAGACCCTTCAGACCCTCCAGACCCTCCAGACCCTCCAGACCCTCCAGACCCTCCAGACCCTTCAGACCCTTCAGACCCTTCAGACCCTCCAGACCCTCCAGACCCTCCAGACCCTCCAGACCCTCCAGACTCTTGCTCTTGCTTCACTGTTGCTTTCAGACGATGGTTTAAGTTTATCTCCATAATCAGAGTTAGAAAAAAGCAACAACTGATTACCGAGGGCCTGCGGGAGGGGGGGGGGGGGGCTCAGGGGAGCCATCTTCTCCGTGTGACGTCATCGTGGGAAAACAGAGCGTTTTCACGGTGGGAGGGGCTGCCTCTCTGAGCAGCACAACAAGGAGGAAAGCTCAAACACACAGGCACAAAGGAAAAAACGCTTTGGGGTGTTTTTGGTGAGAACATAACTATATAACAAGGTTAAAAGATACAAAAGTGAATTTTGCATGATACAGCCACTTTAATATAAATGCGAATTTGTGTTTGCGGGACACATGCTTAAGTTCCATGTGAGGCCAAAAGCATCACACAAAGTACTGAAGTCAGACAAGTACTGCAGTGTGAGTACAGGTAGAAGTACTTCTATTTCTGGTGCTTCAGCTTCAAGTCTTTATGCCTGCATCGGTCTTTACTGCCTCCTCTCACAGGTTTTCAGTGTGTATTTGTTTGAAATAACAGTGTAAATACGACACATATATTGTTTTTGTGTCATTTATATTTTTGAGTTTAGAGTAAATGTGCAGTAAATAAATGGAAGTCAACGAAAAGTCCCCACAAAGCCAGAAAAACGGGCGCGTGTGTGTGTTTGTTCGCCCCGCATTCAGGGAGCGTTTCCAGAACGTGACGGAGCCGCGCGGGTGGGCGGTGCTGTGCGGCGGCGGCGGCCAATGGGAGGCGCGGGGCCGCTGCCGGGCCCAGCTGATGGGTGAGTCAGCGGGGAGAGCGCGGAGAGGGGCCACTTGTTGCTGAGCAGGAGCAGCAGAGCGACCGTCAGCTGACCGCGGAGCTCCGGTCCGTGTATCCGCCCTTCCGCCCGCTGTCGCCGGTGAAGCCGCCGCTCCTCCCCCGCTGCAGGGTCCCCGCCGCCGCCGCCTCGGTTTCAGCTCTCAGGTGAGACGGGTTTTCACCTGCCTGGGGGGTAAAGGGGGTAAAGCAGACCGCCGTGCGGGAGCGGCGGGGTGTGTTCACCTGCCGGAGCCGCTCCCCGGCTGGGAGGTGGGGGAATGGAGCGCACCCTCCCGCACCGCGCGCTGTCCGCGGGGGTCTGTGCAGCTGCGGGAGGGGTCCAGCATCCGGAGTCACAGCTGGATCCGCATCTGGATCCGCATCCACATCACCGCTGGTTGTAGATCAGTCAGGTTCCCCACGGTTTCACCACCCGGTGCATGTTAAGGGTGGTGCAGTGGTTCGCACCGTCGCCTCACAGTTCGAGTCCCGGCAGGCTGACCTGTGTGGAGCTTGCATGTTCTACCTTTGCGTCTGTGGGTTTTTATCTGGTTTCCGCCTGCAGGCCAAAAATATGTTTGAACTTAACTGGTGACTCATATGGCTTCATTCAGCCTCCAGGAGACGGACGGTGTGTGTGGTGTGTGTTCAGATGGGCGGTGTGTGTTGTGTGTGTTCAGACGGACAGTGTGTGTTGTGTGTGTTCAGACGGACAGTGTGTGTTGTGTGTGTGCAGTTCAGCATCCACCTTTAATCAAGTCAGAAGGGTAAACATTTGTAAGGTGTGTGAATCTCTTGAAATGTAATGACATGCAGGTTTGTGTGAGAGAATATAGAAGCAGTAGTTTAATAACATGAGCTGTGTGTGTGTGTGTGTGTGTGTGTGTGTGTGTGTGTGTGTGTGTGTGGAGGAGGTTTGGACTGTGAGTCCATGGCTGTTTTCACTCTGGTAATACTGGTCCATGATTAACCTGCTGTAGTCTGTTGGGACCACATGAGGACACGGGAGTGTGTGTGATTGTGTGTGTGTGTGTGATTGTGTGTGTGTGTGTGTGTGTGTGTTCTGGGTCAGGTTACGCTGCATTATGAGGTGAAACAGTTGCAGCACCTCCTCAGTCTGGCCGAACTCTTCTCTCAATCAGTGTGTTGTTCTCAGAAGCAGACTCCGTTCAGCCAGAACATTATGACCGGCTCCTGTCGGCCGGTGACAGTCGGTGAACATTTTGTCCTCACGGCTGGACGTTCGCCGTGGGACAATGGGCACGTGACGATTTGAGCCAGTCTGACTTCACTGAGTCAGAACTCTGCAAACCTGCAGCTCCTGTGGGGTCTTCCTGGTCCTGTGGGGTCTTCCTGGTCCTCTGGGGTCTTCCTGGTCCTCTGGGGTCTTCCTGGTCCTGTGGGGTCTTCCTGGTCCTCTGGGGTCTTCCTGGTCCTGTGGGGTCTTCCTGGTCCTGTGGGGTCTTCCTGGTCCTCTGGGGTCTTCCTGGTCCTCTGGGGTCTTCCTGGTCCTGTGGGGTCTTCCTGGTCCTGTGGGGTCTTCCTGGTCTGTCCTGGTCCTCTGACTGTCTGCTGTTAGCGTGAGGCGAGCAGTGTCACAGGACTGAAGGGCGGCAGGCGTCCTCCTCGACTCCGTTCGCCCCCTGAGCTCTGTCAGGAGCTGCCGTGACTGCGTGACCTTTGCTCTTTGAGCCGAAACTCTCAGGTAAATCCCCGCAGACGGCACCGTCACCCACTACGAGAACAACAGCGAACAGATCAGTCAGCGTGTGGCACTGAAGTATCTCAACACCTGAAGGCTTCAGGTCCTGCTGCTGGTTCCTCCTCCACCACTGCAGCCTGCAGAGGGCTGGAGGTTTTCTCTGGATGAAGACTCGGTAACCTCCACAGTGCGTGTTTACATGGGACTTTTCATTCCTCTATAAACCCAAATAAACATAATTCTGTTCTAAAACAACCATGTAAACACCTGAAGACTTTATTCAGAATTCAATTTCAGTCCAAATAGACCGGTGGGTTTATTCTCCTTTGGAAGCAGAATTATCTTCTTATGAGGTGACTTCATTGTGCTCGTTCTGCGCATGCTCAGTGGTGATGACGCAATTTTCCAACATGGCGGCTCGCAGTCCGCGGTTCCACTCGTATGGAGACGTTTTATTTTTAGAAGAATTGGATGAAATGAAACAGGCAGATCGACGGGCGCTTAACAATGAGGACATTTTCAAAGCTGCAACGTCAAAGTTAATCGAGAAAGAAAGAAGAGAAAAAAGGTGTTTACTTCCGGGAGACGTCAGTATATCACGGTCCAATCAGAACGCTTCACAGAACCCGGCGTGAGACAGGAGTTAAATCCGTCGTTTTTCTCCTGTAAACATGACGCTCATGAATATAATTATGAATTACTGAATTCAGAATAAACCAATTACGAATTAAAAAGACCATGCAACCGCATCCACCACGGAGACGAAAACACCAAACTGCATCCAGAAGAGTCTCTGTCCACCAGGACGTCCTGCAGTTCTCCCTCCAGGCCTGTGGTGGCGCTGCAACACAAACTGTGAATAATGACTACACAGACATTTTGAGAACTTCCCACCAAATAGAGCCACACAACGTGCTCATCATCTGAAACGAGGAAAAAAACAAACATAAAAAAATAAGTGTGTTTATATACTAAACACTCAGGTTACATTTATTTGAATTTTGTTTCAGATATTTAGATTTTTTTTTTCCATGTTTGGTTTTTGTAGAGATAATTTCCTTGGATTTTTCTCTCCTTAAAGGGGCTGTATCATGCTTTTATAGCTCGTCCAAACCCTATTATTGGCATTAACATGGTAATAGTTTATTTTTGGCGCTAAGGGAAAGTCATTTTGTGTTAATTAAAAGATTTTCGGGGACTAATTCTGAAACCTCAGTGGGGGGGGGGGGGGGGGGGAGTTCTACTTTTGTGATGTACTTAGGTTTGAAGAGTTTCAAACGAGCTGTTTTCTACCTGAAGGGAGGGGCTGCTGTAGAGAGCAGCAGACTGAAAGAGATTACTCAGACATGCGTGGATGAAGGCAAATAACCTTTTGGGGGTGGTTTTAAAGGGAAATCAACTTAGTGGCATGCTTAAAACCTTAAAAAAGTGGATTTTGCATGATATAGCTCCTTTAACCATTTGAATTATTTTACCAATTTCCTCTACTTATAGCCACATTTCTTTATGGTGAGAGGAGTTTTAGTGATATTAGTAATTTAAACCCTTTTTGACATTTTTTTTTATTTTTGTTTTTTTAACTGTTCTTCCTTTTCTTTCCACAGTTTTATCTGTTTTTAATAATTCTGGCTATTTTATATTATTATTATTATTATTATTATTATTATTATCATTATTATTATTATTATTATTAATTTTAATCTCTTTAATATTTTAGAATAGTTTTTGAAAATCACTGTGGTATGCACATAAAATAAAAATGAAACCAGAACGAGTTATCTGAGCGCTTCCCTGAGCCTCTGCAGAGGAGCTGCAGGTTGAACTCCCTGGTGGAGGAGCAGGCCGTGCATGCTGCTCACCCCCAGCTGAACTCAGACAGCTGAGAGGAACGCTGCTTCCATGCATCCTCTGCAGCACCGGCCGGGGGAGGAAGGTGTGGGTGGAGATGGGCTGATGGGGAGAGGACGCTGAGGACGGAGGGACGAGCGGATCAGCAGAGGAAGACGAGTGACGCCTTCAGTCTGATCTGTTCAAAGCTCGGCTGCAGAAAGACTTTCTCTTTCTGCAGCCTCAGCTGCGACGATCTTACTGTGTTTTTATGCCTTTTTCCAGCTTGACAAACATTACAGCAAGTTCTAGTATCACAGAGAGCCAGGGTGACTCAGACCCAGGCCTCCCACACACTCTGCGTGTGTGTGCGTGTGTGTGTGTGTGTGTGTGTGTGTGTGTGTGTGTGTGTGTGTGTGTGTGTGACTGGCATCTCCTCCAACATGAAAGCAGTAAACACACACTGCAGCACGCCTACACACTGGTTCTCAGCCGCTGGCACTCAGGCCGAGTCTGTGGCAAAGGTGTGTGTGTGTGTGTGTGTGTGTGTGTGTGTGTGTGTGTGTGTGTGTGTGTGTGTGTGTGTGTGTGTGTGTGGCAGCACACACTCATCTGTGACAGTTTCACTTTGGATCAGCTGAAAGGTGGAAGAGTTTACAGTGAGGTTAGAGCCGTGAAACCTGATGGGAGGAGGAACTGAGGAGCTTCTGATTGGCCGGGTGTGTCGATTCCGAGGCTCCTCCACCATGTGTGTGTATGAGTGTGTGTGTGTGTGTCCATTCGATGTGTGTGAGGAGTGAGGTCCTGAATGACTTTAAAACCACTCCGGCCTCATGGAACACACAGATCTGCAGCAGTGTGTGAGTAACGGGGGAACATCTGCGTCATGCCGGCTCACCAGCGATGCTGTTGGTGTGTGTGTGTGAAGTATGAGGTGTGTGTGTCGTCCTGACCCCTCTCCGTCCCGCCGTGTCCTCAGGACTCCTGGTTTGATGTCGGCCTCGGTCCCGTCTGCCCGGCCGTGTGGACAGTGTGTCAGTCTGGTGTGTGCGCTGCTCCTCGTGGCCTCCTCGCCGCTCCTCGCTGCAGGTACCGTGTTCGATCCCCACAGCTTCCCCCTCTGCATCCTCAACGCACAGCCCCGGACACACACGTCAAGCTCGTTCAGTTCATCTGAAAACCGCGGATGGCTTCTGATGACCGGAAAGAGGAAGAGAACCTTCAGTCAATACACAAAAACGCTTCTGAAGAGGTCAAAGGTCAAATTTCTGCAGGAAAATAGGTAAATGTAGAAGCAAGTGACTCCCAGGAGACAGAACGAGAGGACATGTTGATCCCAGCAGACTGAAGGCAGGTTCTGCAGAGCTGCAGCTGGAAGAACCTGAAGAAGAATAAGATGAGCTGTTAGCCTCCTAGCTAGCTAGCATTGTGCTTTTTATAGTTTTCAATGCTTTTATTGACATGTTGAGATGAAGTGTAGTTTTTGCAGCTGAGTCAATAAAAGTAAATCTCAGTTAAGGCGGGTTTGAAGGTGTTAATTCATATTAATTGAACAGTGACGTCCCGTTGAGTCTGAACTTTACTCTGCAGACCCGTGCTGCCATGCAGACGGACAACCAAACACACTCGGCACAGGATATCTCTGGAACAGGAAGCTACACTCATGAAGTGCGCTGCACTTTCGGTTCTAGTTCTCGTCGGCTTCATGTCTCAGTCTGCATGAAGCTCGATGCATTTAAAGTCAGCGTTCAAATACACAGCTCACAAAAGACTCGGCTCAGTAGATGATGTTTCCATTCATGCTCTGCATTTGATCACTTGATCTGGCCAATCAGACGGGTCCTGAACGCCCTTGATCACATTTTATTTCTTTACATCAACATCATGAAGGAAACACACCTGATGGTAGAAGCAGAGAAATGAGGGATGAATAACGACCGATCTGCTTGGAAAACGCTGCGTTTGTTAAATTCCGAAGCAAATGTGCCCAAAACAAAGAAACTGTGTGCGGTTACAAAACCGCACACTGCAGAGAAGATGCTGAAAGCAGGAGAAGAGCTCGGTGACTCTCTGAGGCCTTCTCTGATTGGTTGATTGCTCACAGGAGGACACAGTCCAGGAGAATCCACACAGAAACAGTCAGGATTTACCGAACATGCATGATTTACATACATTGCTTAGAAGAGGTGCTAGTTGGTGTTGATGACGGAAGGGGAGGGCCAGCAGGCGCTGGAGGGAAACTACAGGCCACACTTTTCCTTTTCTTTTTTACAGCTTATACACTTGTAATGTGGTTTTTGCGTCCAGGCTCCACGTTAGATCTGTGTTTATGACGGTGGATTGGGTACTTATGTCTCCTCTGTGTGTGTGTGTGTGTGTGTGTGTCTGCAGGCAGGCTGGTGAACTGCACTCACCCCCTGGTGCCTGAACATGGTGGTTTCCGCTGCGATCCGTCTCCGTGCCGAGGCTTCCACCACAAGAGCTCCATCCGGTTCTTCTGCGAGCCCGGGTACCGCGTCAGCAGCCGGGCGCCGGTGTCCAGCTGCCGCCACGGCCGCTGGCAGCCCCCCATCCCGGCCTGCATCCCCGTCAAAGGTGACAGAGCGGACCGGGCCGGCTCTCCTCCACCCGGAGCTGCATTCTGAGGCGCTGGCCTGCAGAGGGAGGGCAGCGCGTCTCTGGAACGGCGGCCCTCTGCAGTCCAGGGCCTGTCGTTTAGTCTGAACTCTGCTGATTGTGAGGAGAAAGCAGGTTTCTGCAGAATGCTGTCTCTTCACAGCGCTTCTGAGTGAGCCACCAGGTGGTCCAGGGCTGTCAGCCTCTTTGGTTTAAAAAGAGAACTGAAAATGGGATTGAGAGATATGCAGTGAGTTTGAAGTTGAGCTGAGTTGACTTTATGTTTGTTGACTTGTGGAAGTTTCTCACTTCACACCCTGGAGGAAGCGTTCGCAGCAGCAGGGCCGATCTTGCCGTTATTTGACCTACTTTGTCACATCAGCGCTGCTGCTCTGCAGCTTCAGCTTCCTCACACCGGTTCCAACTTCCTCTGTCGCCGTTCACGCAATCGCTCTCGGCAGGAAGTCACCGTGGAGAAAGAGGAAGTGGCGACGGCGCCATAATAACCATCAAACGCTTCCTGCGTCTGACGCTGGCGGAAAGCGGCGGACGCGTCGTCACGGCAGCAATCGCCCACTCTCCTGACCGAAAACACAGAAGATCAAGTCTTTCTGTTCAGCCTTTCTACCCAGAATGCCCTGCTTTCCCAGCAGCAATGGGTTTAGACTGGAGACTCCACGTCTCAGAAACAGAGTTTGTCTTGATTTTTATGAGCCACAGTTTCTCTGTCGAGACTCTTTGACCGTATTGAAAATAAAAAGCCGATAATGACGTCGATGCGTCGTGTCCGCGTGTCGCTCGGGCCCGGAGGTCAAACCCTCAACGTCCACCTTCCATCTGTGATTTTAATTTTTGCATGATGATAATTGGAGTGTTAACGGTTCCTCTGCTCCTCTGAAGGCCCCAACGTGAAGTCTGAGGACCGGGCGTACGACTCCATGCCCAGCATGGCCACCACGGCGGTGGGCGTGTCCATCTTCCTGCTCACCACCACGGCCTGCCTGGTGGTCAAGTCCCGCCTCTACCCCTGTCAGTCGCACAGGTAAGGAGGACGCCTCCGCCTGCGCCTGCGCCCCCTGCTGTGTGGTGACCGTCTCTCCGTCCAATCAGCAGCCGCCGCTCTTCGGACCAGCTGGACCTGATGGTGGACGGGCTCCCCATCTCCCTGCCGTCCTACGAGGAGGCGGTGTACGGCAGCTGGGGGCAGCGCCTCCCGCCCTGCTCCTCCCCGGGTCCCACGCAGCTCCTGTTGGCCCAGGAGGCCGCGGGCCGCCGCCACCAGCAGCCGGCGCCGGGCGGCCAGCCGGACGGCGGCGGCCGGCCCCCGCCGTCCGGACAGAGCCCCGACCATCCCCCGCCCCCCTATGAGGAGCTGCCGCCGCCCCACCGCAGGGACCGGGCGGGCGAGGTGTGCGCTCGGCCGCCGCACGGCGACAAGGACTCCTGATGCCCGGGCGGCGGGGTTCGAACCCGACGACACACCTGCTCAGGCCGAGCTCTCATCAGCTGATCTGAACGGACCGACACTGCTGCACTTTACCAAACGGACGCTGCTGCCAGCATCGGCACGGCCAGGGTCATGGGGTCAGGGTCAGGGTCAGGGTTTAGGGTCAGGGTCAGGGTCAGGGTTTAGGGTCAGGGTCAGGGTCAGGGTTTAGGGTCAGGGTGGCTGTTTGAGCACTGAAGGACTTCAGAGGAATCATGATTGTACAGAGTATTGTGAATGTTTGTGACAGTTTCCATGTGTGGAGTGATCGACACTCGACCCGAGGCTCCGGCCGCCAGCAGTCACAGGGTACAAGTGCCTCTGTGAGAGTGTGTGTGTGTGTGTGTGTGTGTGTGTGTGTGCGTGTGTGCGTGCGTGCGTGTGTGTGTGTGCGCGCGCTCCCCCTCAGTGACAGGCTGACTGTGTTTCAGGGGAACTGAGGCGCCAGCAGCGTTTCCAGGTTGGAAACGTAGAATTTCAGATCCACAGAAACGAGAAAACAAGCCTCATCTGGATCAGTGTGACATCGTCCAGGCCCCCGGGCCCAACAGGTCCGAACGGGTCCGAACGGGTCCGAACGGGTCCGAACGGGTCCAAACGGGTCCGAACGGGTCCAAACGGATCCAAACGGGTTCGAACGAGGCCGTCCTCGGCCAGACATACCAGTCCAACACAAGCAGTCATCTTGATGAGTTTTGTGCACCTGACAGCAGAACCGAAACCCTGGCGGTGCTGCTGGGGTCAGAGGTCAGAGGTCGTTCCTCGTCGCATTAGAGTAAGCGGTGTTTTCACTTTGCAGCAGCATTGAGACTTTGAGAAAATGCTTGAAACCAAACAGAGTGTAAACAGTGTGTCATCCAGTGCGTGAAGTATTTATTATTCAGTTGAACAGCGATCAGAATGAATTTTTTGTGGAAATGTTGATTTGGGTCGCCGTGCGTCCTGCAGAGCGGCCGCCGCCTTCGATGACCTTGAATGTACCGAGTTTTATTTAGTGGCTTCAGACCTGGAATCTTTTATGAAGTGTCACATTTACCAGATGATTATTTGTATCTTGTATTATTGCACAGAATTATATGATGAATAAATGTTTTTTTTTTGTTTGACCTGCTTGGTTTTGGGATTTATTTTACTCAGTATTAATCAGATTTTGTGGAATTAGAGGAAAATGTTGGTGTCGACAGGAGGAAGGGAAACTGGCTGGATCAGTGTTTACCATCTGAGTAATGTAACTAGACGTCAGGAGGAACACGGTGTCGGTAATTAAAGCTGAACCAGGGACTGTAAAAGAACACAGCGCTGGATATTCTGCATGGGACGTCACTTCCTGTTGTTTGGTGCTCAATAGGAAGAATGAAAACTGAGTCGACTGGTGGAGTACCAGTTCTGACGGATAAAGTTCAAATCGAAGCACATTGAATAATCTAAAGATTTAAAGGTGCCTTAAGGAGTTTGCACGTTTTATGCGAAACAGCGCCCCCTGCAGGCCTTGGGTGTAACTGCAGCTTAGTGAAAAACTCGTCCCTGTGGCTCGCGTGCATGGAAGAGAGGAACTCCGTCTTCGCTCTTTCAGTAGCGCTCCAGTAAGATGTCAGTGTCTTCTCCCTGGTGGAGTCTGTGTGGAGCTGCAGTGCTAGAAGCCAGTCTGTTCTGACTTTCTGGAAGATCCTGCTCAGTTGTTGCTCACTAAGCATCTGGCGGAGTAATGGCGGACAAAACGAAACCTAACCAGCCGGAGCGCGCATTACGTCATTCCTTTCAAATTCTCCCCAAAAAAACTCTGGTGCCGGACCGGCACTGTGACTTTCAAGTGACAGTTTAGCGCTGTTAGCGGTACTGGTAATGAATATGTCAGGGCACATTGGACACAGCATTAAAAATGTGGAACATATTTATGGTGGAAAATAAGTATTTTTAAGGTTGTAAAACTCCTTAATGCACCTTTAAGGAAAAATTCTCACCAAACTGCATGTGGAATAATAAGAGAACATGGAAACAACTAAACGTTTGACACATTTCTTCAAAGTGCTGAAGTGACTGAACACACACACACACACACACACACACACACACACACACACACACACACACACACACACACACACACACACACCACACACACACACACACACACACACACACACACACACACACACACACACGGAGCAGCTGGTCTTTCAGCTCTTTATTCAGGAGTACACATGAATTACAGAGTAAAAACACAAGTTACACTCCTCCCCCTGCCAGCCTCTTCCCAGCAGGCTGTGTGTCCAGTGAGAAAACAAAAAGTCTCAGATGTTTGGATTGAACTTTTCTCACAGCCAGATGAA
The DNA here is from genome assembly GCF_902148845.1 of Salarias fasciatus. Taxonomy (NCBI): domain Eukaryota; kingdom Metazoa; phylum Chordata; class Actinopteri; order Blenniiformes; family Blenniidae; genus Salarias; species Salarias fasciatus. The sequence continues at coordinate 39,021,489 of NC_043758.1, read as the reverse complement.
AAACACACGCTGGTCAGAGAGCGCCGCCTGCTGGAGGCTCCACACACTAACAAGACCAAGGCCTCCAGACCTTCAAATCCAAACTCAAAACAAGACTAAACTCTAAAAGCTTCAATCACGTTTCGTTAACATGCTAGTTCTACTGCTCGCTTCACTCTTATAAGGGCCTCAGTTAGTCAATTACATATTTTAAATTACCATAACGTTACATTGAATCTGCTTTTTTTTTTTTTTTTTTTTTTGTGGTTTTTCTTGCATTAGTGGGTTTACTGACAGAGAGCGTCAGATCAGACTAACCCCGCCCGCCTGGCACCTCCAGGCGGCTGAACCGAGCCGCTGCTCATTCGGGGTTTGTAGACAAAACAGAGATTAAAAAGTCTCAGAAGGTTCGAGTATATTCATTCTTTTAAAAAAAAAGTATTAAAAAAAGAGTAAAAATATGCCACTGTTAAGAACGATGCCACTGATATCCGCAGGTTGACGACTGATTTGTACAAATAAACCGGCAGTGAGATCAAACAGGTAGAAGCTTGAACCAGAGGTGGCGCCAGGCCGTTCTTCTTTGGCCTCGTTGATTAAAAAAAAGCCACTTTAAATGATGATTAAACAATTTCATCACAGGAAACAGAGGCTTGATTCACATCATGAAACATTATCGCACAATAACGTCAAAACGTATCATCTGAGGAGGGTTAGTTGATGAAATATAAAATAAAATGTTTATCAGGCTACGATGGTAGATGTGTAGATCAGACTGAGATTCTTATTGATGAGTGTAGTGTGGTAACATGCTGACAGGAAATGTTAGAACAGAGAATAACATGTCTTTAAAGTAAATCACAGTACAATGTAACAGCTCAGCGTACAAAATGTTACATATAATGTAAAGGCCAGTGGCGGATGTGAAGCTTGACGTTACCGTGACGACGGGAGCTCTAAATCGAACCGATCGGCCTGCCCGGCGAGCGCCACCTCTGGACGACAGTAACTGGCTGGAAGCGTCGAGTTTCCCGGACGGATCGAGATTAGCTGCACAGGGAATTGAACCATCACCTCACTGCTGAAGGAACGCGGGCTGTGTGAGGGGGAGGCAGCGCCACCTGCTGCCTCCACGTGGACTCAGTGATCCTCACGTTAACTGACGGGGGGAGAGGGGGGGCGGACCGCTGCACCACCGCTCCGGGTCCAGACCCCCGAGGACCGGTCCAGACCGGAGAGACGCCGCGGGGCCCGGCAGCCGGGGGTGTGTGCGTACATGAAGGAGGCGTGTGTGCGTATAGGACCCAGGTGTGTGTGTGCGTGTTTGTGGCATGTGTATACATGTCGGAGGTGTGTATGTGTGTGTGGACATGATGGAAGTGTGTGTGCGTGTTTGTGGTGTGTGCTTACATGATGTTGGTGTGTGTGTGTGTGTGTGTGTGTGTGTGTGTGTGTGTGTGTGTGTGTGTGTGTGTGTGTCAGCTCGATGTGTCAGCCTCGACCTCCAGACTCTGGGAGCTGAAGTCGAGGGAAACGTTGATCGGCCATCAGGTCATCGGAGAGAGAGGAGGAGAGAGGCAGGAGGGGCGAGCGACAAATACATCCCTCATCAGAGCTGCAGGGAGAGGGAGAGAGAGAGAGAGAGAGAGAGACAGAAAGAGAGACAGAGAGAGAGAGACAGAGAGAGAGAGAGAGAGAGACAGAGAGAGAGATTTCATCATCGTTCCATGTTTTCCCCACCAGATGGCGCCTCAGAGTTTCACCCAGATGGCTGTTGAGGCCGTGACCCTTGACCCGGTTTTTACCTGCTGTGTCGCAGAGTCCCTGAACGCCTCCCAGCACCGGGTCTCTGTCCGTGAGCAGCTGGCAGCGTCCGCCCGGCTCCAGGTCCACCAGCAGGTCGGCCTGCTCGGCGTCCTGCAGGGAGTCCTGTGGGCGGAGACGGGGCGGTGAGGGCGGGGCCTGAGGGACCGCTAACGGGACCGTCCTCTGGACCGCTAACCGGACCGCTAACCGGACCGTCCTCTGGACCGCTAACCCGGACCGCCCTCTGGACCGCCCTCTGGACTCCACTGACCAGCAGTCTGTGGCTGAGCAGCAGCTCCTCTTCCATGGAGGTGGGGGCGGCTTTCCGCCTCTTGCTCTGAACCTGCAGCTCCTTGTCCAGCTCCAGAGTCCTGGGGGGGTTGGGGGGGCCATAGGAGAGACAGAGGAGGGATTTGACCTATTTCTCCTACATTCACACACATTTTTCAAAAGGAGTCTTAGATCTCATTTAAAAAAGAATTAAAAAAAAATACATGTAATATCTGGAACAATGGCTAAAATCACAAGAAGTGGGAAAAAAATGATAAAACAGCTTAAAAAAAACCTGGAATGACAAGAAATTCTGAAATAATAAATAATAAAAAATTAGAGAAAATCATGCCAAGTTGCTTAAAAGGAGATAAAACAGCTAAGAAGTTAAAAACATCCACCAAAATAAAAGCCTGAAAGCAGCTGGTTTGGCGGGTTTCCAGTGAGCTCACCTCTTCCTGCTCGCCGCCGGCGCCGCCGACAGCGGGGACGGAGGCTCGGCCGCCAGGAAGGTGAGCTGGAAGTCGTCGTCCATGGAGATGTAGGGAGCCAGCATGTCCAGGTCCACCTCCTCCATGTTCTGGAACACAGCGGCGTTAGAACGTCCCTGACCCCCCCTCAGACCCCCAGACCCCCAGACCCCCCCTCTGCACTCGGCCCACACCTGCAGGCCTCCTCCACTCTTCTGAGCGTCTTCTGGCCACACGGCGAAGAACTTCTCCACCTCGCTGGTGTCCATGGCCACCTCCTGCCCCTCGTCCTGCTCCTGGAGGGTGGAGGACGGACGGTCAAACAGAGCAGCGGCGCTTCGACAGGAGATCGGAGGTTCGGTTACCATCAGCAGCTCAGGCGAGGAGGCCGGGGACGAGGAGGACGAGGAGGACGAGGAGGATGAAGGCGGTGGGCTGTCCGGGTTGAAGATGGGGGACAGGAGCTGTCTCAGCTGGGGACTGCACAGGTCCTGAGGCTGCGAGTCCAGGGTGGACGGGCTGGAGAACGTCAGCTCCACGGAGCCTGGCCGGGAGGACAGAGTTCACCCTCAGTCCGCTGTTCTCCACTTCCTGTCATGTGTCACTGACTGGAGCTTCCTCTACCAGCTGACGGCAGCTGGTCCAGAGATATGAGGAGCAGAATGCAGGAAGGACCTGGGCTCTGAGTCTAAGCTAGCTAGCTTTCTGCTCTTCAGACTAGGTAGCTTTACATTAGCTTGAAGCTAGCCATGAGATGGTGCTGTCTGTTGAAAGCACACTTCAGCCTCCATTTTTATACCTAGAGTGCCATCTAGTGGCTCCAGAAAGCTAAGACAGCGGTTCATGAGGCTTCATTTTCCATCACTACTTAAAGCGATACTTCAACATTTTGGCAAATTGGCCCATTTAGCACAATTCCTTAGTCATTTCAAATAGCGTACTTACTTTTTTTGTGAGGGCGAGCTGTTGTTTATTCAGAGGTGAGTCGGGGAAGGTTTTCGGGACGGACACAATGGAAGTGGATGTTATTTTTGTTCCCCCTCGTCAAACTCATCAAATACACAATCCAACAACCCCAAAACACTTTGGTGGACACGTTATAATCCACACATTCACTACGCTGTGGAACACCAACAAATAATATTGTAGCGTTACGACACTGAAGCAAATACTGGGAACTACTTTTTCTTTTGAGATCACTACGCCCAGACGCCATGTTTAGTAAATAGTTCCGTCTTAGCAATCTTCGCATAAACAACTCAATCTGGTAATTTTTCATTAATATTTCACAGTGTAGTGAATGTGCGGATTATAACGTGTCCACCAAAGTGTTTTGGGGTTGTTGGATTGTGTATTTGATGAGTTTGACGAGGGGGAACAAAAATACCATCCACTTCCATTGTGTCCGTCCCGAAAACCTTCCCCGACTCGCCTCTGAATAAACAACAGCTCGCCCTCACAGAAAAAGTAAGTATGCTGTTCAAATGACTAAGGAATTGTGCTAAATGGGCCAATTTGCCAAAATGTTGAAGTGTCCCTTTAAAGCCTGCCGTACAGAGCAGAGGTTTCACACACTCCGTTCTGCATTCTGCACACAGAATTCAAAGTGTACGATATAGAATGTAGTGTATTAATGAAAACAGCTTTAATGGGTATTAGGTAAATTATTCTATTTTTAGTAAATCCATGTTTTTACCGGTCTGCCCTGCAGCTGTCAGCGGGACGACGGCGTCCCCGGCGTCGGGAGCGAGCTGCAGCAGCTCCTCCGGCTGCTCCTTCAGCTTCATGAAGAGCGTGGCGGCGGCGGTGCCGTCTGGGGCGGAGTCCTCGGGGAGGAGCTCAGCCTCAGAATCAGACATGACGCCAATCCCACAATCCTCTGGGGCCCGGACCTCGGCTTTGGGCGGCCGGGCGCCGTGGGTCTGCTCCAGGGAGAACACCACGTCCGGCTGCTCCACCGAGCTGCAGGACAGAGAGAGGAGTGAGCGCCGCCACGCCGCTGTGCTGCTGGCCCCGCCCCCGACACCCCGCCTCCTCGCTGCCGTTACCTGAGGATGAAGTTGAGGCAGACGATGGCTTCGGGCTGCGCCGTCTTGCCGTTGTAGAGCACAGTGGCCTGAGTCACGGCCCACACGAAGCCGCCGCTGTTGGCCAGGAAGCGGTACAGGCCGGTGCTCACCTGGCCCTTGGACAGCACTGCAAAGCATCATGGGAAAACGCATCAGGAAACGCAGACAAGGTGGAGAAGACACTTGAACTCCACACAGAATGTGATCTGATGGAGCTGAAACAGTCGCTGCTCCGGGTTTTCCTCAGACCAGAACAGAAGATCGACTCATATGACGATGGGAGTGAATACGAGGCGCTCCACACTCACGTGTGTGCAGACTTTTGTTGATGTGATCAGAGTCGAGCGCGTGATGAAACTCGAAGGCGGAGCGTCCAATCAGATCGTCGGGTTTGTATCCCACCAGCTCCGTTACCCTGGAAACAGGAGGCCGATTTCACACAGAGCAGTGAGGCCGTTTGCTTCTCATTCTGGGCCTGTGTGGAGGAGCTGGAGGAGGAGGAAGAGGAGGAGGAGGAGGAGGAGGGGGAGGGGGAGGAGGAGGAGGAGGAGGAAGAGGAGGGGGAGGGGGAGGAGGAGGAGGAGGAGGGGGAGGAGGAGGAGGAGGGGGAGGGGGAGGAGGAGGAGGAGGAGGGGGAGGAGGAGGAGGAGGAGGAGGAGGGGGAGGAGGAGGAGGAGGAGGAGGAGGGGGAAGAGGAGGAGGAGGAGGAGGAGGTGGAGGAAGAGGAGGGGGAGGAGGAGGAGGAGGAGGAGGAGGAGGAGGAGGAGGAGGGGAGGGGGAGCTGGAGGAGGAGGAGGAGGAGGGGGAGGAGGTGGAGGAGGAGGAGGAGGGGGAAGAGGAGGAGGAGGAGGAGGAGGTGGAGGAAGAGGAGGGGGAGGAGGAGGAGGAGGAGGAGGAGGAGGAGGAGGAGGGGGTATAGGAGGTGGAGGAGGAGGCTCACCGGCCCTCGCAGTGTGTGAAGTGCAGGTCCAGGCTGTGCCGGGTCAGGAAGGTGGAGGTGTCCAGCGGGAACTCCACGCTGGACGGGTGGGGGATGGGCTCGCACAGCAGCGTCATCACTTGGCCTGTGGGGGGCGACGTGGAGCTGCCCCCGAATGAACGCATGTGGCCCATGCAGTGGAGAACCTGGAGGAGGAGGGGGAGGTCAAGACTTCTCCTGATTCACTGTGTGTGTGTGTGTGTGTGTGTGTGTGTGTGTGTGTGTCTACCTTCCAGGTGGCAGCCTTGATGTTGACGGTGCGCCCCCTGCTGGTCAGCGTGCTCTTCATGCGCAGGAAGAAGTTCCTCTCGCTCTTGGGCTCGGCCCGTGACTTCTTGCTGGTCCCTGAAGGCATCACGAGCTCAGATCAGTCTCGGGGATTCGTCACACACCTCTAAACTGTTTCCATTTTTAAAAAGTGCAGACGACACAGGAACTGGTTCAACGCGTCGATGTGGCGCGGCGTGTTCAGGTACGGTCAGGAAAACTGGATTTCTCAGCATTAAAGCTGGTTGAAGCGGTGTCGCTTCAGGGTTCTGCTGGACCTGAACCGGTCAGTGGTCTGCTCTCAGCTCAGGCCTGAACCCTGATGGGTCAGACCAGGAGCTGCAGGTCTGGGTCGGATGTCGGGGACAGGGGGGACGCTGACCTGGACGGGGCGTCAGCAGGTCCCGCAGCTCCTCCTGGTCACACGGGTGGATGAAGTCGTAGATGCTCTGACCCAGGAGCTCCAGCTGAGGACACAGGGACGCTCGGTGAGACGGACGGAGCGCGGCGTCTCTCGAGCCGCGAGGAGGAAGAGGATGAAGAGTCGCACCTGCATGATGCCGATGTGCTTGTTGACGTTCTCCGTCAGGTAGATCATGTCTCCCTCCTCGCTCAGCACCATGACGAAGCCCGCCAGCGTCTGAGGGTAGAAGGCGTCCATGGGATCTTCCTCCTCCTCCTCCTCCTCCTCCTGCTCCTCCCCTGTGGAGGAGATAATTCGCGGTTTGCGCTGAGTTTGCATGTTCTCTCCAGAGCTGAACCGGGGAGTGTGTCCTGTGAGGGGGGTTTCTCACCGGAGCGCAGCAGGTGGTGCATCCGCAGGTAGCTGAGCGTCACTCTCATGATGCCCGCCTTGTCCAGGTGGGTGGAGACCCGGCGGGGGAGGGGCAGCGTGCCGGCCAGCTCGTAGAAGACCTCCGTCTCCTGGCTGCGCCGGCAGCGGGCGGCGTCCCGGGAGCGCAGCTTCCTCTGCTCCGAGCTGCTCCTGCGGGAGGCGCAGAGCCGTCAGTCACACCGAGACGCCGCCGGGCCAGGCGGGCGGGGGGCGGGTCCAGTTTTGGTTTTAAATAGAATTTAAATTTTATTCAATTCTAATTCTGTTTCACTTGAATGAGTGGGAAAAGCTGAAGATCTCATTAATTTGGATAAAAACGGCTTTAACCCTGAACTGCTGCCACATGAACCGCACCGCGAGTCTGGTTCTGCAGGTTCTCTGCTGTAAAACCGGTTTTCCTTCATCTGGGCCACTCACACAGGACTGTTCTCTGCTTCCATTTCACTCCCAACGCCTCAGACGCAGAGGTCTGACTCCAAACGGTGAAGATGGAGGAAGAGGATGGAGGCCGTTAGACCATCAAAGGAACAACGTGAGACAAAACAGGATCAGACAGAAGAAAGTGAGGGAGGAGGACCAAAGGAGGACAAAGGAGCAGAGTTTAGGGCCGAGCAGGAATGTGGGAAATGTGGGGGAAGGAGAGCGGGAGCAGAGGAAGGACACAAAGGAGAAAATGAGACGTCAGCGAGGAGTCCAGACGTCACCCAGGAAGAACAACAGATGGACTCTGACTTCACTGCTGTTCAATCAGACGGAGACGAGAAGTCAAAACGCCTCAAACGTCAGATTCACTGTGGATGAAACACGTTATTTAACCCCTGCTTCAATCACTTCTTTGCTGGACAGTCGTCCAGAGCGGATCGATTTGGAAACGCTCGCTCAGCATTTTCCGTTTTAAGATTCCAGCTCAGTTACTATTTGACTAAACTCCTGTTTACAGACCGGCAGGCCTCGCCAGCGCTGAACCCACTGAGTTAAAACTTCACTCATTTCATGGAGGAAGGTCTCATGAAGCGAGGCTGCAGCTGTTCCTCTCCGGGGTGAGAAGAACAGAGCAGGGGATGAAGTCCAGGCTGAAGGGAACATTCCAGTGAGCGGGACGGCGTCCAGCTCCTCCCCCGTCCCCCCGCCGCCCAGCGGCCGGGGGCCAGAAGACATGCTGACGCCACAGAAGAAGCAGCGCTTCATTTCTCCCTCCATCAGAGTGGAACAGAGCTGCGAATCCAAATCACAGCAAAAAGCAAGAACGAAAGCTCAGAACAAACCATCTGTCCTCCTTTAAATTCTGGATTTGAACACACACACACACACACAAAAAAACGTGTTCCTGTAAACGCTGGTAAACTGCTGTTTACTGGTGAAGAAGTGAATCATTAACCAGTGAACTTGCTGCCAGTTACCGTGTAGCTGAACTCATCTCCTAAACATCTGTTATCTGATGATAATGTGATGATCAGCTGGACTCAGAGGAGGAATGTGCTTCAGCCGCTCTTTAAAGAAACTTCCCTGAACGGCGGCAGCAGAACTGCAGAAACGAACGGCGTTCCAGAACCTTCTGTTCTTCGTGGTTAGTGTGGCGCTAGCAGCATTTTGAGCAAGGCAGCAAATCCTGGAGAAACTGGCCTAATTCTGAAACATCTGCTTCATGTTTGTGGCCTGAATCCTTAAAAAACTGTTACAAACAGTTAAAGTTCATTCTGGTACTCTGGAGCTTCTCTCTGATTTTGGCGCCGTTTGAATATTTTCCGTCAGTGTGTTGGCGTTCTCCTCCACCATGATCCTTTCTGATTTAAAAAAAAAGAAACAAGCTAGCCGCAGCGGCGAAACCAAACAAAGTGTTGTTGGCAGCGAGTCAGCGGATGTCCTGAAAACAGACAGAAGCACACAATGTTCCTGCCACGCTGCGCGACACGCCCACAGCGTCCACGTGCACGTGCGCCCGGCCAAATAAAACATTACAGTAATCTGGGAGCATAAACAGTGGTGCAATCGACGCTCCTTCACTTCGCGTCAATCAGACTCCTGCTGCCAACAGCTTCCTCACCGGAGACGACGGGACGGCCGAGGTCCAGATCCAGGCTGCAGACCCCCCGCGGTGCCACAACCTCATGAGAGAAGAATGATTTGGGATACAGAAAAACTGTGTTTTTTTCTGTTTTATTTAATCACATCTGCAGATACAGAAAAAAAGCAGTTTTTTTTTTAGATCTGTGCTTCTTCCTTCAGCCCTGTGTCCACCAGCTGAGAAAGAATCACAAATATCAATCAATTCAAGTTCATTAAACTGTAAACTGACAGCAACAAACCTCATTTACAGAAGATAAAGTGAATTTACTGAGTTACAGTTAGAAAGTCTGAGGAACTTTGAGTGAGGATTTCCTAAAGCTCGGAGTGATGCACCCGACCTGAGGTCAGAGGTCAGAACTGAACCACAGAAGAGGACTGGGTTTGAGTTCTCACGTGAGCTGCAGTGGGACAGAAATCCTCCCGTCTGTCAACATGTCCTCAGCGGGGGACGGCGCGCCGCACGCGCTTCAGCTTCCCTGACAGAGGAAGCTCGGCTCGCCGCGGCGTGGCCACGCCCACTTCAGACCCCCGTCCCGCCAAGCGTCTCCTGGAGAGGAGCTGGGTCAGTCCATCAGACTCGCTCACTTCAAAAGGAGCCTCACAGTGTGGCTGTCCTTTGTACGAGAGGCCGGGAGAGGGTCCCGTGACCCCCGGGAGGGGTCACGGGACCATTTAAGGGGTCAGGAGACCACTGTGACGGAGAGGAGTGGAAAAACACGGCTCCTTTTATCGCTTCCTCCCAGGCCGAGCTGCATAATGTAACGACTCCAGAACTGAACCGTGTCACCTTACAAACACTGCTGGGATCAGAAACACCCGCTAATTATAGCGACTGCAGCTGTAACTACTACTGTAACTAAGACAGTAACTGATACTTTCACTACTACTTTTAATGCTGCAGATGAAACAGTGACGCTACAGTTCATTCTACTGGAGCTAATATGTTCCCGACACTCAGAACAGCTGAACAACCACAACAATCATCAGGTGATAACGGCGCCGCCCTGATGGATATTGCGTCATGGCGACGGCCGAGCATGAGCAGAACAACCAGGATAAAGTGGCTTAATTCACAATGCAGCTTTATTTGGATTTAAAGAGAAAAAAAGTCGGAGGCGCCCAGTGAGCTGCAGGATGAGCCACATGTCTCCACTGCTGCTATAAATAAGCTGGCGGCGAGCCGAAGGCTCCTGTTCACACAGCAACAAGCTCGCCAGCGGGGAGGAGCCATGCCAGAGCATGTGTGTTTGTAGGGCGAAGGGGAAGCATGCGGAGGCCTGAAACACACACTCAGACACACCCTCTTCCTCTAACCCTGGCTCAAACACAAACTTTGTAAGCACGTGAGGACAGAGAACAGAACACTGGAACCAGATAAGCAGGGTTCATGAAACACCGTGTCCCCGTCTGGCCTCGCTGGCACACATTCACACGCCATGAAGATTATGGCCTGTTCCTGCTCTGCAGGCCTTGATAAGGGGACTACACACACTGATTCTGGATCGCAGCTCTGAGAACACGATCAATTCAGGAGATATGAAACCTTCTGCCGAGTCGACCCTCAGACAAACGTCAGCATGTGCTGCAGAATCTGACACACTCATGTTAGCAGCAGATATTCAGCAGAAACTTCTCCGCACACTAAACTAACACCACATCAGCAACAGTGTCTGTACACAAAACCACAAGGACACTGAGGCAGCTGTGTGTTCCTGCAGGATGCTGGAGCTGTGTGCTACAGAGAACACAGGAAGAGACTGAAAACACAGGAGAGCATGGGAAACGCTAACCACCAGCGTTCAAGAGGGAAAAGGGTCACTACTGACGGCCAGGGAGAACACACTGGGTGTTGCTACACGGTGTTTTAACTCAGAACTGGTTTGTTCTGAATCAATTCATTCAGAATTATATTCATGAGCGTCATGTTTACAGTGGAAAAACGAAGGATGAACTCCTCTTTCACACCGGGGTCTGTGCAGCGTCCTGATTGGATGGAGCGGTCGTGACGTACTGACGTCTCCCGGAAGTAAACAGCGTTTTTCTCTTCTGTGTTTCTCGATTAAATTTGGTGCTACAGCTTTGAAAATGTTCACGTTGTTAAGTGCACGTAGATCCGCTCGTTTATTTATATCAAATTCTTCTAAAACTGACATTAAATAAATCGTCTCCATACGAATCGAACCGCGGACTGCGGGCCGCCATCTTGGAAAATTGCGTCATCACGAGGAGCATGCGCAGAACGACCAGAATGAAGTCGCCTCATTAGCCGATAATTCTGCTTCCAAAGAAGAATAAACCTGGCGGTCTATTGGGATTTAAACTTAATTCTGAAACAAGTTTCCAGGTGTTTAGATGGTCATTTTAGTGCAGAATAGGCTTCATTCAGGTTTGGAGCTCTGACTTCGAATACCAGCTTCCTGTGGGCGGGGGAAGCGGTGTGGGCGGGGCCCGACTGCTGTGTGGAGCCTTCACAGATCAAGCGTCCAGCAGTGGGAGTGAGATGTGGGGATTTCAGGGGAGAGTGAAGTTTGTGAAAACATCCCTCCAGCTTTGTTTGTCTGCGGCGTTGTGCTGAAAGAGGGAACGCTGTGTCTGCGGGAGGGATAAACATGGTCTGAACAATGGCCGGCTGGAGCTACGTGTCAGAGGAACATCCACAACGATAGCTTCAACCCAAGCGTCCCGCTGCTCCACCAGTTCGCCTTCTTCTCAGAACGTCTGATTCTGATTCTTATTTATCACAAATTAGGAGAATCCTGAAGCAGACCGCACCGAGTCCACTGGTCCTGTTGAAACACCTTCTGAAACGTGACCAAGACCAGTAGAGCTGATTCAGTTTGCTTTGACATTCTTCCCATAATGCATCTGGATAGAGGGAGGTCTGTACGGACAAATGGAATGAAAATAGAAAAGCTTGAACGCTGTGTGAACGGGGCCTGGAGCGTGGAAACGAGTGGCTCATTAACAGAGCTTCAGCACAGGCTTCAGCACAGAGTTCAAACAGTGAGAGACAGCAGGACTCAACAGCTCCTGACACGGACTCACACATCCTAAACTAGTGTCTTCAAATCATCTGCAAACAGAAAAACGGATGTTTACAGGAAGGCCAGTCAGCATGTAGATTAGACAAACACAGCCAGAAAGAAAGAGGAACCAGACCAGGAGCTGGAGTCCTCTGAGACCCGGTTAAAACAACACGCTGTGTGTGTCGTCATTTAACCACACCAGATGTGTAATTTCACTGCGATTCTGGTATGAAGAGTGTGATTGTGAAGCACGTCAGTGATCTCAGATCCCCTCTCTGGTGCAGAACTGAACGGCTGTGACGATCTCCTCCATAGTTTCCACCTCGAAGCTGGACAGCGAGCTGGAGGCAGCCTGTTGGATTACAGTGTTGGGTTTTCTACCAGCTAATAACTCACCCAGCTTAAAGGTCAGTTAAGATGTGCTGAGAGGATCAGAAGCTGCTCGTTCTGTTTGAGGGTCTTTGGTTTGTGCGGCGGTCAGACTTCACTATGACCGTCCAGAAGCAGGCTGAGGTCTGGTTCTGGACCGACACAGCTGGACATCCAGCAGCGGGGCTTGCAGCTCCAGCTATAAAACCCACCGGAGTCCCGCCGCTAACGCTGCTCTGTGGCTGGACTGACGGCACTTCATCTGAGAACCTGGCTTATTGCACTGAAGTCAGTAAAACTGAACCATCCAACCTGTTCTGTTCGCTCCAGAGAGAGAGGAGGGGAAGGTGAGCACAGTGACAGTATCACGTGGCTGAACGCCGTGGCCTTTCACCTCTGGTATGAAGAGAAAAGTGTCCAAACAAACAGTGAGAGAGAACTGGAATGAAGAACTGGATGACCTCCAGGGGGCCGGATCATGGCTCGCTCGCTCGCTCTCTCTCTCTCTCTCTCTCTCTCTCTCTCTCTCTCTCTCTCTGAGGCCTCAAACATTCCAAATCATCCAAAAATCTTCTGCATTACCAACTTTTCTAAAACTGCCTTTTAAAAACTGCTACTTGCTTCAGTTCACTCCTGGAATCGAACCATAACTTAAAACAAGCCGTGGTCTCAGAGTTCAGCAGAGCGGGAGCGAGAGCGGATTCCTGAGCCAGGCAGTGGGTTAGTGTGGCTGAGCGCCGCCGCTCTCTGGCAGGCTTCCTCCTCTCCGGCTGGACGGGGTTCACTTCAGGACTCCGGCACGCCGCCTCATGCTGCCCTCTTTGTCAGGACACGAAGCAGGAAGCGCACACCCACAACTATTTCCAGCTCCACTGTTTGTACTGAACACTTAAACGTGTCCAACTGGCTGAATTCCCCAAACGTGCAGGCTACAAGTCGAAGCATGCGTAACCCCCCCCCCCCCCCCCCCCCCCCCCCCCAATGAGAGCTGAGACATGTCCAACAGTCAGTAACCGTGCAGAGGACGCCGGGGGAAGTCAACTCACACATTAATGCTTTAACATCACAGCGGGGTCAGATTTCATGATTTGACCCCTGAGCAAAGGACAGACAGGGAAAGATGGCCAAAAGCGAAGCCCACACACACAAACATACCACCATGGAGCATAACACACACTCCTCCATGTGCTCCCTGCTATGGTTTTAACCACAGACTCACACACAGTCACACAACTCCCACGTCCTGAGGGAGAACACACACTGAACACACACAGCAGAAATCATCTGTGAACACATGAAGCACCGTGCAAAGCAAAAAACCTCCAGCCTGAAACGTGCATGTTGATGAATTCATGATTTATAATCTGTGACTGAGGACAAACAACAACAACAACAACAACAACAACACTGCACACACATCACACATTAACACATGCAGATTGAGAGCAGCAGTCCAGGCTGTGTGCAGACGGGAAAATGGCTGCAGTGACACATTTCAGTGAATATAGGCTGTTCAGAAAGGATTGCAGATGTTTGAAGTGGAGGAGTCGCGGTGTGAACATGGACTGATCACAGATCAGCGGATTAAAGAGGCGAGAAGCGGCGTGAAGAGACAGCCTGAGAGCCGCGGCCGCTTGGAGCTCAGCTGATGTTGTTTTTCATCTCCTGCTCATCTAAAGGCTCAAACACACTCATGTGAGCTCAGATACCCACTACACACACACACACACACACACACACACACACACACACACGCACACGTACACACGCACGGAGACTCACCGCTTCCCCGCCACGGACTCCTCTTTCTTCTCCATATTCAATCCGCAATTCTGCTCCGAACCCGAGTCTTGTTTATTCTGACTGGTCAAACCGTAAAAAAACCACCGAGGCCCGCAAAGGAGCCAAGCTGCACACCGTAAACACCGACACTTCCGGTGTAGCTTCAGAGTAAAAGCTCAGCGCTGCAACACCGCCACGGCCGCCAGAATCAATATTTAGGTATAAAGTCTTAAAGGTAAATACTTACAGTTACTCAAATGATCACTTCTTGTGACCTGGAACCATTGTATCTTCTCAATTATATTATAAAAAAAAAACCCCAGAAAACAATTGATCCACTGTGTTCCCAACCCATAAGAGGGTTAGAAATGCTTTCAAAAAGTGCTTTGAAATGTTTTTTAGTCTGAATTTATTCTCAAAGTTGGGGAATTTTTTTTATCTTTATAATAATTTCATGGAAAACTATCTGTTAATTTTTTTATAGTAACATTGTTGTGACTTCCTGACATTTCTGAATACTGAAAGTCATAATGCTGAGAATAAACCATGAATAATAATAATAATAATAATAATAATAATAATAATAATAATAATAATAATAATAACAGCAAATGGTAAACAGACTGCAATTTTAAATAGCACTTTTACACTGCTGGAGCAGAGCCCAAAGCACTTTACACTACAGTTTATTTAACATCCTTTTGTATGAAACATGTGTACAAATGCTGCTCTGCAAAAATGAAGAGCCGATCAAGATTTTCTCCATCTGATCAAAATCATGTAAGTTGAAGGCATAAGCTGGATATCCATTGTGGTTATTGCGATTCTTGGAGGTTTTATTTTGAAGAGTCTCTTATTTCCGCTCTCCCACGTAGTAGCCAAACAGCCGCGGATGCGCGGAGGCCACGCCCCGTCGCATTAAGTTATTCATATACGGTCAACGTTTCCTGTTTTCTTCTTTCTCCTCAACTGACCTACTTTCTGATTGGCTGCGTTTCTTCCTCTGCTCGTGCCCAGCTGAAGCCGTTTGACTGCGCTGACCCCTGCCGGCCAATGAAGGGAAGACAGGTGTTTGTTGCAGGATTAATTCAGTGTTTCATGGAGATTGAAAGGTAAATATAAATATAAATAAAAATAACTTTATGAGTTGCCACTTCCATAAAAAAATGAAGGCGTAAAGTATTTGTCCAGTCCAACACTGTTTTCTCCTTAATCAATGAAGTATCATTATTATCTGAACTAATGTTTTTTAATCAACACTCAAAAACATATCAAAAATAAGCTAAAAATCAATTTTCAAAGCATAGTAACATGATAAATAAATAGCAATCACCGCCAGGAGAAGAGGGGCTGTGAAAACATTCTCCACCAACACACCTGCAGGGGTTCCATTTATTTTCTTTGTAAGAATAAACTTCTAAACTTTATTTTGGTGTTCTGGTTTTTACCTCTGCTCACCCCTGATGTCAAAGAATGGAGTCCTAGGCTCTTTTAACCAACAGTTTGATCCCTTCTGATAGAAGAGTCCTGTCAAGGTGAAAGGTGAAGCCCTGAACGAGGAAACCAGGCCAGCTCAGGGAGAACATGCAGTCTTCCTTTGCTGACCTCTGGCGTTAGATGCACCGCTCCGACTGCGGCTCCTGTGTTACAGCAGCTGGAAAGGAAGTGAGCTTTGGCTTGAGTCCCTCTGCTGACCCCTGACCCCCCTCACTGTGACAGCCCCCTGACCCCCCAACAGGAATTGGAAGCGGTGAGTCCAGGGCCGAACCGCAGCAGCAGCAGCCCGGCGGACAGTTCAAGCATTGCGTGCTTGAAAAAAAAAAAACATCTGCATCAACTTATCAACTCGTGTTTCTCATGGAAACATTCAGAAATGGAGACTTTCGAGACCAGGGCTTTGTTAGAGAGGGTCACGGTTTGTTTCAAGACCTTCTGTACCTGAAAAAACACAAGCTATTATTTTAATAGAACCAAAAAAATGTATAATCGCTATCCTACAAACTGTCAAAACAAACAAACAAGCGTGTTTGCGTTGTTGTGAAGTGCTGCAGGGTAATGGAGGACTCCAGACGTGATGGAGCATCGTTTCACCCTCATAGCTGAGATTAAGTCCCCAGCAGATGTAAGAGACATGCTGTTGCTATGACAACGGGGATGAAACCCGGCCGCCGGCCGCCCGTCTGCTCAGCTCCCGATGTCCTGGAATCAGAACGCCGACAGCGTTCAACAGGTGGACTGAAAAGAACAGAACCCACTTCCTGTTTGTCCACAGAAGAAGAAATAAACCAGTTCAGGCTCCAAACAGACCAATCAGTAATCAATGATCCAGACGCTTTTCACTCAGTCATCAGTCCTCATGTCTCACACACACACACACACACACACACACACACACGATTCCAGTCTGCAGCACAGTCAGATCGATGAGACGTGAAGTGAGGCGGCCTGGAAGGAGGAAGCCTCCAGCTGATCAGAACTTCTGTCGCTGCTTCTTTAGAGAAATGAAAGCATCGTGTCTGTAAAACGTCCAGAGAAACACTGCAGAGCTGCTCGTCATCAGTCAGAAAACACAGAGTGGTGAAAACATTAAAGGTTCGGGCTGGAACGACACGCTTCGCTCCACGTTTGATTCTTTTGTGGTGCCGATTCAGTTTACATCGGGATTCCTTGTTTCGGATGATTTTTATGTTGTTTGTCGTTGGCTTTAATACCAGACCACGTGAAACAAACCATCTAAACAAAACACTAGAATGAAAAATTTTAAATTTTTGGGGTTTAGAAAAAAAAGCATTTTTGGACAAAAAAAATCAATTTAAAAAGAGCTAAATAAAAAACTCCCGGTACTGATGTGACTGGATTTTTCCCCACCCCTGCTGAAAGTGTTGATCAGACCTCAGGCTCCATGCAGCCATGCTGTCCTGTTAATGCCATTCGGGTCTAAACTGGCGGCTTGGACCTGGTTCCCTCCCTGAAGCTCAGCCTCGGAGAGGAAAGAGCCTGAAAGCAGTCACAGTTCTGGAGCGACTGAGAGATCCGCCGTCTGGTGAAAGAGCTGCTGAGAGGCTCTCCATCCAGTGGAGGAAGCAGCGGTTCTTCAGCGGCATCAGAAGGAAGATGGAGTTACTCTGACCTCTAGTGGCTGAAGTCATCATGACAGGCAGCAATGTGGACGAGCAGGAGGTCAGCCGGTAACGTCGCAGAGAAAAGTTATTAAAACGCTTTTTCTGGTCCAACCAGTGACGGCTTGAAGCACTGATCAGGAAACCAGGAGAAAAATTAACTCGGAGAAATGGACATGTTTAAAAGTGTATTTGTCTCAACATCCAAACTCTTCCAGCTTGATCAATTCAAAGCTGAAACACTTTATCGCTGAGGAGTTCTTTGAATAAAGTTGTTTTTCCTGAAATAAACTGTGAGGACACTCGAGGAAGGATCTGAGGAGCTACGCAGGTTGAACACCTCTGAGCGAGCTCGATGGGACTGGGCCACGCCCACAAACAGGCGTCCAGGCGTGAAGAGGGTGAATCCAGAGACCTGCTGAAACCGTCACGGTCCTGCAGGCGTCACATGAACACAAGGAAACGAGAGCCGTGCGTGGCAGCTCGGGATGAGGCGTGGATTTATTGGATGTGCAAATTTTTGCAAGAGGCAATTCAGGTGCAACAGGAATGAAGACACAGTATACATGATGCTACACCGTCAGGGGGTCGTGTGTGTGTGTGAGTGTGTGTGTGTGTGTGTGTGTGCGTGTGAGAGAGAGAGAGCCGATTTGTTGTTGGAGATGTGCAGCAGTGTGTGTGTGTGTGTGTGTGTGTGTGTGTCTGGGGAAGGTCAGTGATTGTTGAAACCTAGCAGGAAGATCTTGGTCTGTGGCGCCCGGGAGCCCCCACGGGGCCCTCGAAGCACCCCGACAGGGCCCCACTGGCCCCCTCCGATGGACGCGTCGGAGAAACTCTATCACACCAAATAAAAACACACTGACATCTTCAAGTTCCCTAAAACAGCAGACATTCAGTTTATAACTGTGTGGTTGCTATGTACAATAGAAGGATCTTCATATATTAATATTCTTCTCCGTCTCCTCCCCTCCGGCTCGGTCGTGGCTCGGCTGCTGCCCGCTCAGGTTCTTCACACGCTTGTCTTTGTCATATTTATAGAGTATTTTCATTATTTACAATATAAATTACTACACAGTCCTGTGACAAAATAAATAACTTAAATACAATGGCCGTGGCTTACGCAGTGTCTCTTGCATGGAAGAGGGAGGGAGGGGCGGAGCGAGGACTGGCCTGCGGTTCGATTCCCGCTGCCTCAGGACAGGGTCAATACAGTCTTTCCTCAGACAACCAACAGGGCTGAAGCTCGGGGGAATACAGTTTAATCCCACAGTGGGAAACTCCTCCTGAAAACCATGAAGAGTCGCTCGGCCGGAGCAGAAAGGAACTAATTCTACCACCAATGAAAGTAACCGAGATCAACTCACCATTAAAGAACCAACCGTGTCTCAAAAAGAGGTGAAATTTATATGTTGGGTGAATAATAAGTGTTGCTCTTCGCTTGGCCACCAGGGGCGCTGCAGCACAGCCACAGGTGCAGTCACTTCCTCTGGACGTTTTCAGTTTTATTCTGAAGGGCTTCAGCTTCTCTGAAGGGATCAGGACAGAGGAGCTGTCCTCAGTCCCACTGACATGGAGGAAGACTTGGTTTCCTGTCACATTGACGGCGCCCTCAACAGGCCGTGGCAGGTACAGCAGCGGCCATGAAGAGAGGCAGGAAGCAGGAGGAGGGGGTGAGGTTGTCTGCAGTACAGACAAAAACAGGCCATTAAATATCACGCCACTTCCAGGACGAGTGAACTAGTAGAAGATTAATAAGACGCCATTAGTGTCAGTTAGAGAGCCGTTTTCAGCTGCTGCCTCTCTCCGATCGCCTCATTCAATCCACTGTTAGCCTTAGCATTAGCATTAGCCAAAGCTGCTGTTCAGTTACGTTTCCTTTAAACTCCTGTTTGCTGGAGTTCAGTGAAACATCTTCCTATGGATGAAGAGACATTTCAACAGCAGCAGGTTCAAGTGGAGCTGCTTCATCAGAAAACAGAAATTACATGGTTTTCCTGCAGCTTTCATTTAAAGCTATCAATGCAAAATTATCTCTAGAAGCAGCCAGTCCAGGCTGTGGGATTGGCCTAGGGACGGCTGTACTCCAGATTTGTAGCTTCTACACTCTGATCAGACAACATGAACAGCTGATTTCAGGTCAGCTGCAGCGATTATACATCATGCATCATTAATGATGTGTGGAGGAGGTGGAGGAGAGCCTGACAGCACCGTATCTACGGGACGAACCAATGCTGAAGAAACAACCCGTCATCAGAGGGGTGAAACTAACCCGTCTCCCCCGGTCTGAGTCCTGGAAACCAAACTCTATGTGCTGCACCGTACAGACAGCAGCTTTCAGGTGAACACACCTTCACACACGTCTGGTCTTTCCTGGTAAAAGGTGTCTCCAGGTGGTGACCGCGTCGTTAAAGGAGTACAAGCTAAATTCATGCACTTCTGCCTTTATTTGTGTTTGTTGCTGGACGTCGCAGATGGTTAACAGTAACTCTCTTCATGTTTTTCAGGTTTCAGGAGGCGTTTCCCACCATCGGGGGGCGGTACTGAGGGGATAATACTGCAGTGGCAGGTGGGCTGGACTCTCTGCTGCTTGTTGGCCCCAGATTTGACATTTTTAAGAGTGGAGAGGGAGAAGATGGCAGATGGAGGAGACGGGACGAGGGGGGACGAGTGCAAAGCTTCTCCTCCAGCTATACCACCGTGCCGCTCGGAGAGTTCCCGTTCTGTGCTGTCAAGTTCTGAACAGGAGACACAGAACAAGACGAGGGTTAGACACCGGGGACGGGCGCACTGAGAAAACCCACTCACAATTCAAGGTGAGGAGAGCTGAGAGGACGGAGGAGCGATCGCCTCATGGCTCCTCCGGGTTAGAAACAAAGAAGTGACCTACCAGACACACTTTCTGACAGTTAGTTACTTGGGTCAGACCAGATTATCACTGAGCCCTACAGGAGAGCGAGCTCGGCTCGCCCCTTCAGCAGCTCCGGGTTGGGAGCTGTGTCTCTCTGGAAGGGGGGTCCTGGCTTACCGCCTTGCCGGGCCGGGCCCAGGTGCAGATGAGGCCTTCCTGGCAGGCGGTGATGATGCAGTCGTCCATGAACACCAGCACCGTCAGCCTCTCGTGCGCGATCTTCTTGCAGACCAGCGGCTCCAGCAGCGGCACCTCGTGCATGCGCGGGCACAGCGTGGTGCCCAGCACCTTGGCGGCGTCCAGCCGGTTGCTCCTCGGCGCCACGTTGATCTTGTCGTTGCTCTTGCTGATGTTGCCCAGACTGTGGTACCGCTTGTGCTCCTTCTCCACGCCGCCGCCGCCGCCGGACTTGTCCGACTTGCGCTCCTGGAGGGACAGCGTGGCGAAGCGGCCGATGCTGAACGGGGTGCTGTTCCCGGCGCCGCTGCTCCCTCCCCCTCCTCCGCCTCCACCTCCACCCTCAGAGGCACCCTGGCCCTTGGAGGCGTTCGCCACGGCGGGGTGAGGCAGGGAGTTGGAGCGCGAAAGGGAGCGAGGGAGCGGCAAGGGAAGCGTGGGCGGGTTGGCGGTGCCGGTGGTGGTGTTGGGCGGGTGATGGTGTCCCTCCACCCCCCCGCTGCCCCCCCCGCCCGACGTGCTGTTGACGCCCCCGCTGCCAGAATTGGACAGCGAGGGTCCGAAAGTGTTAGTGAAGGCGCGGGACAGCGGCAGGCGGGGGTACAGCACGTCGTCCGTCAGGTCCCACAGGCAGAACTGGGTGTCCTGCCCCACCGAGCCGAACCGGTACGTGACGGCCGCCGAGCCGCCGCCCTTAGAGCTGTGCCGAGAAAGGCGCGACAGCGTGCTGCTGGTTCGAACCCGCCCAAAGTGCATGGAGTTGTTTGGCGCCCCCTGATGGAGGTCCTCCTCACTGCCGCTGAGCTCCATGGGCTCTTCGTCCTCCAGGGAGGTGGTGAAGGGGTCGAACGCCACCACGTTGACCCAAGACTTGTGGCCGTGGCCCCTCGCCACCACGCGGCTCTCCGCAAACGACCAGACGGTCACCAGGTCGTCCTCTCCCCCCGTGGCCAGGTATTTCCCATCGGGGCTCCACGAGACGCACAGCAGTCCTCCGAAGTAGCTCTTCATGACGCCCTGCAGCTCCATGGAGTCGAAGTGAAAGACGCGCAGGCAGCCGTCCTGACCCACGCACGCCACGTGCACGCCGTCCGGGGAGAACGCAAACTCGTTGAGACCCCCCTCCCCGACGGCCCACCGCAGCAGGGGGTTCCGCGGGGTCTTGGTCTTGCAGGCGTAGACGGCGAAGCCTTCGCCCTGCCGCAGCAGAGAGTACTGCGGCGCCGTGGTGCCGCACGGGTGGTCCACGTTGTAGAGGTAGAGGTGGCCGCTGGCGTGGGAGGCCAGGAACAGGTTCTCCGACTTGGGAAGCCATTTCAGACACGTCACCTTGGACTTGTCTATCAACCTCTGAAAAACAGGGGTGGGGAGGGGGCAGGAAAAGAGGGGCAGAAGAGGAGAGGCTTTCAGAAAGATGCCACAAATACTTTGATCTCGTAGTTCTACAGCCGTCTACAACAAAGTGTCTAAATTTCTGTGAAACATGATGGCATTCAAACTGAAAACTCAATATGACCAACATGTGAGACCTCCATCCGATGGAGTGTTTGTCTGCAGACGTTATCGTCAGTCAGTCTAAAACTGCTGATTTTCAAAAGTTACAAAACCCAAGAACGTGGACAGCAAATCATCAGTAATCCATGAGCCTTATGAAGAGGAGCTGTTCCTAAAAAAATGTTAGGATACTTGCTGTATTTGTCCGTGGAGACGACTGTAACTGCATTTATGTGCAGCCTTGGTAACATTGAACTGAACACCAGTTTATTGAAGTGTGCTGAAAGGAGAGCCTTGAGATGTAACATCAACTCACTTCTAAGGAAAACTGGAGGAAAAGACCAACTTCATGATTCCTGGGGACTGAATTCTGTCAGCAAAAGTCAAGAGTTAATGTCTCAAGGCTCGAAATGAAAGAAACCCACAGTAACACGGCCTTCTCCCAGGTTTCTTCAGCTCTACTCGTCTAACGATCAGTACGTCGTTTCATTCTGTATTTCTATTGGTTCGATGGTTCGTTGAAGAAACAGTCACGATCACCACGATCGCAGCTTGTTTTTAGCCGCAGGACCGTGGCGATGGCCGTCCTTGAACCGGTCCGACAGTGAAGACGTAAGACCACAGATTTGGAGCGAAAACCAAAGATATTCTATCATGACTTATCTTTCGGCTGAAAATCACGCCGTGTGCAGTGCAGATAGCAGGGAAACATCTGAAGATGGCGGAAGGAAAAAGAATAACATTTCAAACGGAGAGCTTCCGCAATAAGTTTTCATTTTGGAAAAGCCTTATAGTAATTTCAACTGTGAAAGGTGCTTACATATAGCCCTGTAATGGTCGGACTGGTACAGACATGGTGTGGTTCTGGAGGCATGAAGTTGTTTGTGGGTTGTTCCGTGAACTTTTGCAGGTTTTTCAGCCCCTGCCACGTTTTCCACTAAAACTAACAAAGATTTTTTGTTTTTTGACTGTTTCTGAAAATTGCTTCCTGAAAAAAAAGATTTCAAAACTTACAATTCTCCATGCAAATGAACAAAACACAATCACTGCACGCGCTCACGAGTGTTGTAGTAAATATTTCTGAACATGTCCAAGCAGATCAACAGAAGCTAAACAGTGGACGTTTACTACACCATCATCTGCATAGGTGGAAACCCGCTTCTTCAGACATCAGACTCACTGAGTCATACAGGCTCTGAGCATAAAACCTTTCTGAAAACTCCAGAAGTCAAAGGAAAAGGCGCTACCTCCTCATTGAAGAGTTTACTGGTCTCCTTCTTGATGGGATCGAGGTACTGGACCTGTCCGGCCGAGAAACCCACGATCAGAGCAACGCTCTCCGCCGTGGCCGAGTACTGGTTGAAGTCGTGGCAGGTGGGCTGAGTGCCCTTATAGATCCTCTTGTCTATCGGCTTGCTGAGGTCCACAGCCTGCAGACAAGGAGCCAGGGAAAAGAAAACCATTACACTCAGGCCATACCCCCCCCCCCCCCCCCGCCCCCTCCAGGCTCCAGGACGTTCAGGAGTCGTGTTCCCTGCAGATTAAAGAGTGAATCATCAGTCTACCACTGCAGCACATCCCAGGTTACAGTCCGAGCCTCGGTCCTGACTGGTTGATTCCTCTCTCTCCTGACAGTCCAATCAGCCGGTGGGGAGAACGAAAACCCACAGTAACGCCGAAGTCGTTCTGGGAAAATAACGCCAGGTTTGGTGTGAGAGTGAGGGAGTGAAGGTTTCTTTGAAGCGATGGTACAGAGACAAGGCCGGTGTTAGTGGACACAGAGTGGCTGTCTTATCGGCTCAGACAGAAAGGTCACACCTGGTCTCTGAGGGTTTGATACACAGATCCTGGATTACACTGCAGGACTCCATTTCAAGGTTTATGCTCAAACGAAGCCTGATAGAGAAGGACAGAGAGGCTGCAGCGACTCCAGAGAAAGTCATGCACAAACAAAAAGGAACTGATTACAGTTACCTTTAAAAGAGTTAGCTTATTAGTTGCTCTCGATCAAAACTGATTACTTGGAAAAGTAATTTGCATTAACTTTAATCGTCTCCCTCAGGACGCTTTAATAATGTGAACGTAGATGTATTATTGTAGCATTAGCATTAGCATTGACTGAGCTGTGGGTCGGTTTAGTAACTGGTTCACTCAGATCAGTCAGTAGGAGGAAGAGGCTCTCGAACCGGGAGGCTTCCTGAAAAAAAAAAAACAAAACAAAAAACAACAACAACGAACTAATGGCAACATCCCGTCAAACACAGGTTTCTCGGGATTCCTGAAGTCTGTGTATGTATGCTTTTATTTACAGATTTGAAAACCTTGAAGCTTTCTTCTTAGTTTCTCATGATCTAGAGTTGATTTTTCCACACTGGTCCACCTGGTCATTGTCTGATTTATTCAAATATTACACTGACAAACCTGCTGGCAGCAACATAGAAAAGCAGGATGCAGAAGAATAAAGCCAAAGGACCGTTTCCAAACTGTCTTCAAAAGATAAAAGCATCTTACTCTGATGTTCTTCGACGTGCCGATCTAATGTAGAGCACTAGACCGTCTGATCTCTGGATTCAGCAGCTCGGGCAGTCAGGGTCTGTTTTTTAATCTGTCAGAGTTTTCAGAGTTTATCGCTCAGTCATCTCTGGTGTTTCACCACCGAGCCGCACAACCACAACCAAACCGTCTCACTGCTACGACCAAACCGTCTCACTGCTACAACCAAACCGTCTCTCTGCTACGACCAAACCGTCTCTCTGCTACAGCCAAACCGTCTCTCTGCTACAGCCAAACCGTCTCACTGCTACAACCAAACCGTCTCACTGCTACAACCAAACCGTCTCTCTGCTACAACCAAACCGTCTCACTGCTACAGCCAAACCGTCTCTCTGCTACAACCAAACCGTCTCTCTGCTACAGCCAAACCGTCTCTCTGCTACAACCAAACCGTCTCTCTGCTACAGCCAAACCGTCTCTCTGCTACAACCAAACCGTCTCTCTGCTACAACCAAACCGTCTCACTGCTACAGCCAAACCGTCTCTCTGCTACAACCAAACCGTCTCTCTGCTACAACCAAACCGTCTCTCTGCTACAACCAAACCGTCTCTCTGCTACAACCAAACCGTCTCACTGCTACAACCAAACCGTCTCACTGCTACAACCAAACCGTCTCACTGCTACAACCAAACCGTCTCTCTGCTACAACCAAACCGTCTCTCTGCTACAACCAAACCGTCTCTCTGCTACAGCCAAACCGTCTCTCTGCTACAACCAAACCGTCTCACTGCTACAGCCAAACCGTCTCTCTGCTACGACCAAACCGTCTCACTGCTACAACCAAACCGTCTCACTGCTACAACCAAACCGTCTCACTGCTACAGCCAAACGCTCTGGCTTTAGCTCCCTGTTCACACAGACTCATATTTTTTTATATGAAAATCCAATGAATCTGCATTACTATTAGGGAGGTCCTATGGTTTCTGTCCTAACATAAAATTAGAATTCATCAATGAAAAAGTGCAAAATAAAGTTTTCTTTTAAAAAATAGAGGAAATCTTTCAGTATAAACAGAATCTGAGGAAAGTTCTGCTCTGAACAGAAAATAGGCGTCTCAGAAAAGATTCCAACACATCTAAAGTGACTGAAAAAGCACAAATCCGCCGTCTGCTCTTTCTGACGAAGCCCACCCAGTGGGAGGACTCTTCAGGCTCTGGACCGGTGGACTTGGCTCTGGAGACAATCGGACACCTAAGAGCATCAGACACTCAATCAGATGCAGAAAATTTACTGCTCATCCCACAAATGCATGTAAAATGATCAGGCTTCCTTGTGCCAGATTTATTACCCTGGAAAACAGAATTAACAATCCACCAAACACATTTCCTCACTCTCTGTTTACAGCTGAATCAGCTGGACCGACGGTTCCACAACAGCTCCACAGACCCTCCACGGTCCAGAGGAGGACCAGAGCTCCACCACGAGGCTCTGCTGGGCCACATCAGGCTGACGGTCTGGTCTTTAGACCCTGGAGCTCCGGCGGAGGCCTCCAGGAGGTCTGCACCCCCACCTCTGAACAGGAACAGGGGTATGGAACGGGGGTCTGCATGTTCTCCCTGAGTGTGTCTCGTTCACAGTTCTAGATATCTGATGACTCCTGGACCCTTTAGAGGAAGTCGTGCTGCTCTGATCGCTTCCTTTCATTATTTCTAATTCCTGAATAAATAGTCTGGAGGGATGAGGCTCCAGCCCGGGACCCCGTGGAGGGCCGGAGCGGCTCCCCTCCGGCTGGGTGAGGGATGCGGTGGATGGGAGCTGTCTGTCCCCGCCTGCCTGCAGCTGTCCCCCAGCCCCGCAGCTGTCCCCCAGCCCCGCTGTCCTCCGCAGCTCCATTTTCCGTTGCATAACAGCCCGAGCAGCCGGGGGCCGGAGGACCGTGGGGGACACCGGGGGACCGCGGGGGACACCGGGGGCTGCGGAGGGTGCTAGCCGGTTAGCATGCCGCAGCCTCACCTTCTTGATGTTGGTGTAGGTGTAGAAGTACAGCTCCCGGCCGATGTTGAAGCACACGCGCTCCGACTCCTCGCCCGGGTCCTCGGGCTGCAGCTTGACCATGGACACGCGCACCGGCGGCAGGAAGCCCGCCGGAGAGGAGTTGGCCGCGGCGTTGGAGGAGGACGAGGCGGCGGCGGCGGCCGCGGCTGCGGCGGCGGCGGCGGCAGCCCCGGGCCCCTGCAGCAGCCCGACCCCTCCGCCGGGTATCGGACCGGGTCCGGCCCCGGGGCCCAGCGTGGCTCCGGAGGACGGACCCCGCGGCAGCCCGCCCCGCTGCTGCGAGTCCGAGAGGGTGAGCAGCTTGTAGA
Organism: Salarias fasciatus; assembly: GCF_902148845.1. NCBI lineage: Eukaryota > Metazoa > Chordata > Actinopteri > Blenniiformes > Blenniidae > Salarias > Salarias fasciatus. The sequence goes on along the minus strand of NC_043758.1, from coordinate 38,995,015 downwards.
AGCCCTCTCTGGTCCGGAACTGGGATTTAATCTCATTGATATCCTTCAGAGCGCCGCCATCTCCGGCCATTTTCAGTACAAACCAGCCGCACAGGAAACCCGGATTCTGACCTGGAAACAAAACCGCTGCGACGAGAGAGCGAGGAGAGAGAGAGGCGAGGCTAGGCCGAGCAGCACCGCCGCTCCGCCAACCCGCTGACACGGCCCCCGACAGCCGGCGTGAGCATCCTCCCCGGCCCGCTGCCTCCTCCCAGCATCCGCTCCCCACCGCCGCCGTGCGTAAAGGACGTGAGGCGCACGGAGGCGCGGCGCGTCCGCTGCTGCTGCTGCTGCTGCTGCTGGCCCGGCGCGCCACTGCGCACTCCCCCCGCACGTCAGGGGGTAGGAGAGGACATCCGGCCCCGGCCAGCTGGATTCACCCCCCCGCGACGGGCACGGGGGGCGCAGCCCGGAGGACCGGGGCGGGAGACACGAGGCTCCGGGAAGCCTCCAGACCACATCTCATCTGAGGGTTATTCCACTGACACGCCGGTCATTTTTCTTCAGGAAAAACGCAGAATAACCAGAATGGGGGGAAAAAAAATATCTAAAACTACGAGAAATGTGGGGAAACATGCAAAATTGACAAGGAAAGAGGGAAAAACGCTTAAAAACGACGAAAAAAAAAGCAGCAAAATTGTGGCTTATATCAGTCAACGGGAATCTTTGCACAAATTCGTATTTAGAATAATCTATTTTTACCTGTCTTATTTAATGTTCATCTTTCTTTCTGTTTATTGCTCAAAGGGATTCCCCTCCTCAGGATGTTTCAATGAGGGGAAAGATGGATGAAACCTCTAAAATCAGGTAGAAAAACAGATGAAAATAATGAAATGCTTCACATCTTAAATAATAAATGAAACTTAAGTGTTTCAAAACTCACGAATACACGTACATACCACAATAAACGTTGGAAGCTGAGTTACCCTCGTTTTAAAGGTTAAAGGTGTTCAGTGGCTCCAGGTAAATTTAATTTTGGCCATAAAGTTTGCAGAGCCATGGTTTAGATGCTTTTTAGAGCCACAAGATTGAAAAACAAATCGAACATCGCACATGTGAAGATTAGAATGTTTAAATATCCATTTTTTAAAAATGAAAGAAATGGTTCTCAAAAACTGTTTATTCTCAATTACAAAATACGCCCAGGTTTCAACATGCAGCAAGACTTTTCTATTTATACGGCTTTGATCAACATTCTTTGTATTTCCGTGTGATTGAACTTTTATGCAATTATTATTTCTATTTTTTGTGTGTTTTTAGTTTTTACTGTACGGTACATCTTCTTTATCTGTTTCATTCATCTCATGCTGCTTTCTGGACGCTTCAATCTTTAGATGACAGGAAAATATTTTTACAAAGACAAAAACGGATGAAAAATGTTCCTGAGATGAACACACACACACACACACACACACACACAGAGTTGTGTTTATCTAGTTAATTCAGAACTGTCAGCTTTCAGTAGTGGCATATTTTGCGTTCATTATCTGTGATCGTCTCGCACCAGGACACTCTCTCTGTCTCTCTGTCCTCCGACATCACCACAGTCCACTTCAGCGTGTGTCCACTAACTTTATTTCAGTGTAACAGCAGTAAAAAAAAGTCTATCTCTGATCCAATACGCGCACACACACACACACACACACACACACACACACACACACACACACACACACACACACACACAGGGCTGTGTGGCAGAAGGCAGACTCCTCTTTAGTGTTGGAGGAGGAGCTTCTCTCACGTCTCGTCTCCTTCAGGGTTTTGTCCCGGCCGTCTCAGTCTCGGCCTCACAACCCAAATCCAACATAAACCAGAGAGGAAGACTCATCAGACACAGTCCAGACCGCCGTCCTCGCTTCCCTTTGACACATTTCATCAAAACAATAAACACTGCGGCGGCGCCGGCCTCGAAGCGCCACATGTCTCTTAATCGCAGATCCAGTCCGAGGCCTCCGCACAGGCACGGGTCGGGGCGTTTTCCCATCATCCCTTGTGCGGACTCGCGGTGGAGAGTCAGGGCAGCATGACGTACTTCTCAGCGATTTCCAGGATGTACAGGTTGGACATCCCCGTGTTGTCCTCGCATGGACGCTTCTCCAGGACCACCAGCCTGCTGTGAAGAGGTCAGAGGTCAGCTGAGGATGAGGAGCCACTCAAATGAGCAGAACGTCCATGAAAACACTCTTCATTTCCAGCTTTTATGACTGTGTGTGTGTTTCTCAGTTCTTAACTGAGAAACACACACATCTATGGGGGCAGGTCTGACTGTACGCTGGAGGACAGAGGACAGAGACGCGGAGCAGGGAGTGTGTCCTGTACTTGTCTGACTGCAGCAGTCTGTAGCTCTTCTTGTGGTCGGTCTCTTCCTCCAGCACCTCCTTGAAGCCTCTCCCCCTCCTCTGCCAGCCGTGACGCCACATGGCTAACAGCGAGTCCTCGAAAAACACTGGACACACACAGAGGGTCGGGCCGGTCAGGCTTTGTCTTTCGGGGAACAGCTGATCAGCCGGGTTCTCGTCTCTGCCGGTCCTCACCTATAGAGTCCACCTTCTGAGAGAAGGTGGCTTCGTACGGCACAGACCTGCTGCTCCACAGCTGTCCGTCCAGACCCACGATGTAGGCCGACCCTGAGGAGGACAGAGGCGGAGGCTGGATGTGACAGCGGCAGCAGACGGAGGCGGGACGGAGGGTGTATGTGTCCCCCGCGTCCAGCCACAGCGTCCAGCCACAGCGTCCAGCCACAGCGTCTCACAGAAACACTTCAGTTCCCTGATTCCTCTGTCGTCACCGTTCTCCCTCACTCTCATCAGCTGTTCAGAGCTGCTGTCTACATAGTTTGACCGATATAAGTTTGAGTTTCTGAAATGAGTAACAAAAAATACTGAACATTTTCCAGATATTCTGACGTTTTCAGACACACCTGGCAGCCATTTCCACATCTTATTTTGAAAGAGCCATTTCAACCCCCAAAATAATCTTTTTACCCAAAAATGACTTCAGTCCACTTCTTCAGTCTATACAAAGAGCCATTAAACCCAGCAGTGTCATTAAAACCTGAGCTCAATGATACTCAGTCAGTAAAGTAACTACGAAAGAAGTAACTAAACAAACTACTCACTTTCCAAGAGGACGAGCAGCGAGCTGCTGTCCAGCTGGTTCACCTGAACCACATCTGGACAGGGTTTCTCTGCAAGAACACACACACACACACACACACACACACACACACACACACACACACACACACACACACACACACACACACACAAATAAATTGCCAATATCAGTATGCTATACTTCTTTCTCTGTTTCTTTGATTCCTCCGACAGACTGCTGCTACTTTAACAAAACTATCAAAACATAGTCACTCTTCTGCTACGCCGTACAACACAGATGTTCTGAACTCGTGTTCAACATCAAATTTAAAGTCTGATGAATGGAATGTGACGATGACCAGAGGAGGAAAAGCTCCATTTGTAATTCCAAACGTGCTTTAGATTGATTTAAATGTCATTTCTGATCTTTAATTCGGCGCTAAGTAAAAACCTCAGCATGTGATCTGAACAGTCCACATTGTCCACATGGACGGACATCTTTGAGACAGAGTTCGGTTTGGAACACATTCTCATGAATTAACTATCTATGATTTTTGAGAGGACAGAGATCACTTTAATTCCAACATTTATTCAATGGAACTATCATTTCACTTGACCTCATATGTTAATTCTTCTGTCTCTGATATTTGCTCCAGAGTCACGCTGGACATTCTCCCAGTTTATAAGTGACGGGAGCCCTGGGGAGCCAGACTCAGCCTGTCCTCCCGGAGGACACAGTGAGGACAGCCACAGCGCCGGCAGAAGCAGTGCTGCCGCACTCAGTTGTTACATGGATGCAGCTGCAGGTGGCAGCAGAGACACTCATGGGTTTTTTTTGGAAAATGAGGCTGTGACGAAGGTGCCCCTTCGCCACTGAGCCACACATCAGGCTGTTTTAAAGTCAAAGTTCTCATGTCTGCTGCAGAGCTGAAAGCCACCCGGCGTGTTCCTGCTTTCGGCGGCGGCGGCGGCGGCGGCGGCCGGTCTCACCCAGGCCGGAGCTGCTGAACCAGGACGTGTTGGAGTTGAGGTTGATGTACTCCACGCTGACGGGCTGGTTGGGGCCGGAGCCCCGAGACACGCCGATGCACACCAGGGGGTACTCCTGCTGGGGCACCACCACCATCTCGAAGACCCTGAGAGGACTGGGCAGCGGGAAGTCGAAGTGCTGCCGGCGTGGAAGACAAAGGACACCAGTCACCAGGTTAGTGTCCCCCCTGACGTCGAAAGTCACCTCCGACATTTAACAGTCATCCTAAAACACTTCCTTCCAATCCAATAAAGGCATAAAATAAAAAATCTAAAGTGACAAAAAGCAGAGCCTGGGCCTTCACTCTGTCAACATGAACACATGAAAAGCTTCTGTCAGGCTGCAGAGTGTGGGACAAACCTTGATCAGCATGAACTTCTGCATGGGCTCGTACCACTGCAGCAGCACCACGCTGGACTCCAGGGCGCAGCACAGGAAGGAGGAGCCTAACCAGACAGGACGCCACAGCCGGTCAGAGGGTCGGTTCCATCACCACAGAACCACATCTGTATCCTAATGAATCATCTGCTCTCACCGACTGAACAGGTCCTGCAGCCTTTGGTGTCTGGTATTTTCGTGGTGATGGCGCATTTCCTGAAAGCAGCAGAGAGGATTTAGTTTCCAGCGGAAATGAGGAGAGGCAGACCGGAGAGGAGGAGGGTCGGGCTGACCGGGGCAGGAGTCTTGGGGTGGGCAGGGGAACCATCCTCTGGTCTTTGCGAGCCTGTTCGTACAGCTCTTTCAGCATGTGGGAGTGAAGCTGTGAGGATTTACCTGAGGACAAACGGCCACACAGAAACACACGGACTGTGTTTTTACTTGTTCTAGTTTGGTTTGTTAGTAATAAATTATTGCCATTCTCATGAAGGATTAACACTAGAAATCACTGGTCGACCCACTCTCCAAACACGTTTCTGCATCGAGTGAATGTTTTAAAAACCAATGATAACAGCTGATAATTCAAACCGTCAGAGACTGGATCTTAGATTAATCTGTCACTGTCTTCACTCACCTGACACAGACATGAGGACGTTATTGATGGTGTAGACCCAGGTACACTTCCCAGGATACAGCTGAAAAGACATGGAGAGGACACCGGTTCACTCACTGTCTCTGCTCTGGACGACTCTCGCAGAAATCACTCCTGTTCTGGACATTTGTTGGATGAATCCATCGGCACAACCTACAAAAACTCATTCGGCTTGTGTTTGTCAGGTCATTTCTTTGATGCAGCAGCAAGAAGAGAAAGCCTGATGCATCTGTGGGATGAGCACATCCCACTTCTTCTGTGTGGTCAAAGGTCAATGCCGTGTGGCTCCTGATGAAATGCTATAAAGACCCTACCAGCTCCATGGTGGCCTCGGCGCCGTTCAGATTGAGGGTGTAGATCCCTTCCTCCGCCCCCACGATCAGGTGCTGGTCTGAGGGAAGACGAGGGGACAGACGCCGCTCACACACACATCCAGTGGCAGAAAGCACGAGCCGACCGGGCCGAGAGGGCCAACCTTTAGAGGTCTGGTTGTCCCACATGGTGGAGCAGTTGATCTTCAGAGGGCAGCCATGGAAGACCTTCTTGAAGTAGATCTGCAGACAGAGAAGACGAGGACGGTCGGCAGTACGTTTGTGAAGGTCTGATGACAGAGTGACTGTATTCATGTGTTCATCCACAGAGAAAAACTCAGAACTATGATGTGAGAGAGCTTTAAACTTCTGACGCCTGCCAGTGAGTCACACTGACAGCAGGAATGACTGAGCTCATGATTTCTGATTTTAAATTACAATATAGGCCGTGTTTAGCAAGTTAATTCACATTAACAACTGACTACAAAGATAATGGGCTAGATGCTCTATAATCTGATGTTAGAGGAGGAAGATGCTCTATAATCTGATGTTAGAGGAGGAAGATGCTCTATAATCTGGACATTAGAGGAGGAAGATGCTCTATAATCTGATGTTAGAGGAGGAAGATGCTCTATAATCTGGTGTTAGAGGAGGAAGATGCTCTATAATCTGATGTTAGAGGAGGAAGATGCTCTATAATCTGATGTTAGAGGAGGAAGATGCTCTATAATCTGATGTTAGAGGAGGAAGATGCTCTATAATCTGGACATTAGAGGAGGAAGATGCTCTATAATCTGATGTTAGAGGAGGAAGATGCTCTATAATCTGATGATAGAGGAGGAAGATGCTCTATAATCTGGTGTTAGAGAAGGAAGATGCTCTATAATCGATCAATCAATCAATCAATCAATTTATTTTTGTATAGCCCAGTATCACAACAACAGTTGCCTCAGAGGGCTTCAAGATGTTTCATTGGTTGGTAAAAAAAATTAAAAACAGTGAATAAGCATAATGTTAATATGTCAAATTCACAGTAATGAGACAAAACGAAGCAACCACCGCCTTAGACCCTCACATCCGGCAAGAAAAAAACTCCAGAAACCCAGTGGGAAAAGAAGAAATCTTGGGGAGAACCACAGTATGGAGGGATCCCTCTCCCAGGGACAGACAGCTTTGGCAACAGCTAGCATGAGACAATAAGAAGTAAGGCTGTAAGTAATAAGTAAGTAAGGCTGGAAATAATCTGATGTTAGAGGAGGAAGATGCTCTATAATCTGGATGTTAGAGGAGGAAGATGCTCTATAATCTGGATGTTAGAGGAGGAAGATGCTCTATAATCTGGATGTTAGAGAAGGAAGATGCTCTATAATCTGGATGTTAGAGGAGGAAGATGCTCTATAATCTGGATGTTAGAGAAGGAAGATACTCTATAATCTGGATGTTAGAGGAGGAAGATGCTCTATAATCTGGATGTTAGAGGAGGAAGATGCTCTATAATCTGGATGTTAGAGAAGGAAGATACTCTATAATCTGGATGTTAGAGGAGGAAGATGCTCTTTGATCTGGTGTTAGAGGAGGAAGATGCTCTATAATCTGGTGTTAGAGGACGAAGATGCTCTATAATCTGGATATTAGAGGAGGAAAATGCTCTATAATCTGGTGTTAGAGGAGGAAGATGCTCTATAATCTGGATGTTAGAGGAGGAAGATGCTCTATAATCTGGATTTTAGAGGAGGAAGATGATCTATGATCTGGTGTTAGAGGAGGAAGATGCTCTATAATCTGGTGTTACAGAGGGAAGATGCTCTATGATCTGGACGTCAGAGGAGGAAGATGCTCTATAATCTGGTGTTAGAGAAGGAAGATGCTCTATGATCTGGATGGAGAAACTCACTGGAGGTTTCTTCATGACGGGGCTGACACACTCAGCAGGGATCTGGAACAACAAAGAAAGATGGTGATGATGATGAAGATGAAGATGGCGGCTTTGAAAGTGAGGATGAGCAGCAGACATTTCAATCCCCTCAGCCGAAGCAAACACCGTTCAGAGTGGATTATCATGGAGATATTAAAGGCTCTACTGAAAGTCTGCGTGAGCAGCTCTCTCTTTCAAACATGCAGAGAACCTTTGTTGTCAGGAGGCTGGTTTGTGTTTTTTCTGATTGATTCATGTTGGAACGGTGAACAGGCACAAATCTTCTGTTTCTCGCACCTTGGACGGGGTGGGCCGTCTGCGGATGCCTTTGGGAGGGAGCTGAGGAGGACTGTGCTCCGCTGGGCTGCTGTTCCACGGGACGGTCAGAGACACCGAGTCTGGATCACACACAGGGAGACACACACTCCATCAGACAGCTGGAAGGTGTGCAGGTTCAAATCCCACAGCTGACAGGTGGTCTGGACCAAGAGACACGGCCACCACAGCAGACACAGTCCTGCTGACTAGGGTTGCACCAATACCGATACTGGTATCGGCAGTGGCCCCGATACCGCACTAAAACGCTGGTATCGGTATCGGCGAGTACTCACAAATAACGCGCCGATGCCATTTTCTGACTTTCATATTGCACTTGAACGCACCGCCGTGTGAATTCATTCTTCGACATTCTCGCTGTGTGATCTGTGATTTCAGTGAATGATAGCAATGATTTTACATCCCAGCGAGGATGCAGGTCTTTTTACAGAGCGTGGATCTGAGTCTGAAGAGCAGAACAGGAGTTTTATTAGTATCATGAGTCTTTGTGAGATGAAGCTGGTCTCCAGCTGCAGGAGCAGACGGAGTCTGGAGTTTAACTGGTGAAGTGAGGAAAGCAGCCGGGCTCCAGCAGCAGGTAACAGGAGCTGACTGGAGGTACAGGTCCAGGCTGACTGCCACATTCCACATAAAGTGTGTCGTTCCGCTCTGCCGTCCGCAGTAAATACGTTGCTATTTTAATCAATCAGCATCGTTACACATCTTCTGCACTGCGCTTCATGTATGAACCGTGCAGCCGCAGTAGTCAGGAGCCTGCAGTCTGGTCGATGGTAACATAAAGAGGCCATAGTGACACCACTGGAGCACAAGCTGCCGAAAAACAACATAGAAGGAGGATCCCACAATGGCGTCGCTTAATTCGCCTTATTACTTAATTACGGACTTACTTTTGTAGCATCTTTGATGTAGTTCTTATTTTTTAAACCGGTATATTGAGTTCTCTGAGTTCCTATGTTTTCAAGTTTGGGGCGACAGTAGCTCAGTTGGTAGAGCAGGTCGTCTTATAACCGGAAGGTTGGCGGTTCGATCCCCGCTCCCGCAGGCGTAAAACTGTCGTTGTGTCCTTGGGCAAGACACTTCACCCACCTTGCCGAGTATGAAAGTTGTGAAAGGTCGGAGGGGCCGATGGTGCAGATTGGCAGCCTCGCTTCCGTCAGTCTGCCCCAGGGCAGCTGTGGCTACAGTAGTAGCTTACCACCACCCAGTATGGTGTAAATGAATAATGTAAAGTGTCTTTGAGTGTCCTGAAAAGTGCTATATAAAACCAATGCATTATTATTATTATTGACGTGAGTGGCTGAGAGAGAGCAGGGGGCGGGGCCAGGAAGCCAGCATGTCTGCAACAGAAAAGCGGAGAGAGAGCCGCCTCTCAGCTGTTTTTTTTGTTGTTTTGAGACCCAGTCCGGATAGATGTCGATGGATGGATGGAAGGAAGGATGGATGGATGTTGTTTTGCTGTAGTTTTGCCGTGGTTACAACCACAGTAAGTTGTGAAGCTTAATAAACCAGCATTAAGAATCCAACTCATCTTCCTTTCCTGCTGCTGGATGTTACATCATCATATTCCGGTGCGTCTTGTGGCCCAAAAAATACGTATGTAGTAAATGGGGAGAACAGAAACGAGGAGAAGGAGGAAAATCAGCAACACTGCCCCCACGTGGTGGCCGAGGCAGAGGACGTGACAGTTCTTGACAATTAGAAGAAGCGTGGTATCGGCAGGGTATCGGTATCGGCCGATGCTACACAGCCAGGTATCGGAATTGGTATCGGCGACCAAAAAATGGTATCGGTGCAACCCTACTGCTGACTGTTGATGGACGGTGGAAAAGCGGAGGAGCTCACCTGGGAGTCGCGGGGTTTGATGTTGAGCTGCTGATCGAACCTGCGTCCCGCTGGAGGTCCTGACCAGGGGCGACGGGGCGCACAGGGAGCTGGGGCTCCGCCCCCGATCCTCCTCCCACGAGAAGGTTTCTGGACTGCAGCGTCCTCTGGGCTGCACACGCACGCACACACAGGTTTGTATTTCTATCCTTGTTAGGACACTCATTGACATAATGCATTTACTAACTCCTAACCCTGACCCTTACCCTAACCCTAACCCAGACCACAACACAGCCTAACCCTAAAGAAATGTTTTTGCACTTTTACTTTTTTCAGTAACAACAACATGGCCAAGAAAACACTGTTTCCCCTCATTAGGACCGGAAAAAGGTCCCACAAGGCACATCGTGCTGGAATTCCCTATCCTTGTGGGGACTTTTGGTCCCCACAAGGATAGGGATAGAAAGATAGAAAAATGCGTACACACACACACACACACACATCTCTGTGTCTACCTCTGTGCTATCTGGACTATCTGCCCATGAGCACAGCACAGTATTTCCCCCTCACCTTGGGAGGAAGTGGTGGAGGTGTTTCGTCCTGTGGCGGCATGTGGCTGTCGACAGACAAAAAGCTGGTTGATTCTGCTGCGCCGATCAGAGGGATCAGTGTGTGTTTGGTGAGGATACCTGCCGGGCTGCATCGTCGGGCTGAAGTGGACAGAAGACAGAACAGAGTCAGTCGCCTCCTGAAGGGCCGATTCAGGCTGAAGCTGAAGCTGACAGGTGGCTTCATGAGCAGATATTCAACAGTGCTTTATTTTCCAGGTACAATAGAAGCAAAGAGTTCAGAGAAGCTTTCAGGATTTTAACAGATTTCATTAGAGTAAAGAAAGGCAGGTAAAGGAAAGTGCATGTTACTGTCTTACATGTCAACATCGTCGTAGTCGTCGTCCTCGTCGGAGACGGTGTCCTGGTGTCTGCAGGAAAGAACGAGAGCAAACACAGCTGTGAGGCGGGGTCTGGATGAGCGGTCGGGCTGCATGAGTCTGTCTGGTTTACCTGGCTGGACCGCTTTCTGCTGACTGTACCGACAGTTTTAACTGTGGAAAACAGAAATAAATTCATCAAAACTTAGAAGAGAGTTTAGGAGCCAGTCGAAGGTCTCAGGAGAAGGTGAAATGATCTGGACGCTCCGGTTCTCGCTCACACAGCCTGGATGTTGCTAAAACCACAAAGCCCCTCGACTCCAGACAGGCCGAGGAGCTGAGGACAGTCCAGAGTCAAGCTTCAGGAAGGTCCACTCACCGTGACGTCTTTAGGGGATTCTGTCTTTACCGGCCTCTGGGTGTAGATCTGATCCACTGAGCACACACACACACACACACACACACACACACACACACACACACACACACACACACACACACACACACACACACACACACACACACCATGTTAGCATGTGAGCACAACAACACTTCAGGGACAGCAGGATGAGAAAGCACCATTAACCATTTCATCTACTAAACTTTACCTGTCAGACTCACAAATTCAACTATTTTCCATCAGTGAGGCAAACTACGAGTGCAATAAAGTATATTATACTTATTATATTTTAATGTCTAACACAGATTATAAAAGTATTTACTTTTTGAAGACTTTCCTCCGTGTGAAGACAAGTCTCTGTTTTCTCCTTCTTTCTGTGAACTGGCTGCTTTCTTGTTTGAACCTCTTACATTCGGTTCATCCTGTTCTCCTCCACCCACTCAGCTCTGGTTGGAGCTACTGATCTGACCCGATCCAGAGCCAGAAACATCTGCGTGTCCTGTCATGCTGGCTTCGCATCTCACATCATTCTCTAATGCTGAAAAGCAGAGGGCCGAGGACGGCGCCCTGTGGAATCCCTCACAGTGGAGTTACAGTAGAGGATCGTTGAGCTGTGAGCTCTGCTGGTTGAGTATCGTTGTTTCTGAGCATCAGAATAAAGACGATTCACTTTGAAACAGTTGTGAATGTGTTGGAACACGACTCCCTCCATCAGTTTACTCAGGACTGGTCAGATGTTTTGTCCGGTCAATGGCTCTTTTGAATTTTTAGCCACACGGAGAACTTCTGATATTTTCCATAAATCTGGATAAACATATTCTTCAGAACATAAACTGAAAATGTGACATATAGGCATGACTAATGATTTAGCTGCACTCTTCAGACGTTTTCCATCCATATGATCAAATTTACAAGGCTAACCAGACTTTATATTTAGAAGTCATTTTAGAATGTCATTGTTCAAAAACAAATGAGCACTTCTTATCAAATACAATTTGAAACAATCATTTCATGACTGTTTCTGAAAGTTTATCTCTAACTGGGGGGATTTTATTATGAACTGTTTTCTCTTCATCCTGACTGTTTTGATTGGAGCAGTTTGCAATTCCAAGAGGTTTGGTAATACATGCTCCATTCCGTGAGGACGTTTTACTCAATTTGCTTCGACCAAAGAGTTCTTTGAAGGTTTTCCATAATTGTTTACTATTTTTACCACATTCCCGATACTTTATTTGACAGTTGTGGGATCGGGTCAGCTTATGACTGTAACTGATGTGTGAATGTCTGTTAGCAGCAGGCAGTGGTGATCTGCAGGTTACATACAGGGAGTGAGCTTGTGTTTGGAGGTTCACTCTGATCACAGGTTATCGCTGTGTGTCCCTGAACAAGACCTTTGACCTTTGAGCTTCCAGGTGCTGAACTGAAGCAGCTCGCTGAAAATAGCGTTCTCCACATGGATGGAACCAGAGGCAGGTGGAACTGGAGGTGCTTTCTTACGACTGATGTCAGAGTTGGTCCTCTCGGCTCGGTTGTGTTTGTTCACAGACTGAATCCTCCTCAAAGATCCAGGAACTGCCACCTGAAACCAGCAGAACCAGGCCGTCAACGCCTCCGCAGCTCCACCAGGAGTCGCGTCCTCTCAGTGGCGAGAAGACTCCCACCTCCATCTCGTCGTCCTCGGACACTGAGGCGCTCTTCAGCTTCTCCGGGTCTCGGCACTTCTCCAGCAGGTCCAGGGTCAGGTCCTGGGTCAGGGACCGCTGGGTCACAAACAAGTGCTGCAGGGGGCGGACGAGGCAGAGAGAAGACACGAGTGAGGAAGGAGAATCGAGGCCGAGGCCTCCAACCTGACTGAGTCTGAACGCCGCTGGAGCCAGACGCCTCCTGATCAGTTGTGAAAACCAAGAAAGCAGACTTGACCGATGTGGCTTGTCGGAGGGGATTTCTGCTGTACAGGACTCAGACAGTGACTCAGACTCGATGAAAACCTGAACCAGAAGCTCGAGAGTGATCTGGGTTCTTACTGAGAGCATCTTGGAGGCGCTGGGTCTCTTCTTGGGGTTCCTCACCAGCATGGCTTTCACAAAGTTATAGAACGTGGACGACCTGCAGGCAGAACGCAGGCTGGCGTCAGGGAGGCAGAAGATAAACCCAAATGCTTGTGTTGTGGACTGTGGTGGAGCAGCTTGGAGCTGAAACCAGAGAGGCCCTTTCCTCGACTGGCTTGTGGATGGAGATGTGTGTGTGTGTGTGTGTGTGTGTGTGTGTGTGAGATACCATTTGGACTTGTCTTTGAGTTTGGGGGGCTGGTAGCCGCTCTTGGACATGAGGAACAGGACTCTGCGGGGGAAACACACATCGTGAGAGTGCATGAACACGACGAACACGTGGCTGAACTGGTCCACAGTCAGGTGGACCAGCGTCAGGCTTCATGTGAGTGAGAGGCTGTGCACGGAGCTGGACGTGTAGGCGGTGGAAATGTTATCTGTGTGTGTGTGTGTACATCCGGCGTGCTTGTTTTTACAGATGTGTGGTGTTTGAGGTGTGTTTCGTTGTCTTGGTGTGTTTCCAGATACAGAGCTCTCCGTCTGCCCTCCGTACGCATCAGGCGTTGATTCAGTGATCGCTCTTGTAGCATTCAAAGGGAAAGTGTTCGTTATGGAAACCGACAGCGAAGGTGGAAATGCTCCGACATTTTACCTCGGCTGGAACCTGCTAGCTGTCGGTTTGTTCGGTGTCGGAGTTGTTTTTCAGACTTTCGGCTGCGTTTCTTTCGTTAGTTAACAGCAGAGACACGGCTGTGACCGTGACGTCTCTGAAGCCCTCACACCAAACAACATCAGACCGCTACGATCAGAAACATCGCCCAGTCAACGGCCAACATCCCTAAGGCCCTCAGGAAGAGGTTCACTCAGTGATCCAGACCTCTGAGGTCCTCGGGAAGAGGTTCACTCAGTGATCCAGACCCCTGAGGTCCTCTGGAAGAGGTTCACTCAGTGATCCAGACCTCTGAGGTCCTCGGGAAGAGGTTTGCTCAGAGTTGAGTCAGGCAAAGGAGGTGAAGCAGCTTCAGTAGGTGGAACGCCTGAGGACAGCTGCTGACACACTTCTTTCAAATGACATGAAAGGTGCTGTCGGAAGAAAGTTGCTGGTATGACCTGGTGACACTGAGCCTGTGTGTGAGTGTGTGTGTGTGTGTGTGTGTGTGTGTGTGTGTGTATACCGCAGCGGGTGAACGTCAAACATGGGCGGCTGCAGCTCCGCCAGCTCGATGGCCGTGATGCCCACGGACCAGATGTCACACAGCTCGTTGTAGCCGCCTTTAATCTCCACGGCGGCCACCTCTGGCGCCATCCTGCAGGCAGGAGGGGAACAGCAGCTTCACAGATCCATCGCCGTCTCTTTTGAAGGGCTCGGTGGAAGGAAGGCCTCAGGGTTTTAACCTCACCAATACGGCGTCCCGATGAAGGACATCCTGCGAGCCAGCGTGGCTGTGATCTGAGCCGAGATCCCGAAATCAGCTGCAAAGAAAATATTTATAGTTAAAAAAACAAAAAACAGAGACAGTTTGGCTTATTTGGATGATTTGGATGTCTGTCGCAGGCACTTTGTAGATTTGTGAGCTTCACAGCCTCAGAGTTACACAATCATTACTGCCAAAATGAAAAAAACCTGATTTATTATTGTGGTCAATATGCACAGATTGTGGAAATAATCCAGATTGCAAAAAGTCAGTTTTGATATGGTGCACACACACACACACACACACACACACACACACACACACACACACACACACACACACACACACACACACACACACACACATTGCATGTTATCCATGCACTGTTTACGGACTGGTTGAGGTTCTCTGGTGGCTCTAAACTGGCTGTGAGACTGTGTGGCTTGGCTGTGATCATTTCCCTTGAGCCTCAGAGCAGACCAGAGCACTGAGTACAGAACACCTCACTGTGAATCTACTGTGGAAACGACAAGCTTAGACAACAACGGACAGGAAGATCTTTGAGAGTTTTCTTCCATTTTCAAGAAAAATGTTGAAGTTTAAATCAATAATAAAGCAAAAATCAGCCGCGCGCAACCATATGGAGGCGCCGCCTGGCGTGGAGCAGTGACTCATGGTAACCGTGACGGAGCGGAGCAAACATCCACCTACCCAGCTTGACCTGGCCCTGGTCGTTGAGAAGGATGTTGGCACCCTGCAGGGAAACAGAGGCGAGATAAGAGGGGCCTGCTACCGACTGACTGATCTTTAAGCAAACCCACACAGCATGGAAATACACTGCGTCTATACAGAAGAAATGACTTTAGATGAAATGAAAGCTTGCTGTGGGTGGTTTTTAACATTTATATTGTGTAATTTGATGAATAAAAAGCTTCAGATTGATTCTTTCCTTCTTCCATACAGTGTGGTTTGTTTCCGTCTGTGCTGCTGCCGTGACCCACTTCATCCGACACACACCTCCCCTCCCGGAGCGCGTCTCCGTCCCACACACTCACCTTGATGTCTCTGTGGATCTTCTTCTGAGCGTGCAGGTAGTCCACACCCTGTTCACACAGCAGACGTCAGCGTTTAACCCACAGCCGGCTGCTTTCGGGCTCTGGGCGGAGTGTCGGAGTGTGATTACCTGCAGCATCTCCCTGCAGATGTAGGCGATCTGCGGCTCGGACAGAGGGCCGGTCACTGCAGAGCACAGCAGAGTCACGTCACACCTCCGTCTGAGGACTGCTTCCACATGTGCATGTGGGTTTTGTGTGCTGGTTAGTACTGCTGAGTCTGTCTGTCGGGGTTGGAGTCCCTCTGAACAACTTTTAACTGCTGAGAAGTTGAAACCTTAAACCCTTCAAAACATCATTTACACATTTTCTTGCTTGGGTCGGTTAATTTTCTGTGTTTTGCAGTTTATGTGTCGTAGAAAGTGTCTCTCTCTGCTGTTGGTAATTTGCCTGCATGTTGAGCTCAGCGGCCCATCATGCCCGGGGGAGAGAGCGCACCGTGATAGACGTCCTGCAGCGAGCCTCCTCCACAGAACTCCATGCAGATCCACAGCTTATTGGCTCTGCGGACAGAAGCAGACGACGCTCAGTCTGGGACGATTACCGGCCAGAGGAAGCAGGAAACGGCAGCGGGCGTCTTACTGGATGTAGCTGCCATAATAAGCCACGATGTTGGGATGCTTGCAGCTTTTGACAATGAGGATTTCCTGCTGGATGATGGAAAAATCATCCTCTGTGGAGCCAGACAGAAATATGGATGACGATCAGCGCCCGGCCGGTGGACACAAGTGACAGGACTTATTGAAATGAACAGATGATCAATAAACCTTTATTCCAGACATCTACTGCATCTACTGTTTCTCATCTGGTAGAGGTTTTGCTAGCGGCAGTGTAGTCTGGTCTAGAGATGTTTTTTTTTAATTTAACATTGCAGATTAAAACCTGAATGGCCTCAGAGTGAATCCAGGTGGAGTGAGTGACGGCTGCAGACAAGCTCAGCTGAGCTGAACTGAAAGACCAAAACCATCTTACCTGGTTCCATTTTGATGAGCTTGATTGCCGCCAGCTCTCCATTCTGCTTGTGACGAGCCTGAAAAGCCATTTTCAAACTTTTTTAGTCATTTTTCACTGTGTGTGTGTGTGTGTGTGTGTGTGTGTGTGTGTGTGTGTGTGTGTGTGTGTGTGTGTATGGGTTTTTCTATGCTTGTGGGGACCAAATGTCCTCACAAGGATAGGAAAACCTGGCACAACGTGCCTCGAGGGGACATTTCTTGGGTCCCCATGAGGGGAAACAGTGTTTTCTTGACCATGTTGTTGTTACTGAAAAAAGTAAAAGTGCAAAAACATTTCTTTAGGGTTAGGCTGTGTTTTGGTGTGGGTTAGGGTTAGGGTAAGGGTCAGGGTCAAGGTTAGGAGTTAGACATGAATGGTTGTCAATGGAAGGTCCCCACGAGGATATAAATACAAACATGTATGTGTGTGTGTGTGTGTGTGTGTGTGTGTGTGTGTGTGTGTGTGTGTGTGTGTGTGTGTGTGTGTGTGTGTTTTCAGCATCTCTGTCTGGATCAGTGAAGTTAAGGAAGCAGCTCTGTGGCATCAAATTCACAAAAGTTTTTGCTGGCACTCACAGAAATGCACATGCACGCTTGTGCACGCATGCACACACACACACACACACACACACACACACACACACACACACACATATGCATGCACAAAAATATTTTTGCACAGCATGACCTTTAAAAGTGAGATACCAGAGGGTGGTGTGACTTCATTCTCTCACTAATTTCACAGAATTTATTTTAAGGAAATCATAAAGGTGACTTCAGTTTCACACACACACACACACACACACACACACACACACACACGCACAGTCTTGTATTTCTATCCTTGTGGGGACCGTCCATTGACTCCCATTCATGTCTAGCCCCTAACCCTGACCCTTACCCTAACCCTAACCCACACCACAACAAAGCCTAACCCTAAAGAAATGTTTTTGCACTTTTACTTTTTTCAGTAACAACAACATGGTCAAGAAAACACTGTTTCTCCTACTTAGGACCGGAAAAAGGTCCCCACAAGGCACGTCGTTTCACGTTTTGCTATCCTTGTGGGGACATTTGGCCCCAACAAGGATAGAAATACGAGAACACACACACACACACACAACACACACACACACACACACACACACACACACACACACACACACACACACACACACACACACTGTAAAGGATGGTTTTCTCTTGAACTGAGTCGACAGCCATGCCACAATCATTTCTTTCTCTCTACAACATAAAACACATAAAGCTGTTTGTTGTCAAGCGGAGCCTGAAAAATCCTCACAAAAGCAAAATGAAACTGTTGATCCACAAAAAGAAAAGTCAGACGAAATCAAACTTGCACTTTGTACGTCAAGAAAAAGTGCTACAAAGACTAAGACTTATAGGCAGTATCACATCAGTAAATAATGAAATAAATAACCTCATTATAAGTGAACTTGTTGAGGCAAATTTCAGTTTATTCTACGGTGAAGACCTCTGTTACTATTTTCTTTAACTCTTGTTGATTCGGAGGAATTTAATCCCTCCCACGCCGTCAGAATCATCCTATGTTTTCTGGACTGTAGGCTGTGGTTGATTTTCAGCTCCAGGGACTTACTGAATATGAGGTGTTGTATGAAACAGTCAGAGCGTCGCACACACTCACATTCAGTCCCGTTCAGCTATGGAGTCAACTTCAACGTGAGTGAAGAGCTCTGGACTGTGTGAGGAAGAATTTGCAAACTCCACACAGAGAGGACCCCGGCGGGGCTCAGACGGCGGCCAGAGCGCTAACCGCCGCGGCTCCTCGGGGAAGTTTTCAACGCGAGCGGCGTGATTCGAAAGCAGCATCCAGCCTGTTGGTTGTGGTGATGCTCCGTGACGGTCGGCTGGAACGTCTCCCACTGTGAAGCAGCTCTTCACACAGCTGCAGACACGCGGGGCCTCCCACTGCACCGAGAGGAAACACACCCCTCACACACTCCTGAAATAGACATCAGTCATAAGCGTAGTCAGGAGGGCAGGACAGGGTGTTTACGATGAAATGGAAACTCCATCAGCTCACAGAATGAGATTCCAATGAGCGACGCCGGCGTCTGGAGGACACTCAGCCCCGGACGCTGTCCTCCACCCAGAGCACGGCCTCATGGGGCTTTACCACATAAAAACTACAGTCTGATGTTCACTTCAGAAAAACTTCTCTCTCATCATCACCATTCTCCTCAATTTGTCGGAAAAACTAAAATCATCGGCGCCGGCCGTCACGGCAGATCGGTACCTGGAGACATTTTGAGGTTGGCGGTGGCCTGAAGCCAGCAGGCGGTGCGTGTTTGAGTCTGACGGGGAAATGGCGCAGTGGAAAGCCGGGGCGTTGCGGCGTGGGTGACGGGTGGTCACCTCCCTCTCTCAGCTGTGATCTCTGTACCGTTCCACCGTCTGATCTTCAAACATGGAGACGGACTGAACCAGCGACCGCTGTCCACCCGAACACGTCTGTCACATGACGAGGCCTGCGGGCCGTCCAGAGGCTGCTGCAGTTTGTCTCTGGGGACAGCAGCAGCGCTCAGGTCTCCAGACCTCCTGCTGGCGTAGTGAAGGATCAGGATGAGGCCGACGACGTGACTGAATCTCCAAACGTTCACATTTAGAGATTCAGAGGATTTCTGGCCAGGAAGACTCTCCCTGAGTGACACGGGAGCAGCTGGAGCTGCTGCATGACCGCAAGAACAACAAGACACTTCCTGGTTCAGATCTGAAGATGACCTTCAAGTCCACATGTTCTCCCTGTGCCTGTTTGTTGCTCTCATGATCACACCAGGTTGAGTCTGGCTCATCAGAGCCAGGACCTGCCCTGGTTTGCGTCTCATCAGACCTCGCTCAGCGTGCTGAAGCAACATTTTCCATCGCAGCAGAGCGTGGGGACTCGCAGAGCAGGTCGACACTGTCGACAAGCCCAAGACACAAAAACAAACCGAGAACGTGAAGTTCAGCGCAGAGTGAGCAAACCACCTCGAGGCTGAAACTCAAGCCATGAAAATGAAATGACAGTGGAAACTCTGGCTGGTCACAGAGTGAAGCTCCGAAAACACTCGATAAACAACACAACCCTGCGGTCGCAGAGGCCACTCCACAGCCGTTCACCTCAGAGTGTGTGTGTGTGTGTGTGTGTGTGTGTGTGTGTGTGTGTGTGTGAGAAACCGTCCTGTGGAGTCCACCCTGCTGGTTTCCAGAACTCAGATCTCATGTTAAACTCAGACAGTGGAGCAGATAATCATTTATTTCCATGGTAACATTTTACTTGAAGCACCCAGTATAACACATTATAAGTAGTTACAAACACTCATAAATAATAATAATGCTTTATAACCCACTGTACAGCATAGGGTTAGGGTTAAGGTTCGGTCCTGATGTTATAAAGCATGTTGATCATTTATGAGTGTTTATAACTATAGTTATACAGTCCTATAATGTACCTATAACGTGTTATACAGGGGTGTTTCAAGTAAAGTGTTGCCATTTCTATAAATAAGCACCAAAGTTGGCACACACCCCCTGGGGATTGCTCTTTAGATAAAACCCGTTAGCCACCAACAAATTCCAAGATGGCCACCATTGAGTATACAGAAATATTCTAGTCTGATGAAGCCATCGCGCCCTGCAAGCTGCTGCCAGCCAGAGCAGCGACCTGATTCTGACGGGAGCGAAACCACACCGAGCTCCGCCGTGAACACATGAACACATGGAAACGTGACGCAGCGGCAGGTACCGACGACGGCGGGCTGGATCACATCAAAGCTCACGCCCGACTCCTGCAGAAACCTCAGAAATCTGCGAAGCAGACATCAGAAGGCTGAACGCTCGCTGGAAGCTGCAGTCGTCTGAAGCTGAGTGTGTGTTGAGGTGTGTGAACCACTGAATGAACGCCTGCTTCCTGAACACTGCTGGGACAGTTTCCTCTTTTCACCATACATGTTTGCTGGAGGATTTAAAGATAGATGTCAGGTAGACTTGTTTGTTTTTTTTTTCAATATATCTGAAAAAAAAAAGTTAACGAGGTTACCAATTAAATTCACGATGAAAAGAGCAGCTCGAATCATTCTGAGCGACACTCAGATGTCATGAAATTCCACCCTAATCATTCCCGTAGAGGCCTGATCCATTCAGTGTCTTTTCATCATAACTGTCTCTCAGTCTGAACCCCAGGAACCCACTGCAAGAAGACCCGGAGTCCCTCCAGAGTCAGAGTGAGATCAAGCATAAAATACAAGAACCCACACACACCCACACACCCACACCCACACACCCACACACACACATACACACACACACACACACACACACGGGCCACTAACGGTTGTGCAGTTGGCATCAGTGTGCTCCAGCCTGGTGATCGGCCCGTCTTCCTCCTCTGAGGTTAAAGATAATCCATAACCAACATTTCATTGTCAAACACACACGTAGGCTCCAGCGTACACACACACACACACACACACACACATGAAACCACAGGGTTTCGGCAGAAGCCTGACACAGTTTGCGCGGCAGTGCAGCAGCCTCTGCACTCCGTCCGCTGCTCCTTTATCTCACTTCTTCATTTTGCGCCTGAGGTTGAAAACACAGCAGGTGCAGTCCGCCTGAAAACAGCAGTGCACGGAGCTGAGTGTGCAGCTCAGCAGCACAACCACATCAGATAAGACGAGCCGGGCTTTCACTGACACGGGGCGGGGGATCCTGACATGATGAGGAGCTGCAGATTCACACTCATGTCAGAGGGAACAGGGACGGCGTGCAGCCACAATAAGCATATTAAAAAAAAAATTCATTAAATCAACCAGGAGGAAGCAAAACAAATCTAAATGAAACTGGTCCGACAGTCACACAGGCCTCTTAGTGAGAGGAGTGCCTGATAACATCTTGATGGCCTCTGATTGGAAAGACTGGGAGGAGCTGCTCTCCTCACCTCACGGGTTGTTTTCACGCTGAAATGTCACGCAGGACCACAGGGTTCAGGGTGCACCTCGGGTTCAGCTTTCACAACACCTCTGACATTTACTGCATGCTGGGAGGACGGCGTGACGGCGCTCTGAGTCACCGCCTCTTCTTCTGTCTGACTCTCACATGAGGGGAAATGCAGAAAAGTGTGTCCGTCTTCCAGGTAGCTGCTCTCCCGAGGCCCACCTGCTGAAATCAGCGAGGCAGACGGTGTTTCCACCAGGACACCAAGACATACTGAAGACAGAAGCAAATGTCTGCGCTTCACGGTGATGTCATGATCACAAGCCACCTTTCTGAGTGGAGTTTGCATGTTTCAGCTGTGCATGGATTTCCCAGGGCCAGCTCAGAGTCTCTCATAGCCTATCAACGTACAAGAACATGCAAACCACACAGAAAGATCCCGAGCCCGGGTGTGAGCTGGCATGATCTCACTTTGAGGTGAGAGTGCTAATCACTGCACCACAGTGCCCGTCATTATTTAAGAATACCACACAAGCAGAAGCAGCGTCTGAGATGAGAGTTCACGTAAACGACAGCAGTGCTCTCCTCGTCTGCGGTCTGCAGTGTTCCTCTTAATCGTTCCATCAGAAGAACCTGAAGAACCAAAGGTACAGCTCCAGCCGCGAGCCACAGAGCCTCAGTCCTTCCTGTAAGTCGACCCACATTCCTCTCTGGATGTGACGAACCTGTTCATCCAAAAGCATAATTAAAGGCAGCTGGACCGATTTTTGTTCCTGAAGGTCGACTGTGAGACGTCGTCCAACCGGCAGGACCGGCCGACGGCGGGGACGACCGAGAGGAGTGTCCCAGCAGAAATGTTGACGGGGTGGATGCCAGTGCGAGTCACAGTCGACACGAATGAAGCGTCTTCGCACGGCGGCGCCTCCTCCGCCCCGTCAAGGCTCCACTGGCAGCCTGGCTGTGGGGATTCACAAGCTCTTTATCTTACAGCCATCAAACACAACGCTCGTTCTTAAACGTTCATATTAAACCGTGTGTGTGTGTGTGTGTGTGTGTGAGAGTCCACATGTGAAGGGAGAAGAAACATGCAAATCAGCCTCTCCATCTCTGCAGAAAAACAGAAGCAGGTCAACAGGGCTGCTCAGAGGAAGTACGCTCACTCTCCAGATAACCTGCTTTGCATCATTTACAGTTACTGATTAATTTCTATGACTCCAGAAAAAAAACCAAAAAAAAAAACAGATCGGCTCTGCAGAAAACGGCCCCAGATGGCTTGAAGGAGGCAGCCATGAGTAACCGACACACTCTGAGAAAAACCAGCCAACTGTGTTCTCCGGCCGAACGCTGATGTGATGCTGTGTTCTCATTGGCTCCCAGAGCCGTTTCACAAGCTTTGATTGGAAGAAATTCAACAGACTCGCGCCTGACTCGCGCCGTAACGTCATGTTTTAGCCGTTTATTATGAGGAATGGAGCTCATTTGACCTGTTGATGACATTTTAGGACATGAAACGACTGTTTCTGTCTCTCAGAAGGTTCTGGTCTCCCTTCGATCAAACAGCCCCAGCGCCGTGACAGTTTCCTGTTCCGGCTCCAGACTCCGCTGAACTCAAACATTCTGATGTGCCAGGCCACTGTCAGAGGGACGGAAGCACGAAGAGGCACCCTCCTCCGGTAAACTGGAGTTCAGGACAACAGTAACAAGCTGCTGCCAACTCAAGTTCACACACTGACATTCACACCCTGGTTTCTCAGTTCTTTCTGAGGTCTGTAAAAACAAAATAAGTGTGAGAGGCGCCATGCACCCTCTGCAGCTCCATCTCCACAGCCGCCAAAAAACACCAGCTAACAGTGAACGTTCCAGAGGAAGCAGATCAAAACCGAACGGAGAGAGAACGGCCGACGGCACGAGCCTCGGCGGTTCATGCTGAAGCTCCACAGACGGGAGAAATCCACACAGCAGCCAAGCA
The DNA here is from genome assembly GCF_902148845.1 of Salarias fasciatus. Taxonomy (NCBI): domain Eukaryota; kingdom Metazoa; phylum Chordata; class Actinopteri; order Blenniiformes; family Blenniidae; genus Salarias; species Salarias fasciatus. The sequence continues at coordinate 38,971,615 of NC_043758.1, read as the reverse complement.
TCGCACAATTCTGACCATTCCAGTGTCCCAAAACTCATCAAAACACGAAACATGCAGAATAACACTGACTGCTACAAACCCGTCCTGATGAATCTTAGCGAGTTAGCTCGTCAGGCTATATTAACGCTGCAGATGTTGAGGCTGTTGGTGAACGTCTGCAGTCCATCACAGAATCAACACAAAGACAGAAAGTCACGGCTTCAGGACATTCAGAGACTCATATGGAGCTGAAACACCGGGCTTTGGACTGTGGGAGGAAACCGGAGCGGCCTGAGAAAAGCCGTCGCCCGATGATGACCTTAGATGTGATTCAGGTCAATCAAACACGTGAGGGTTCTTCATCATCAGGAGGGCAAAACCCTGCTGGTCCGAGTCCGGTCACGTTCCTCGAGTTTGTTCACGCTCAGCAGAAGAGTCTGGAAAAGTCCTGAAATACTCCTGAAAATGAGAACGGCGCCGGAGCTGCTTTACCAACGAAGCAGGTAATCATTCTCCTAAGAAGGACTCAGAACACACCAAAGTTATAATATCTACCATGAAACGATCAAATCTGAAGTAATTTTCATACCAAATGTAAGACAGTGTGAATTACTGAATGATAAATGATGTTTTTTGTCTCATAAACCTAAAAAATGTTTTCTCCTCTGTAAATGTTTTATTAGGAAAAAGTATTTATTTCTTAATATGAGATGTGATTTAATTTTGGGGGCAGACCTCACTAAACTGTGAAGGCACAGAGAAAGCAAAATCATCCATCAAATCGACTCTTCAGGTGGTTCCTGCAGGGCAAAGTCCTGATTCTGTCAATCAGAAGTGACCGGAGGACTTTCAGGACGGCGGAGCTGGAAGCACGGCGAGGCGGGCTCCGTGGTGGGACCGGTGAGAGAACACACACCTCCACCTCATCCTGACTCCGGCGGCTCAGACGAAACACCACAGGATCCTGACGGAGCATCTCAAAGTGTGCTCCACACAACAACAAACACAAATCCACTAAAAATCTTCACATTACACTTCAGAAAAAAAAATAAAGCAGAATACTTTCACTTCTTGTGAAACCACTTCCTCCAACAGAGCCTGACTGCAGAGGCAGCAGCTCACTGACAGGACGACTTCTCTACTGGAAATGATCAGAATGAGTTCGACAGGCCGCACGCTTCCCCGGAGCTGCTGGGCCAGCGACCGTCCTCACTCAGCTGTCCTACTGAGCCCGTCCTGTCCTACGGCCTCAGCTGAAAACACACTGACAGGCCGGTTCTCTACGTTTCAGCCAGACCCGGCGATCTGACCTTGTAGACGTCCCCGTAGGTCCCTCCTCCGACCCTCTGGAGGATCTCGAAGTCTTCCTGTGGGTTCTTGGTGGAGATGTCCAGAGCGGCCCTCTGGTGGAAGTCCATCCTCGTCTCGGCGCTCTAGAGATCCTCCTCCAGCATGTCACACAGCCTCACACACACTCCGGGGCGTCTGCCTCGGCCGGACCGGAGCAGCAGAGGAAACACGCTGAGGAGGAGGCCTGTCGCTCAGCTGCTGTCTCTCTCTCTCTCACACACACACACACTCACACACACACACGCGCACACCTTCCTGTTTCTGTTTCTCTGCCAGAGCTCGATCCTCCCCACCTCTGTCACTCCACCTCCAACTCACACCTTCCCTCTCACTCATTTGAATAGTTCAATTCTATTTCCTGGTGTATGTGTGTGTGTGTGTGTGTGAGAGAGAGAGAGAGAGAGAGAGAGAGAGAGAGAGAGAGAGAGAGAGAGAGAGAGAGAGAGATGAACCTTGCACAGATGTGTGTGTGTGTGAAATTATTGTTATGGCAATTTTATTTAACAAAGGGCTTCAGCCGGTGAGTTCGTTTTGGTCTCTTCTATTATGCTGTACAGCAGGAGAAGTCACACAGTCAACAGAGTAACAGAGCGAGTTCTGCCCTCGCAGGGGCGTGCAAGCCTCTAATAACTATCTGCCACGTTCACTCCCAGAGGCCTTCACTGCCCCCAGCCGTAGGCTGGACACAGGGAGACTCCCACGAGTCCCGCAGCTGCTACGCTAAGATGATCAGGAAAAGTAAATTCTAGACAAAGCATTCGGGTTCCACACACATCTGAGTGTGTGAGAGCTGCGGTTATTTATAACAAATAAATCTAAGCACTACAAAACAGTTAAGAATGCACTCATTAGACATTTCCACCACACATTATGCACATACTTCAGAAACACTGTGTGTGTTTGACAGTGAAGTGTTGGTTAAAGATGATCTTTAACCTCAGAGGAGGAAGAGTTCACCAGGCTGGAACACACTAATGCACAATCCTTAGTGGCCCGTGTGTGTGTGTGTGTGTGTGTGTGTGTGTGTGTGTGTGTGTGTGTGTGTGTGTGTGTGTGTGTGTGTGTGTGTGTGTGTGTGTGTGTGTGTGTGTGTGTGTGTGTTTTTGTATGGTCGTGGGGACAAAATGTCCCCACAACATAGGAAAACCAGGCACAATGTCATTTGTGGGGACCTTTTTCCGGTCCTAAGTAGGAGAAACAGTGTTTTCTTGACCATGTTGTTGTTACTGAAAAAAGTAAAAGTGCAAAAACATTTCTTTGGGGCTATGCTTTGTTGTGGTGTGGGTTAGGGTTAGGGTAAGGGTCAGGGTTAGGGGCTAGATATGAATGGGAGTCAATGGAATGTCCCCAAAAGAGTGGGAAACCCAACATGTGCGCGTGTGCGCGCGCGTGTGCGTGCGCGCGCGTGTGTGTGTGTGTCTTTCACTCACCCTTTTTAAATAAAACCTGAGACAACGGCTTCCTGCTCTGCAGAGACCAAAATGATTGCGCTTAACGTCTTGTAGGATTTTTCATGGATAAAGAAATAAATGTGGGGAACTTCCTGCTGCTGGGAGGAGTCGCTGCAGCAGGCTGACACCACAGGACTGGAGAGCCAAATGAAAAGACAGAGACATTTCTGACGTTCATCCCCCCTCATGCCCCTGACCTCTGACCCTGACGGCTGGCTCACACACGCACACACACACACTCACAGTGAAAACACTGACGGTGGAGCAGCTCATCTGTGACGTCAACTCGGCATGCGCTCTCTTCTCTTAAGCAGTGGCGTTACTCGTAACTGCTGTGGGGGCTGAGTGCTGCGGCAGAGCTGCTGTCTCTCTCTGTCAGGCTCAATGAAGCTTCAGCATCAGCAGGAGCTCCGCTCAGTTTCACTAAACTCCCCTTAACCTGAGGAGTGCTGACTTGAATTAATTCAGACCAGCTGACACAAGAAACATTCCACCAAATGAACATTAGCATTACCATTAGCATTAGCCTTTAACCAGGGGGAGTTATGATTAGCATTAGCATGCATAAGGGGACAGGGAAGTTTGAGTATCCCTGCTGGGAACGCTGCCATGGTAACCCTGCCCCGAAGAAGAGTGAGAGGATGGATATATGGATGGATGGATGGACCATCTTCCTCCTCTAACATCCAGATTTACAGATTATAGAGCATGTTTGGTAACACTTTACTTGAAGCCCCCCCGTATAACACATTATAAGTAGTTATAAACACTCGTAAATGATCACAGTGCTTTATGACCCACTATACAGCATTGGGGTTGAGTTAGGGTTAGACGCCAAGTCCTGGCCCTTACTGACACTATAAAGTATTGTGATCATATAACTATAGTTACACAGTGCTATCATGGCATTATAATGCTTTATAAATGTACTTATAATACAGTAGCTCAGATGGTAGAGCAGGTCGTCTTATAACCGGAAGGTTGGCGGTTCGATCCCCGCTCCCGCAGGCTTAAAACTGTCGTTGTGTCCTTGGGCAAGACACTTCACCCACCTTGCCTAGTATGAAAGTTGTGAGAGTGAATGGTTGGTGGTGGTCGGAGGGGCCGATGGTGCAGACTGGCAGCCTCGCTTCCGTCAGTCTGCCCCAGGGCAGCTGTGGCTACAGCAGCAGCTTACCACCACCCAGTATGGAGGGAATGAATAATGCAATGTAAAGCGTCTTTGAGTGTCCTGAAAAGCGCTATATAAAACCAATGCATTATTATTATTATTATTATTATACAAGTATGCTTCAAGTAAAGTGTTAACGCATGTTTCTCCCTCTAACATCCAGATTATAGAGCATCTTCCTCCACTCACATGTTAACAGGTCAGTACTTGCTGATATGAGCAGTAAGTTCTTGAGAAGGAGTGTTGGAATGGCACAAGGTTAATTCCCTCAGTATTTGTTTCTCAAACTTCGGCTCTACTGTCTTCTTACACTGCCATGTCACAGAGCATCGTCCCCCACGGTGTTTGATTCATTCAGCAGCGTGAAGAGGTGGCTTCCTTCTCATGACAGCAGGTTTCTCTGCAGCAGCTCCAGCATGGTGGCTGAAGGAGGAGTTTCCTGTTGTGACTCGGTTTTGACTGCAGCCAAATGTCAGACAGCTGAAAGTAGAAAAAAAAGTGACAGTGAGGTGATTTCAGGGTGAAAAGGTGTGCGCTCATGTACTCAGAACTGAACACATCGCTTCACGGTTGGCCTTACTGCACTGACTACTGGTTCCTTTCAGTTAGTTTGGTTTTTACTTTTAATGCAAGAATGGGAATTTCCAATGTGGACTCTTAATGAAGCAAAAAATTAATGAAAGACCCTCAGGCACAGTGCCCTGACACGACCTGCCGGAGGAGTTTAAGTTTAATTTTCAACCAAATTGTGTAAACTATCTTTAATTTCCTCTCATGTCTGTCCTTAGCTTTATAAACAGGATGGATTTTGAACACCACAGTGTGAGAAATAAAAACAACTATCACTGTCAACTTGAGAGTGAAATGCTGAATGAGTTTGCTTTATTATATTTGTTTTATTTCTTTCTGAAGCACTGTGAATTACCTTGTGTCTCAATGGTGCCATATAAACGAGGTGGCTTTGCCTAAAACAACACTGAAACATCCCACAGAAATGAAAATATCCCAAATAATCATATTCACACCTTTAACAGACGATGAATGGAATGGTGAATGGTTGAAAGCAAAAAATATTACAGTAGTTTAAATTATAAAGACAGTTAAACAGGTAAACATTCCTCTGTGAGAATGATAACGTCGATGGAGGATCTTGGTTTCAAAACTGTTGTACTATCCAATCAGAGCCACTAGATGGCAGTGCAAGCATGGAATTCTCCGTGCCAGAATTGTTTTCGTTTCAGAGTTAAATTTCTTCTAAACTTTTTGGAGGTAGCTCAGGTAATTTCAGTAAAAAGATGGAAGCATTCTGCTGGAAATGTATTTAACAGGTCATTCTGATACATGTCCACCTGGAGTCATTGACGCAGCTATCTGGCAACATCAGTCAATTCGGAAACGACGTGGAATTTTCTACGTTTTCACGGGTGACTTGTTACTCAAAATGTTTTTAATAAATAAGTTAAGTAACTAGCTGACCCACCACTTTTGTTATTTGCTGTAGAAGTTTCGCCACGAATGGGGTCCGTCGATCTTTTCGTCCCGTGTTGTTTCCGGTTTGTCGTCGCTGTTTCCGGTCCGGCTCTCTTCTCCCTCCGTCCCCGTGCCTTCATTGCTAAGCGGTCCACGTGAGGAGTCCATTCAGGGTTTTAATCTGACTTTTCCCGTTTCAAGGTTCGGAAGAAATGGCGTCGTCTTTTGAACAGATGAGGGCGAACGTGGGGAAACTCCTGCGAGGAATCGACAGGTACGACGATCCGCTGAAAGGTAGCCGAGTGGACGATTAGCTTAGCGTCATGCTAACGTCCATGCTAAGGCTAGCTCATTCACAGAAGATCCCGACGTTCCTCATCGAGCTTTGGTTTATTTACCAGTCTAAGTAACACTCTTCAAGTTGTATTGATACGATTGGAAAGAACAAACTGAGCTAGTAACGGACGGAAAGACCTGGCGGGTGTTTTCTATCAGCTGTTAGCTGACACATCGTCTGTGAAAACTTCCTGGAGTCTCATCATGTTTTCTGGTGTAAAACAAAACACTGACTTCTGTTTGGATGCTGGAGAATTCTTGTCTCTGTCAGATGTGTCGATAATGAACAGTTACTGCAGCCTCATATTACACCTTCATGCCGATCGTGAGCACTCCAGTACAGTCTTCACCCTCTACTGCCATCCCCCATTTCAAATTATGAGAAAGAGTAGAATACAATTTAAAAACTTATGAAATCAGAAATACTGCACACAGCTTAGTATTATTGACAAATGCTGGACGCATGGCGCAGTGAACTCATCTCAGGTTTAAGGAGATTCCAGGTTCAGATGTGTCCTAAGCAGAGATGGTGCTTATATTGGATAATTATTGTCATTACTGGATTATATACGGCGCTGCCACACAGCAGGTAGACAGGAAGACCTCCATAGTGTTTGGGTGTGGAGGAGGGGACATGGGATGGTTGTGTTTCAGGAAAACAGGCAGAGGACTGGGCTAGATGGAGGTAGACGGTGAGCCAGGTGACCTCTGAAGGGAGCTGTCACAAGATGAAGGAGAAACTTGCTTTTCACCCAGATGTCATTTCTTGGCTTTTTTGTTTGTCTAATTGAGTTTAATACTTTGCCATTGCTCACTGGGTGGCCCTGATTGATTAGTTTGAAATGTATGAACTGATGTATTTTGATGGTAACCTCAGTCGGAGGGGTTCAGTCCTTCTTTATCCAAACTGGAGTCAGAGGGAGGTGAAGTCGATCCCTGGGCTCATTGTGTGGGATTGTGTCTTTGTGTTTTGCTGATCTTAGTCACAGTCAACTTTCAGTGCACACATGCCAGGAGCAGAGGGCTGGTGCAGTTCAGTTCCTTAACCTCTGAACCGGGATTTCCTCCGACCAATGTAGAAGTAGAGCAACCTGACATAGATCTTCTTAGGATGATGGAAAGATGTGAAATCATCCTGGTGTCGTGTCCAACAGGGTTAACACCATCTCTCCCGTCATGCTGAGAAATACACACAAGTGAAGAGCTCTGAGATCGTCTGCACATCCAGCCTGGTCCTCAGGAATCTTTTCTCTCCTCTCAGGTACAACCCGGAGAACCTGGCGACGCTGGAGCGCTACGTGGAGACGCAAGCCAGAGAGAACGCCTACGACCTGGAGGCAAACCTGGCCGTCCTCAAGCTGTGAGTCCCAGCTCCGCTGTGGAGGACAGAGGCAGCTGTTCACACCGACAGAACATCCAGAGCCAGTTCTCAAGAAGAGAGCAGACACTGAGCTTTATCTGTGAATATTTGATGTAAACAGAGAAGTGAGAGGAAGTGTTTCCCCACCTCCTGCATCTAATGACATTTATTTAATTTGGGTGGGATTGTTTTTATGGAGAGTGTTGCCCTGGATCTCTTCCTGTGCAGGTACCAGTTTAATCCAGCGTACTTCCAGACGAACGTCACGTCACAGATCCTGCTGAAGGCGCTGACCAACCTGCCACACACCGACTTCACGCTCTGCAAGTGCATGATCGACCAGACACACGTATCCCTTTGGTGCTGCTGCCTCGTGTGTGTGTGTGTGTGTGTGTGTGTGTGTGTGTGTGTGTGTGTGTGTGTGTGTGTGTGTGTGTGTGTGTGTGTGTGTGTGTGTGTGTGTGTTAGTTTGGGGCAGGAGGGCTTACTGTGGGGTCGGGGGTCGTTTCCTTGACTACAGTGTCGCAGCAAGAGGAACGCCCCATCAGGCAGATCCTGTACCTGGGGAACCTGCTGGAGACGTGCCACTTCCAGAGCTTCTGGGTACAACGCACGCACGCACGCACGCACACACACGCACGCACACACACACACACACACACACACACACACACACACACACACACACAGAATGTTGTCAGCCAGGTAATTGATCATCCCTCCATAAAGCGGCGACCACAGCTTGGTAAATCCCTGCGGGTGGCTGTGAAGCTCGTCTCGGGTCTCAGGTGCCGTGCAGCTGGAGTGTGTCGCTCAGCAGTGATTCCTTCCTGGATGATCTCACACCGCAGTGGAAGTGTCTCTGTGTTTATGACTCATCTGTTCAGTAACGTTCCTGCAGATCAGCTCAGGAATTTTCAGTTTTCCCAGGTTACAACATGTCCGACAGTCTAAATCCTTTTAATTCCTTCTTCTTAATTCCAAACTTGCTTAACAGTTTTTTTTTTTCTGTAAATGTTGTTCCTGGCAGACGAGTCTGGAGGAGAACAGAGAGCTGATCGACGGGATCACTGGCTTCGAGGACTCCGTTCGTAAGTGTGAGTATCAGATGTAGTGACTGCCGTGAGATGGTGAGCGGAGCGATCCTGACCTGAAGCCTCTTCTCCTCCAGTCATCTGCCACGTGGTGGGCATCACCTACCAGACCATCGAGCACCGGCTGCTGGCCGAGATGCTGGGAGACCCTCTGGGTAATTTCATTCAGCTTCATTAATGTAGCTGCCATGGCCACCTGTAAAGTGAGAGAGAGAGAAACCCAGCCTGTTTGAACCAAGTCCTTTTGGTTTCCGCTGGATGTGAGAAGTGTGTAGCGCCACCTGTCTTCTGCTCTCCATGACCGCGCCTTCACCTCTGTGCAGACACGCAGGTGAAGGTCTGGATGAACAAATACGGCTGGACGGAGAACGAAGACGGACAGATCTTCATCTTCAACCAGGAGGAGAGCGTCAAGCCCAAGAACATCGTGGAGAAGATCGACTTTGAGAGTGAGTGCTGAGGCTCGGTGCAGATATGAGTCGGGAGAAGGATCAGTGTGACGACGGGAAGCTGAAGCTTTCAGCATGATGTGAAGATGTCTGCAGTTCCTTTAAAACTTCAGTTTGAGTTGACTTCAAGTATTTTCTGTATTTGTTTTAACATTTCTGTCTTTTATTGTTTCCCAGGTGTCTCCAGCATCATGGCCACGTCTCAGTGATACACACACACACACACACACACACACACACACACACACACACACACACACACACACGGACACGGACACACACGGACCCATCCTGACACAGAACACACACACAGGTCATGTTTTTCCATCATCACTCTTTTCTCAATAAAGTGTAATTTATCATTTCCAGCCTGTCTCCGTTTGGTCCTTCATCTTCTTTCTGTGCTGCACACAAAGCTCCAGCTGTCAAAAAACAAAACCTCAACAATACATCTTCAGTGAAGTTTTCCCATCTGACTTAAACCTTTCCTGTGTAATGAAGCTGCAGCAGCCATCTTCTTGTGTTCCATCAACCAGAAATTGAGTCATTTTGAGCACATTTGAGGGCACAGAGCTGAAATGAATCTAAACTGCTGCATGAGTTCATGAGGTTAAATAATACTGAATTCATGCATATTGATCACAGACACACACTTAAGTCTCTGTGATGCAAGAATTATTTTACAATAATGTAAAATAATACCACTGTAGCAGTGGTGCTCATGTTATAAAGACAATCTTTCAGAAAAATTCAAGCAGAAATGTGTCCAGGGTTCAAACTTTTGAGTATAAAGACGTTAAAACACAGATCCACTATTTATTTCCATTAGATATAAATGGGACATTAAGCATTTAATTATATGTGTATAATATTTAAATAACTTTCAGTTCCTGACATTCAGTGCCTTTCTTTCATTCCTCCTCTTCCTGTGACACATTGTGAAAACACTTTATTTAATAATGTAGTTTATTGTGTCGTTTCAGCTGTTGGCTGAGGATACTGGTATGTTCGCTGTTATTGTAATTTTGTTAAAATGGTAAAATTGCATGTCCTTTCGTGCTATTAATACAATTTTATATAAAAACTAATTTAACCAAAAATCACATCTGTTTAAGTTTTTTTTAAATTGAGTAATTTAAATAAATTGAAGTAAATATTTAAATGAAAACCAGCATTGTGCAAAAGAAATGTGAAGACGGGGTTAAACACGTCTGCTCTGAAACCAGTTTCCCCGGTGCTCCTGCAGCGCAGTGCGGAGTCTACCTGCCTCCAGGCGGGGGGCGTGGCCCTGCGGGGAGGGGCGTGGCCCTGTGGGACGGGGCGTGCCCTCCTCGCGCTCACCTGTCCGCGGCTCTGCGGGTCCTGGCGCTCAGCAGCAGCAGTCTGGCGGAGCTCGCAGCAGACAGCATGGCCAAGTTCCCCAGCGTGTCCTCGGAAGGCTCCCTGCCGCCGCCCCCGGACGACGACCTGGACTCGGTGTGCTCGGACGAGCTGCTGGGCTCGCAGTCCCGCCGCTGGCTGGCCGACCTCATGTCCGGGGACCTGCCTCCGGAGAACGGGGACGTGAACACGGTGGGCCGGGATGGGCTGTTCGTGGACTACCACTTCCCGCTGGGCGAGCTGGAGATGTCCTCTGGAGTCAAGTGGAAGCGGCCGAAGGTAAAGGCGCGAGGGAAGGGGTTAAACCGCGCGCGCAGCTCACGTGTTGGAGCAGCAGCAACATCTGGTTCAGGTGCACGAGCTGTCATTAAATCAATTATCATCATAATTACTCATAATGGCGACCTTCGTCTCTGCTGCCGTCCTAACCACCTGTAAACAGCTGCTGTATGTTTTATTTACCGTATTATTGTGTGTATTCTTGTGTTATTATCCTGTTTTAACTCTTTGTGCAGTGCGGTGCTGCTCTGATGACCAGGTTTCTTCATGTGGGATTAACACAGTCTGCTTTTATCTTATCAGACCACGGATTTACTGGGTAATATATTTATTAGATTAATTAATGGAAATACCCAGAAACAGGGATTAAAAACAAAAAAAACAACAAAACCAAACCTGATAAAATTCCTTCCATCCATACACAGAACAGGCAGAATTAAATATGCAGATCGTCACTTTCATCCTTTTATTTACAACAGGAATGATTGCCTGCCAACACAACTTTAAATCCAGAGAAATTGTTGCACTTTCACCAAAACAAAAGAATAATGGGTAAAGAAAAGAAGTGGCAGGCCTGTTAAATGCACAATCTTTCTCAAACATGAGCAGCTCACAGACAAACAGGTCCTGTCCAGCAGAGAGATGCTCCTGTGCTCTCTGGACTGACCTGGATTCTGCCTGATGCTCAGATCACATCATTTAACAGTTGTAAAGCTTGACTGCTATTCTCAGAAGCTGATGAGTTCAGCAGACTGTCTCACTACTGCCTGATGAGGGTTAGGCGTAACTCTGGATGAAAGAATAAACTGGAATTGTCTCGATGGACACTTACAAAACAAGCTGCCTCCAACACTCTCAATCCTCAGTAAAGTCAAACACCTTCTCATATCACCACACCTCAATCACTGTGCAGAGATGTGGATTAATACTGACAAATATTCACTACAGTCACTGTTAAAACTGCAAGAAAGGCCTCAGGGATCGCTCACAACACGTCACAGAGATCACACTAATGCAGAGGCAGTCACATCCCCTCCTCACTATTCACACTCGGTTCTGCTGCTGCGTCTGCTGCACCACTGATAATTGTACCTGATTTAAGTCTTTGCCAGATGTTGTGCCTCTTTTTACTTTGTTGTGTCCCTCCACCTCATCCCGGTGGCCATGGGATGAAAGACTGTGAACAGTGGAAGGAAAAGGAGGGAAGATTATAAATGATTAAGAATAATGTTATTGGCTAGCGAAAAAGCGGTTACCAGGAGATGGAGAAGTGATCAGGCACCACAGGCAGATGAATGGATAAATGTAATGTTCAATATTTATAATATGGAGAAGCTCACTGCGTCAATTAGATTAGAAGTAGATAAATTTAATGAAGTATGGCGCAATTGGTTGATACATATTAAAAAACATAGGCCAGATTTTATTTAGGAGTTATGAAATTATTAGGAGAGGGAGAGATAATTATTTAAAGTAAGGAAGGTCTATAAATAAATGAGGAAAAAGAATTGTTTTTTACTTACACCCTGGTTTAAAGCTACTGTTTGTTTTTGTTTTTATTTATTTTATTTATTTTATTCTTTGTGAATACTGTAAAAGATGTTTAAACTGAAAGGACGTACGGTCTCTGGACAAAATAAGTGTACAGTGATTTGACATGTCCTTAAGAGATTGCATAGTTGTGGAAAGTTAAATAAAAATCTAAATTAAAAAAAAGATTGTGAACAGTGAAAGAAATAGACAATCAGTAAAATGACCATTGCCTTGATGAAAGCAGCTGGCAGCAGCGATTAGCTCCACGCCCAGCGACGACTGCAAAAAGCTCCAGAAAGGAGTGAAAACAGAGTCCAGCACTGACTTACAGACATCTGTCAGGCTCAGCATGTTAACTGATGACTCTGCAGTGTGAACCTAAAGCAGTTCAACAAAACCTTCAACTTGAACTGAAGTTTTCGTCGGTTTTTTTGTCAGCCCACTCAGGATTGTCTTCTCATATGCAGATGATGGTGTGGTAAATGTACACTTTGTGAAAAAACGTCAAAAGTTCAAAACTTGTCGTTCTGTGTTCAAAAAGTGTCATATCTAGTGACTCTCAACTCGTCCTGTCATGAAACAGACCAGAGGCAGTGAACTTTCACAGTTTTCCCCTGAAGTCTGACAGACGGTGTAGTTTGCTCTGAGCTGGCAGCAGCCGGGAGGGTTAAAGAGCGGCTCGCCTGATCTGATAGTAACCTGATCGCTGCCGTCGCTCAGGTGGTAAAACAGGTTGTCTCCCAGTGTCAGGTCTATTCGTGTAGTCCCTCCATATGAAGTGTCCCGAGCCTCCAGCTGCTCCTAATGTGACGATCCGTTTGGTAGAAAGAGGAGGCACAGATCAGGTCAAGAACCCCACCTTATGCAAACTGAGCATGGACTTGTTTCTACAAACATGCTGCAGCGGTGGAGATCCTCGTCTCAAATAACCATCAGCTCCTGGGTCAGTCACTTCACTGTACCTGAACAATCATCATGATATCCAGAGAGGCGGGGCGGAGTCCAGCCCGCCTCAGATAAAGCCTGTGGCCGTTGTTAGCAGAGGGAGTGTGTTGACGAGGCGTGGAGGATATCAAACAAAGACATCTCAGCATGAAACACAAGGAGGAGACGTTGTCTGTGTTGTGACTGTGGGGAATCTCCATCGGCCAGGGTCACGTAAGGTCAGAAGCAACCTGAAATACACACAGCCACAGGAACACATGCACAACTCCTCCAGAAGCACAAGGAAACACTGATAATCACTAATAATACTGAACAAACAGCTTTCCAGTAGAGCACAGGCAGCGACAGCACCGCGCTAACCCATGATAAACCTCCCTAGTGTGTACTCCAAATAAAACTGAGCCTCACCACCTGCACAGGTGTCGGCTGATAAGACGTCATGTGGGATTGGTTTCACTTTCTCTCAGACACAGAAAGTTCTTTAAAGAAGTCTTTTCAACGACTTGTCAGAAACTGAGGATTAGATTGTGAAGGTTGACCAGAAGCGGAGAGTTTTCTGTTTGAAATCAGTTTAAGGTAAAGCTCGGAGTGTCTGCATCTGCCAGATTGATCAAACACTTACCATGTCGAACCGTAAAAAGGCTATGATCTGTCTGATCGATCTGATCGATGACGCCATTTCTGATGCTCTGCTTTTCACACAAGAGATCAAACTGTCTTTGTCCTGAAACAGTTGAATGTTTAAAACAAATTCGAAATGCTTCAGTCATTGTCCATGTCACACACCATCTCTTCCAACAAAGTAAATACTGCCACTTTCATGCAAGTTCCAAAGGGATCCTTCAATGTTGTCCTTCACAGGGCCTGGATAGCTCAGTCGGTAGAGCATCAGACTTTTAATCTGAGGGTCCAGGGTTCAAGTCCCTGTTCAGGCGGAATGGCTTTTAACAGGTACTCTGTCAGGCTGGTTTTATCCCTGAGGTGACGTAGTCACACCTTCACCTCACTGCAGCAGATCCCGCCATCAACTGGATCAACAACATGTTGAGTTTGTGCCACATCTGTGTCTGTAATTTTCCAGACTTTGAAAATGAAAGATTTAGTCTTTTATCAGGAAAAAACCTACAGAACCAGACCAGGAGACTGTTTGACCAAGAAAACAGAGGCAGAAAGTAAATTTGTCATCCTGAACCGAGCACGAGCTGTGCAGGAGGAGCTGTGCAGACTACGTCAGAGCTGGGGCGGAGCTGTGCATTATGGGCGGAGCTGTGCATTATGGGCGGAGCTGTGCAGCACCGAGCATTTCAGCACTCAACATGGCTGCCAGGGGGAGATTCAGGGATTGCTCAAATATGTGTGAATGGTTCAGGAAACAACTCCATGCGTCTTTTTAATGGGGAAATGACACTATAGCTTTATACAAAGCTCAAAAAAGTGGATTTTGCATAATACTCCCCTTTAAAGGAGGGGTATTGTGTAAGAACAGGATGGGTGAAATGCAGAGAAGTCGGTTCCCAAAGCTTTCCTGTCTCACTCTGACTTGTCCTTCGCGTTTGAATTGTTGCACTCATCATTGCAGTTGACTTGTTTCAGCCACGTGTATCAGGCTGGAGTAGAGCTGTGAGCCATAACAATAATCTCTGGTGGAAGTTTATCAGTAGTTGTAGAGGATGAGCTTCAAAATGAGCAGTTCCAGAGTGCCTGCGAACCGGTGGGTCCTGGTTGGGTCCTGGTTGGTTCCTGACAGCTGGTTTTGTTGGCGCTGTAGCATCCATCAGCATGCTGCAGTCGTCATGCTGCCTCTCCGTCCGGCACTCAGCTCTTCACACATGCGTCTAACCTCACTGATGTCTCGTCTGTTCGTGTCGCAGCTCCTCTTCTTCTCCCCTGCCTTTTGTTGTGAAGTCATGCTGAAGGTCTTGTGTTTGCAGGAGCTCTGTTCCTCCCCTCAGTTCATAGTGAACGGAGCAACACGGCTGGACGTCCGCCAAGGAAAACTCAGTGAGTACGCAACGCTGCCCTCTTGCATAATGCTGCCTTTTGGGAGTTGCGGTGAGTTACGTAAGGGCTCGTGTTGTTTACACGATCATCAAGTATTGACAGGACATCATAATTGGCATCCTGCAGCAGTGGATTCAGATGACGTGTTGCCACATTGCCAAACCAGGATGTGCTTTCCACATCATGACCACATGCAGTCACGTCAGGGTTAACGTCGCCTTGCTGGTCCTCTCATGTCTTCATTTCGATCTGAGTTTTAGAAGCAATGACACTGAGGTGAAGTCTTGTGTGACGAGTAGAAATAAAACCTGATTCGCCTGCCGCTGACGGAGGATGTCAGCTGGACCACAGAGGGAAGCAAAGCTGATCAAGACTCATGTTCCCGTTTGATTCTGCAGTCCAGTGCAAGTCACCGAGCAGCTTTCATGCTTTAATGCTAATCATAGTTAATGAGGATGTCACTGATGTTTGCCTCCTTTTAGTTTATTCAGAATTAATGAGGCACTTAACCTCAGTGGTTCAATGACACGATATTAGAAAAACATCCTTGGCTAATTCCAAAGCAAACAGTCCCTCAGGTAGCAGGACCAGTAGCTTTGCAGCTCTCCAGCTGTTTTCTCTGGTTGACAAAACTATCAAGTACCAACCCAACTGGAATCATCTCACCGATGTTCTGACAGAGCGACACCGAAAGCAGAGGGAGCGTAACGTGTTGCTGTCCAGTGCGTTATTCTCCAAACAGCTGGTGCAGAAACAGCCTGCAGTGTGGGCATGAGACCCTGAAAGCACAGCCGGATCAAAACCTGTTTGAACAGGTTTCACGCATCATTTTCCAGCTGCTCACAAACAACAGGAACGTGTCTGTTTGGTACCTGGAGAAAATGCTTTAGGTTCAGGGAAACATGTGCGATGAGAGCACTTGTGGGTTTGGCTGGTATGAGAGTGCAGTGGTTTGCACTGTTGGGCTCGTTTCCTTTGCAGTGTCTTCCAGTTTGGCTGTTCTCCAGGTATCAGTGTAGGGTTTATTTGTTTTTTCTCTCTTTTATTCCCAGAAACGTGGCTTATTTAGAGTTAAAGATCTTTAAAGAACCTTCTCTTCCTGTCCAGATGACTGCTGGTTGCTTTCTGCCATCGCGTCTCTCTCTGTCCATCGATTCCTGCTCCAGAAGGTCGTTCCTCCAGATCAGAACTTCCAGAACGGGTACAATGGCAGCTTCATCTTCAGGGTGCGTACTCAGCCAGTCGAACTGGAGTTTCTCTCAGGATGACTCCGAAGTGTAAAGGAGATATTTACCGATAGCAGAGTTCACATCATGCCAGTAGCCAGTTATTAATGAGACACTGAATCATGATGGTGTTTGATTCGTGACGCTGTGGTCCGAACACTGACAAGAATTCAGGAGTTTTCCCATTTCGTGGCGACTGAAGGCCTCTCCCTCTGTGACCGTGCAGTTCTGGCAGTACGGTCAGTGGGAGGAGGTCAGGATCGACGACCTGCTGCCCACTCAGGACAACGATCTCATCTACCTCAGTTCTCCGGAGAAACACGAGTTCTGGAGCTCCCTGCTGGAGAAGGCCTACGCCAAGTGAGTCTCCCTTTCCTCGAACTGCCGAAGATGGAAACCTTCAGGCTCTGGCTCATTCTGTGGTTGTTCAGTGAAGAATTGTAATTGCAGTTTTTGTGCAGTTTTCTTATCAAAAACGATTCATTGAACGGAAAGCATGGTTATAGTCACATTCATTCAGTGAAGATACTCACTGTGCAGCACTCTATTGATTACACCTGTATTATCTGTTAGCCATCATAACTTTTGCCTGTAACGTGTTACGCTATTGGCTTTAATGCACTGTGAACTGTCAGATTGTTGCCTTATGAACAGGCATTACAGTATCGGTCATTGTTGGTTGCTGCAACTCTTTCTAGGGCCATCACAGAAATATTTGCAAATTGAAGGTTTTCAGCCTCGGAGTCTGGCTACAGCTGAGGTGTTACAGCAAAGAGCCAAAACACAACAGTGTGTGTGTTTTTATGAGAAGTAACAACCAGACCAGAGTGCATCAGGTAGACAATGAGCATGCACTTACAGATTCTTTCATATATTCGGTATTATTTGGCTTTATTAGATTTAAAATTGCAAGAACGATTAGTTTTTATTTTGGCCTTCATCACAATGGGTCCATGTCAGCTCACTGCACAGCAACTCCTGACACCATGAAATGTACTGTGACAAACTGTTCAGTGCTTCGATTTGGTGATTAAGCTCAAATATCTGTGTACAGAATGTAACAGTGTTTACGTTAAGGTCGTAACAAAATACTTACTTTGCAAAAAATATTCTTTTTTTATTATAACTTAATAATGTTATTACAAAATGCCATGAGTTGACATGTTGACGTGCAGTGAGCTGAGCTGTGATTTCTCACAATAAGCTTGAAGCCTTCTCTGTGTGGCAGGCTGAAAGGGGGCTACAGAGCTCTGGATATGGGCTTCCCCCACGAAGCCATGGTGGACATGACGGGCGGGGTGACGGAGGTGCTGAAGATCGCCTCGCTGCCCAGAGACCTGCCGTCCTTCCTCAGACAGCTGCTGGCTAAAGGAGCGCTCATCAACTGTGCCAACTGCCAGGTAGAGCCTGCAGGCTCCCCGCAGGCCGGCCTGTCGGCTCCTGCGTGGCTTTTTCACTTTCATGGGAAAAAGTAAAGAAGAGCTTCCCCTCTTTATTGGAGATGTGTGTCATGAGTCATGTAATCTGAATAACCTTTCTTTTTTCACCCGACTGTGGGCGTATGTGTTTTCTCCCTGCAGGGTCCTCTGGAGGAGAGGCATGAACTGGGGATCATGTACAGACACGCTTACTCTCTGACTGCAGTGGAGAAGGTAGCAGGCAAACAAAAACCAATCAGCATTCATATTCTGACTCAGATGTCTTTAAATAATAGCACTGATGTGAATTCTAAAATGTATCCGAAAACTAATGATAATGAGACCAGTTTTCAAAACAAATATAAAAAACTGTTCTTTAAAATCCTTCAGTCCTCACTGCTCTCACCTCTTTTCTCTTCCTCTGGTTTTGGTTCCCGTCAGGTGAAGACGTCACACGGCACCAAATATTTAGTGCGAATCCTCAACCCCTGGGGTAACACGGAGTGGGAGGGGCGCTGGAGTGACCTGAAAGGGTTGGTGGACGTTTACACGCTCATGACTGTCTGCATGTTTCAGCTTGAGTTTATTTGTCTTTAAGAGAACCTCAAATCACCCTCAATTCCACCTGTAAAAACACCCGAAAGTACATGTTGGCGCCTGTTTTTTGGGTGTAGCAGTGACCTGTGTCAGGCTTTCTTGTGGTTTTCTGTCTGCTCCTTTTTATTTCACATGCAGACCTGCCAACCTGTACGCATTTTGCGTAGCAGGTACGCAATTTGACATTAAAATACGCTGGTACGCTCCGCCTCATTAAACTACGCAAAAGCTGCAGACGTATGTGAGCGCTGTTATAAATGCGGACCGTGGACGTTCTCATGTCTGACAACACAATGCAGCAGCAGGGCTCTGAAGTGTCACGCATTTCGGTATGTTGTCACGCAGTCACGGCACACATTGTATTTGTCACGTTGAAAAAAATACCGGTAAATTAGGCTGGTGCGCCACAGCTATGGAACCGGGAGGAAACACATGTGCTGCCCTCGTAGTGCTGCGACGTTCAATGAACGAGTCGTTCGTTTGAACGGTTCTTTCAAGTGAATGACGAGAGCCGGTTCTCAGCTGTCTGAGAGCCGTTCCTTTGTGCAAACTGTCCACGCTTCCTTCACATGTCTCCTGAGTGTCTCCTGAGTGTCTCCTGAGTCCAGCTGTCTCCGCTGCCTTCATGTGAATGACGGAGTTTCAGTTTTCCGCCGCTTGCTCCAGTCACCTGAATGCAGCAGCTAACTAGCGGAGGAGGAGTGTTGCGAAACCGGAGAGGAGCCGGTGTTTTGGAAGAACTGATTCCCTATTAACTGGCGACTGGGTTTCTTTCACGTCCCTTGTTGCTGATAGATGTTAAAAACCAGACAAAAAGCCGTGTCCGACCTTTTATGAGTCTGATTTCAACATCTGCTGCTACTAGCAGCAGCAGCAGGAAGCGCTAAAGGAAGTCAGTCACCAGTTAGCAAGGAAACCAGTTAATTTGAAACACCGTATTGACGGCTTTACAAAGGTTTTAGTAATGGAACACACGCACGCATGCGCACACACAGCATAAAATGCTCAGTTAAAGGACACGTAGCAGCATTTTGAAGCTGTTTTCTGGGGACGACGTGCAAGGTCAGCCGCAATGTAATGTGTATCAGAAAAACATCTGTTAAATATTTGTCATTAAACAAATTAAAGAACCCCCCCCCCCGGTGGACAACTGTCCCAGCAAGTGGTACTCCAAAAATTTTGCCAAGGTTGGCAGGTCTGCACATGTCTAAAACTCCTCTGTCTCGTAAAAGCAAAGCAGAGTCTGGAAAAAACCCTGACTTAACAAAGACTTGTCACGGTAATTCGCCTGTCCCTCCACTCCCCCCGGGGTCTGGGTCCTGAAAACAGCGCTTGCAATTTCAGAGGAGCGGACCCGACAACATCACGAGAACAAACCTGCTTTACGGCGCTCATACGGGATTACAAGTATAAAAGCTGTTGGAGTGCGAGATCTGTCATTGTGTTGCAATAGATGATTTTTGCATGATGTGTTGATTGGTTCTAATTACCGTTTGGTAACTGAAAAATAAAGAGGAGTGGCACCTCTTCTCATAGAAGTGCGCGCGAGTGACTTCGCTGCATTGAGCTGAAAGCATCTCCGAGTGTTTGTTTTCCAATAAGTTTGAGCGTGCGAGGCAGGCATGTCTGCGACAGAGGGAGCAACCGGACAAACATGAAACCCTCGCTAGCTTTAGCAACGCCACCCATAGGTGCTCACGAATGGCAGAACCAAAGAGACAGAAGAAAACTTTGTCTAACAAGCGGAAAAAAAGGACACGGGAGTGGGACGCTCTCTGCACGGGGGAAGGGGGGGGGGGGTGATGCGAGGACATTTACGACAGTGAGCTTTCACAGGAGACCAGTAGGGGGAGCGCAAAAGCAAATCTTGCAAAGTGCTGCTTTAATGATACACTGGTCAAACAGACATGCATGTTTCAGTGTGTGCTCTGAACCAGGGTTTCCATCCACAAGATAAAACCAGCTCAATGCATTAATAAACTGCCAAATCACAACCTTTCCAAAGTCAAGATAAAAACAGGAAACTAACTCATGCAACAGGAAGCATGTTAAACTGTACATGTTCACGAGAAAACCAAAGACAACAGACGACCAAAGACAACTTTACACAAACAGCCACCACTGAGTGTTTTGGGCCATTGGAGACAGAAAGCGTTCTCTATTCACAGTATGAGTTTTGTGGAAAAACACATCGGAGCCCAATTTACTGTCAATTTCTCCGAACACAGCATATATTGTCATACACTCAACTAACCCATGTTTTATCAAAAGTTGATCAATTCAGGTGAAACGTAGAAACTGACTGCCGCAGAGTGTTTTTTTATGAATCAGAAGATAACACAGATTTTGCGATCACAGCTTTTCTACAGATATGAGGAGCATAAAGTGTTGCTGCAGTAGATTGGCTCCCATCTTATGTGCACGAGAAAGAGAGCACAGCGAATATGCAGTAAACGTGACAAGGTGCCATTGTTCACGTTTGACATTGTCTCAGATTCAGTGTATATATTAGAGCCCTATGAAATCCGTGTTAACGGAATCGCGGTCGGAATCGTGGAAATGACCAATAAAAATGGAATTGTAATAAAACATGGAATATTGCGGAATTAGACCTAATCTGGCCTGAAATTCAGTTTTCGGGAGAAAATGGAACCTTAAAGTGCAAAGCAAACATGCTGGGGGGACCGCCCGAGCTGTTGCAACGTGTACGTCACTTAAACAATGCTCCTAACATGCTAATACTAATGCTAATGCTAACACAACAACAACACAATGTCCAAGCGAGCTGCTCCCTCCCCTCTAACACATTCAAAAAAGTTACAAAACTCCATGCTAAGCGCTAAATACAGAGCAGAACAGCACACAGACTTTTATGCCTCAGGGGATAAGCTTTTATGTAAATGCCGTCAACGTGCCGTGGACTGGACTTGCAAAGACACATGCGACGGTGGAGTGTTTATTATTATTTAATAGGGATGTGCGAGTACCGATACCAGGTATTGGTATCGGGCCGATACTGGCCTTATTTCAAGGTATCGGGTACTCGTGAAGGCTACCGATGCCAGCCACCGATACTCACGGCAAGAAAACCCCACGCGTAGTAAGCCCTCCTCACCAGCAGATGGCGGTAGTGCAACCGAATGGGATGCAAGCTGCCGACAAACATGAAAGAGGAAGAAGCTCCTCTCTGGAGCTGACAGGCGCAGGGCTACACTGCAGCGGGTTGATTCTCCATGAGTCTCATCCAGAGCAGAGACAACAGGATGAATCCAGAACGGCTGCTCGTCTCACCAGAACTTCGCCAGTGTGGAAATTCTTTTATATAAGTGAAAACGAGCCGAGCTTTGCAGAATGCTAACTCTGCTATGCTAAAATTGCTAAAGGAGGTGCGCGATGTTGTTCATTTACCACTAGTAATATGTTTAAACACCTCAGGGCGAAGCTTGTGGACGAGAGTCTGACGCTGTTGTGCTGGAAAAAAAGAAAACTCCGGCAGCAACTCGACGGCAAACTCTGCAGAAGACCGAGAAACTGAAGAGCAGAGATCCGAGAGCAGCACAAATAACACGAGCAACTCTTTAAACTCAGGGGTTTTTCTATCTTTGACTTTAGTTCATAAAAAAATCATTCAAATTAGTACATTTAAAAACCTGAGTTTATGTAAAGAGTAAAACTAAGAGAAATTGTTTTATCTTGCACTTAATTTCATTTAAATAAGTGCAAACTCAGTTGCTTGTTTTATTTTTCAGACTATTATTTTGGACTTAAACATAGTGGCTGGGCTGCCTTTTTATTGGAAATAAAATTCATTTTCAAAAATAATCTCATTGCATTATTTTAAATTTTATGTGTATAAAGTATCGGTATGCAAGTATCGGTATCGGTGAGTACTGAAGATGAAGTACTCGTACTTGGTATCGGTCTGAAAAAAAGTGGTATCGCACATCCCTATTATTTAATTATTTATTATTTCTCTTTAAATTTAATTGAAAAGTATTTGTATGTTGCAGCACTTTAAACATTAAATGGACTGTTATATCCTATTAAATTGTGGACATTTATTCATTTCCACTTACCAGACACATTTTTTATGGTAAAAATGAGCATAAAAAGCAAAATACCAAATTCAGAAATATTAAAACGGAAAAAACGGAATTTGGGAAAAAAATAAAACGGAATTGGGAAAAAAAATGGATTTCATATACCTCTATATAAATGAAGAACATGCAATTGCTTTTTTTAATGATCTGATATTAATTTGCAAAAAGAAAAACTACCATATTCCAAATGTTTGTGTAAATCTTGTGGGAAAACAAAAACATGACAGAAGGTGTAAAACTGTGTTTTCAGTTTAAGAGTCCAGAGTGCCTCGTTGTGTGTTTCTTTGTTGTGTTTCCAGTCCAGAGTGGAACACAGTGAGTCCGGAGGAGCAGAGAAGATTGGGTCGAGTTTGCAGAGAGGACGGCGAGTTCTGGTGAGTTTGTGTCTTCAGACCTTTTGTTGGTGCTTGGTAGATCAGCTGTTTAGAGAGCGTACTTTGAAAATTCCCCAATTTAATGTCAGCTTGATGAGGATCCACCCAGAGACTGAGCTTGAGCAGGAGAATGATTTGAAAGTGCTGTCGTTCTGGCCCAATCAGGATGTCGGTGTCAGACTTCCGCCAGTACTTTGAGCTGATGGAGGTGTGCTACCTGACCGAGAGCCCCCTCTCCAGCGTGGTGCCGTGGAGCTGCATCACCCACCACGGGAACTGGGTGCCATCTGTCTCAGCGGGCGGTCCTGCTCAAGGAGGTAAGACCACCACAGGACCGGGGACTGGATGGTTGAAGGCCCAGACAAGTGAAGTGAACGACTGTCATGCTCTCTTCATCATATAGCAGGAGTTGGTGGGGATGTGTGAGCTGCCAAGTGATTTTAATGTGATCTTGAACCGTTGGCGAGCTGCTCTCCATCGGGATTAACTGCCAGAATGCATCATGCTGAGACATGCTTGTTTCATATGAATCTACAGGATTTCATCGCTCTTAATCTCTGAGTCGGTGGTTTGATTGAACCCTGACTTCTTTGGGGGAAATGTTTTCTGAGATAAATTTGAAGTTATATCTAAACATGTACCTGTAAGAATCAATGTTTAGGTGAAACAACAATATCAAAACAATGAAAATCCTCCATGTAAAGCTAAAGCCCAGAAGCAACACAGGTCTTCATGCTTATTCACCTAACATCTTGTCCTATTAAGAAGTCTGATATCTGGTGTCAAAACCAGTGACCGCTGCGAAAGGGCAGCTGACAATCCGGGAAAGACCTGGTGACAGCCTGAAGAGACTGCTGGCAGGAGGGAAAAGACCCCAGGGGGGCTGGCCTGGGTTAGCTACCCAAGTCGGCAGGAGTCCTACACAATACAGTGTTTCAGATCCACCCAACTTTTGCTACGAAAAGTTCAGAAGGAAAAACACCCCTGGAGTCTGCGAGAGCCGGGGCAGAAGATGACTCACTGGCGGACCACACGGTAATGAACCTTGAAACGGAAATGACGACAAATCAAATGGTCAGCACTGCAGTTGACGGAAGAACAGTACTGACAGGACACAAGCTACAAAGCTGCATCTGTGGCTGGCAAAAGATTACATCAGAGAAGGAGCTCAAGATTCAAAAAATGCCTGAGAGAGCTGAACAAGGGGCCTCACATTGACCACTACTTCCTCAGAGGTAGGACAAATAAGTCGAGTGAAGCCCAGTGGCAGGAAACTCACAACAGTTCACAGGGTATCAGAACCCCAAACAAGGCACAACCAGGCATGGATCTACCAACGGACATGAGTCCAGAGCCCAACCAGCCACAAGCAGAGAGGAAGATGAATGGATAGAAGCCTCAAATCTTGTGGCCTAAATCCTGCCAGAAAAAGGAGTGGGAAACCGCCGAAGCAGACCTTATCTATCTTCTTGAAGGTCTGAAAGGGTGCGTGGACAGGAAGTTGGACTCGTTTGGAGAGATCATCTACAGCTATGGAGCAGAGAGATTTGGGGTGAAGAGTAACAACCGTAGGACATAGAAGGAACCAGCAGCTCATCGCAAGTCCAGAAGACAACAAGAGATTGAGAGACTTGTGAAAGAAAGAAGGTCCCTGAGAAAACAGTGGAAGAAGGTCACAGAAGTGGAAAGGAAAGGACTTGAAGCACTGCAGGGCGACATCAAGCAGCATCTTGCAACACTGCAAAGAGCTGAATGTTTGAGAAAGCAACATAAGAAGAAGGAACGAACAAGGACTGCCATCTACAGAGACCCCTACAAGTTCGTCAGAGACCTCTTTGTCAAGGAGAAAACTGGGACCCTCAAAGCACCCATTAGGGAACTAGAGGAACACCTGAGGAAGACCTACTCCGACAACCAGAGACATGTCCCAGCCAGCATTCCGGATGACATGCCGCCAATCCAGCCACCTGAGATTCAGATGGACACCAGGCCCCCTACATGGAGTGAAGTTGAAAACACAGTAAAGCGGGCAAGAACTGCCTCAGCCCCTGGACCCAACGGCATTCCATATGGCTTCTATAACAACATGCCGGGTGTCCTTAAAGACCTCTGGAGGACCCAGAGTGAGCTGCCCTCAAAGGGTACAGTAACTGGTTCCCTCAAAAAAAAAAAAAAAAATCCATCATTCATGAATTTGAGAAGCTCTTCATCAACCCTAATCAAATGTGGTTTACATGCTACATTCAGGCTGCACGGTGTAGTGGGCTCCCCAAACCCATCAGGTGACCAGCCCTGTGTGGCGTCCCAACATTAAAAGAAAAAGAAAAAAACAACTTAAATAAACCAGTGTGTGTAAAGCGGCACATGCTGACAACAAAAGAGGATTTCTACAGCTGAGGAGCTGTTTAAACACGCTGGGTTTGCCCAGAGTAACGGTCGTTACTACCAATCCACAGGCGGCAGTGTTGTAGCTCCTCTCTGTGAAACCTATCCCAGTATCCCTGGAATCTCTACGGAGCAATACTGAGAAGTCGTCTGGGTTGAGTACGGGTCCTTGGGTACTATCGACAAGTTTACTCAGTAGAAATGCATGACATCCCGACTCGTCCTGTGCTGCACCGCCAAAAGAGATGCTGTGGAAACGTGGCTTAATTCCCCCGTTTATTGATAAACTGATGCCGTTGTGATAGCAGGTAAAAAGAACCTTGTAAGGGCCTGGATAGCTCAGTTGGTAGAGCATCAGACTTTTAATCTGAGGGTCCAGGGTTCAAGTCCCTGTTCAGGCGAGTTTCCCTTTGCGACAGTTCAGCTTTAAGTAATCAGGTCCCTTCTTACCAAATTTACCTCAAAATCTGTGTCCATGAGCACTGGAGTATGAATGTCAGGAGCTCTTGGGTAATCTCAAGTAAACCTGGTTGACATGCTACATTCAAGATGTTCTCCCAAAGTTTTACAGTCTGTTTATGTTGGATCCGTGATAGACTGCTGATAAGGGATACAGGCAGGTCGGCACCAATCCAAGATCCAAGTCGGCCCTGGCCAACTCGGCACCGCCCCCGGGATACAGTCAACCACGTTTTTCCAGTGCTGGCGATCTTGTGGCAGCTGCTCTGCATCCTCCACAGCAACTCTGTGTTGTTGGAGGTTGCCCGCAACAACGTCGAGCCATCAAGTCCGGGACTTCCCTCGTGGTCGTCTCCAGCCTGCGGCCTTTGTGTCAAACAGGAGAATGGCTCGTGTTGGATGTTCTAGGGGTAGACGAAGGACATGGCCGAGCCAGCGAGTGCGACGTTGTGCGACCAACTTGCCGGGGCCACCTGATGTTCTCCATAGTTCTCAGAGCCCTGCTATCAAAGCCATCGATTCTTGCAGCCAGAGTGTCGTTCAGGGGCCACGTTTCTGAGCCATAAAGCAGGATGGAGTGTATGGCTAAGTTGTAAATCCAGAGCTTCTTCTGGCGTGAGATGATCTGGTGCCGCCAGAGTGGTTTCCAGAGGGACTGCAAAGCAGATACTGGCAGGGCTCGCTGTGATCAATCTCTGGTTGTAGGTCCACGTTGTCTGTCACCATGGACCCCAGAACCACAAAGTTCTTGACAGGCTCTACGATATTGCTCCCAATTTGCATGGGAAGTGGATCTGGTCCATCACCGACATACATGAACTTGGTTTTAGTCCAGCTCACTTGGAGGCCACGCTGTGCTGCCTCCTCACTGTAAATGCCCAGAGCGACAAGCAGACACTAAGCCTGAGTCTCCTGCTGAGTTTTAGGATACAGTAGCAAAGAGAGACTCCAACCATTCACAGGTTGTGGTGTCTTCTCAGGATATGTTTCAGGTTATGTGCAATCCACACCGCATCTGTTATCAACCAGTTTGTGGCTCTTTCTGGTTTAAAATGCGTAAACTAATGAAAACTTTCTTAGCGCACTCCTACATAAATAAGAGTGGAGCACCAGTCAACAACAGTAGTGGCCCAGTTGGTCCTCTGAAAGCTGTTTTTGTGTTCAGGCTCCACTTGGAATGCTCTTCTTAGTCTTTTCCAAACAAATAATGGTGCAGTTCACCTCAAGTTTGCAAGTTCGATTAGTGACATGTCAAGGCGTCGTGCCTGCTCCTAAAAGGTCTTTTCCACAGCGCCTGTTTTGGTGTTGTGTCACGGTATGGGTTGGTCCTGAACAGTGCGCTCTATGTACTGCTTCTCTGTTGCATGTTCCCACTGCAGTCAGGAGAGCAGTCTTGTGTGGTGTGCCGACATTGAAAGAAAAAGAAAAATGACGACTTAAATCAACCAGTGTGTGTAAAACAGCTCATGCTGAACCAACAAAAGAGGGTTTTTACGCTGGGTTTGCCCAGAGTAATGGTCGTTACTACCAATCCGCAGGCGGCAGTGTTGTAGCTCCTCTCTGTGAAACCCATCCCGGTGTCCGTGGAATCCCAACAGAGGAGTAACGAGAAGTGGTCCGGGTTGAGTACTTGTCCATGGGTACTTTCGACAAGTTTACTCAGTGGAAATGCATGACAACCCAACTCGTCCTGTGCCGCACCGCCAAAAGAGATGCTGTGGAAACGTGGTTTAATTCCCTAGTTTATAGAAAAACTGATGGCGTTGTCATAGCAGGTAGAAAGCTTCTTGTCAGGGCCTGGATAGCTCAGTCGGTAGAGCATCAGACTTTTAATCTGAGGGTCCAGGGTTCAAGTCCCTGTTCAGGTGAGCTTCCCTTTGCGACAGTTCAGCTTTAAGTAATGAGCTCCATTCTTACCTGAGTTACCTGAAAAATCTGTGTCCATGAGCACTGGAGCATCAGTGTCAGAAGGTCTTGGCCAACGTCAAGCAAATCTGTTTGACATGCTACACTCAAGATGTTCTCCATGTTCTCCCAAGGTTTTTCAGTCTGCCCCTGAGCCGTATAGTGAGACATTTGCGACAATGCAACAATTGTGTGATTCCACAGTATTGCACACAGACACAACTGCTGAGCAATAAATGGCAGAACCGACCGGTCATTGTCGCAACTCTCTCGCTCGACGGCTCTGGTCTTCCCGTTTGTGTGGGATCTGTGATAAACACGTTATAAAATCCCAGATAGCCTGGATTACTCAGTCGGCAGTGCATCAGCCATGTGATCTTGAGTTTAGGGTTCACGTCCTATCTAATAAAACTGTCCTTTACGGGGCTCATTTTTTAGTGATTGGGTAACTCAGTCAATAAATGCTCTTTAAAACTGCTCACTGATTGTGAGAGCTTGTCAACCCACATGTATACTCCAAGGATAGTATTTAACATGACACAGTTCAGACCCACTCTTCTTTTCATTTAGTTGGTAATGCAGAACATTCTTTTATTGTAGTGTTTTATGTTATTGCTTTTTTAACACTTCCCATTGAGTTTGATTGACTATGACCTCCATATTGACCTGGTGTCATCGTATAAACAAATGAGAATGAAAATGATAAAACGTCAGAGACCACAACTTCATCACTCCTTGGTGAAAAGTTGCCCATTAGAGGGATAAATATCCAGAGATCATAGAGGGAGTCTGCAGCCATGTGCCTTGAGGGTATTTATGAGCCACGTCTGTGTCTGCAGGTCAGTTCTGGCAAAACCCGCAGTTCCACTTTGTTTTGACGAAGGTGGACGAAGACCCCAACGGCTCGCAGAAGACCTGCTCCTTCGTGTTGGCTGTGATGCAGAAGTACCAGAGACGGAGAGGCGTTAACCTCTCAATCGCTCTGCATATTTTCCAGGTACACACACACTAAGAAATGATGAGACTTTTCAGTTCATTCAGTATCTCGTGGATGAGTCGTTATTTGAGGGGCCACCTCCTTCCAAACCTGACACCAGTCAGACACGCTTTAGAAGCTCCCACTCGGAGGTTCGGTCACTGGTCACATCCTGGTTTCCTGCTCTACAGGCGCATCCTAAGAACACATACCTGTCACCCGAGGACCTCAGCAAGCTCCGGCCTATCCGCTGTAACCGTCAGTACTCCTCCCGTCGGGAGGTGGTTCTCCGCGGAGAACTGCCGCCCGGCCACTACATCATCATCCCCTCCACGTCGGAGCACAACCAGCAGGGGGCGTTCCTCCTGCGGGTCCTGACAGAGCAGGGAAACGCTGCCACGTGAGTCACCCCAATCACTCATCGCTCAGATAGTGTTATGGTTTTAGTCTCAGTCTGCATTCTGTTTTAATCACATCCAGTCAGTGGACAAACACAGGCCTAGCTAACCTTTACTTCAGCACGGTAATGCCACTGCTGTGGCTATAGGCTAATGCTAATGTTACAGTGTCATCTTACAGCTTTCATGTTGCTGCAATAACCATCGAGTCAGTTCAGCACTGATTAGGCTCGTCCATTTCTATCCATGGGGAGTAATGAAGAACAGAAATTCATTTCAAATAGGAGAACTGAACACAGAAAGGCAGGATTAGCTTGACTGAGTCATGGCAGCAGTCGTCGTACCTGTCATTCCTCATGCCTCCCTTACTGGGGGGCTTTCACACCTGTACTGAGTACTTACAAACTGTATTTATCTGCAGATGAAAGAAAACTTAAAGGGCCTGTATCATGCTTTTTTTAGCTAGTCCAAACCCTATGATTGGCATTAACATGGTAATAGTTTATTTTTGGCACTAAGGAAAAGTCATTTTGTGTTAAATAAAGGATTTTCGGAGGTTAATTCTGAAACCCGGAAGAGAAAACGCTCAGTTTCACTGAAAATCCCGCCTCTCCCCCTGTGGACTTTGACTGACAGCTACTTCAACCAATCGGAGCTATGTTAGCGTCTCTAAGGGTTAGCTTTAGCCCTTTAGCTTTAGCTTCTCTACACGCAAAGACACACGAAAACATCTTTTCCAGTTAGAAACTCACCAAGCGCAGACCCTTCAGACTCTTGCTCCTGCTTGATTGTTGCTTTCAGACGATGATAAAAGTTTATCTCCGTAATCGGAGATACAAAAAGCAGCAACGCTGATTGCTGAGGGCTTGGGGGTGGGGTGGGGGGGTGGGGTGGGGGGGTGGGGTGGGGGGGGGGGGTCTCCTCAGTAGAAAATGCGAATCAGCTGCTGCTGGTCAGAGGAGAGTGGGGGTGTTGTCTGCGCGGGGATGGGGTGGGAGAAGAGTGGTGGGGAGGAGTTCAACTTATGTGAGGTACTTAGGTTTGAAGAGTTTCAAACGAGCTGTTTTCTACCTGAAGGGAGGGGCTGCTGTAGAGAGCAGCAGACTGAAACAGATTACTCAGATGAAGGCAAATAACCTTTTGGGGGTGGTTTTAAAGGGAATTCAACTTTGGGGCATGCTAAAAACCTTAAAAAAGTGGATTTTGCATGATATAGCTCCTTTAAGCAAAACAAAAACCAAAGAAACAGCAAGAATTGCAACATGAACTATTTCAAATGTACGGATATGGACTCAATCATGACCCATAACTTTTAGAGATCTATTTAACTAATAGAGATCACGCTGTGTTTGGCAAGGAGCCAGTCTTTGGAATGGCTCTTTCAAACGATCGGCTCCTCACCAGCCAGCTTCCTTTAAAGAACCAAACATCCCAGCTCTGTCCGGAACACACTCAGACTGTTCCTGGTTCACACAAAGTCCACCAGCAAAAAAAAACAAAAAAAAACCAAACTTACTGCGTGGCACCGATCAGCTTTCCCGCTGGACTTCCTCACCAACTCACCCCATCTCCCTCACCCCGCACTCCCCTTAAACAAAACAAACGCTACCCCCTCTCCCTTGAACCAATTAAAACTGTGGCAGACACAAAACCTTGACTGACAGTCAGTCATCCAGTTACTGTTCAGTTGATTTTAGGTTCTCGCAGTAATGTTTTTTCGCTGTATATTTTTCTTTTTGTTGCACAGAAATGGCAATATGCCCGTATTTGCTAAAACTGCAGTTTCCTGTATTAGAATACGGTCAAACCATGTCACTTGACGGGTATGAGTTGTTGATTCTATGTTTCTTTCAATGTCAGTCCAGCACAGCGACCTCCACCACCTGACATGTCTCCAGGAAAACAGGTAAGCAGACGTTACAGTGTCTTCTTCTGTTTCCACCGTAGTTTCTGAGGCTCCATTGTAAGTGGTTGTTCAAAAAACAATTAATGGTTCTCAAATCAGTATGAAACACTGCCAAGCCTGAGCAGGGATTTGAACTCTGAACCCACAGATCAAAAGTCTGTAGCTATATCATCTGAGCCCGGTCCTGATTGGAGAGATCATTTTCTGGTCACACTCAGTCACCATGGAAACGCCATATTTCTGCTCAGTCATCATGAAAATCCTGTTTCCCAGGTTGTCATTTAAACACCATGTCTCCCATGGTCATGCTCAGTCGTCATGGAAACACCATGTTTCCTTTGTCGTTATGGAAACACCTTGTTTCCTACGTTGTTTATGCCCAGCTGTCATGGAAACATCATGTTCCCCACGTTGTCATGGAGACGCCATGTTTCTGACGTTGTCATGGAAACACCAGTCTCCCCACATCACTGAGAACCTAAACAGGTCAATCACACAAAGTTTCTGGTTTCCGGCTGGTTGTTGGATTTGCCGAGGGAGATGAAGCACCCGGCAAAAAAATCTTCCTGCACAGGAAGAACATGTAAACTTTGTAAATATTAGAAGAAAAATCTAATGCTGTACCGACTGTGCTGTCTAACGGTGACGGGAAAGTCGTCACTATTACAAGAGAGTGTGAAGCAGGGAGACATAACCTCTGAGCGCCAGTGTTTGAGGTGTTGCTCTGCATTTCCTTCCTGCAGCTTCCATTCCCTCACCAGGCGGCTCTTCCCCCAACTAAGACTGTCAAACAGCTCTTCAGGAAGCACTGCAACAAGGTGAGACTGACTCTCACACTGAGCAGCTCTCAGAGCAACACCTGCGTGTTACGACCTCGCTCACCTCTCCTGACTCTTTGACCTCAGAAAGGATTCTGTAAACCTCTACACCTGCACAACCTGCTGACGGAGGCCATCCAGGGTGGAGGTCAGTGACGTCTGCCAGCTGCTGCCACATCGAAGCCTCCTCCGTTTTTGCGTCTCGTTGGGATTTTTGGTAACCTGGAAAAAGCCATATTGACATGTGACAAGCAACGAATTACTTCACATGTCAATCTGGGATTTCACTCGGGGAAGGAGTTCGGGGAAGGAGGGACTTGCTGTAGAACTCTTTGCGTTCATTGGATGGAAGGACACAGTGCGCCCGCCTAACCATGTTTGGTTTCAGCCAATCACTGCAAAGAAAAAACCTCTTGCTGATTGTTTTTCAAAGACGCAATAGAGGATTCATCCAAAACAGATTTAATTGCTGTCGGGATATTCATTGTTTTCGCTAGCCATGCTAATATTATTAGCAGTCCACACTTCCTGCTTCCGTCAAAGCTTGATGTCCCGCCCTAAACGACGCGTGATTGGTCTGACCGAAAGAAATCCGAGCGTGATTGGTCCGGCCGAAAAAAGTCTGATCCCGAACACATAAGGCTGGAGCGGTACAAGATGGATTCTCGTGGTGTGTGAGAACAAATACCACGAGAATTCAGCTTGCTGGCAAGGTTAGATTTTTGGAGCTCTGTTATGCAAAGGCCGGTACACACTACAGGATTTTTTCAATCTTCCCCGATTCAGAGACCACACACTAGAAGACAACAGAGGACAGATCGCACCAGATCTTCCTCTCCTGATCTTCTAGTGTGTGTTGTCACTCCGGAGCAGAACACACACTAGCAGATTCTTCAGCTGAGAATCGGCTCCTCACTCCTCACTCAGTCCAACGTGACTTTGAGCGGTTTCCCTTCATTCCTGTGTTTACGTTCATCTCCATTTTAAATAATAAGTGGAGAACTCATTCATTCCCTCAGTTCATTCATTCACATCAGTATCGCTTCTTCAGCGCAACCCCCCCCCCCCCCCACACACACACACACACACACCGCACGGAGCATGGACTGTCGAGACCTTCTCAGAAAATTTAAATGTTCCAGTACAGAAGAGGGAAACATAGTTTCAGATCATTTTCTTATAATTTACCCTCCACATTTGATAATATTTCAGCTTATTAACCTGTGTGTGTGTGTGTGTGTGTGTGTGTGTGTGTGTGTGTGTGTGTGTGTGTGTGTGTGTGTGTGTGTGTGTGTGTGTGTGTGTGTGTGTGTTTTTTTTTACTTTGAGTCCCGAGTGGAGCAGTAGAATAAAGTTATTAGCAGACCGTGACAAATAAAAGCTACTTTTTTAAATCACCAGCTATCTTAAATCATTCTGTTTGTCCACAGACTTGATAGTTTACACCAGAATAAAAACACGTTGAGCTTTGATGAGGTCAGTTTCATTATGCGTCTGCTCTGTCTTTGAAGGCACGGAGTCAGTGGAAATTTTTGTTTTATTGTTTTTTCTTCCCCGTTCTTTCGTGATGGTTAATAATGGAGATTAATTGATTGATTGATTGATTGATTTTATTTGTTTCATTCTTTTAAAAGAAATGAAAGGGAACAGAAAGAAGTGAGACTTATAATGTCTGCCCCTATCAACATAAAATAAATGACAATTTGTCAAGATTTGTTAACAGATATAAAAAAAAAAACTTTACGAAATCAAATACAACCATTTCAAAAAATCAAAATACAAAAAACCATCACGAAATATTTACAAAAGAAGAATTGGGATTGGGATTATTGCAGGACTGGCGGAGATGCAGATGAATGTGTTAAATCGGAGTTGGAGTCTGAATCGAGGAAATCCAGTTCATCCAGGAGCGATAAAGTTATTGAGGATTAACCTTCACTTTCTGCACAGCTGAGTTGAGGAGCTCTGGCTTTTCTGCTTTACTGTCATATATAGAGTATATATATTTAACAGACATATATTCACATCTCCAGCTCTGACAGCTGAGAGGGGATTATTTTTAAGCAGCAGCACCTTGGTGAGACGGAGCTGTTCAGCCAATCAGGGAGCTCTATTCCGGGGGTGTGGACAGGTCTGCTCGGAGCTGATCGGCGCCTCTCAGAGCACCACACACCACAGGACTTGCGATCAGAAATATTAAACATGTTCATTATCTACGATCTCCCCTTCCGACGCCTCCTGAGAGGCTCCGACCAGAAAAAAATCTCTCGGAACACACCGCACACCACACGAAGATCGGACCTGAACTCATTTGCATACTCCCAACAATCGGACCTTGTCGGCTTCTGTCGGGAGGAGAAGATCGGGTCAAAATTCGCCCCGATCATCCTGTAGTTTGTGCTGGCCTTAAAGGAATAATATCAGAGCAGAGAAAACAGCTGCTAAATGAGGCATGAGCTCCTGTGTGGTGAAAAGCAGCAGAAACACAGGGTTTTCTCCGGAGCATATTTCTGCTCACGTCTCCTTTTAAAAGAAGCAGAGCGTGCTCTGTGACATTCTTCTGTCGTAGCTTCTCAGATGAACCTGATTAAAGTGAGAACGAACTCCAGAAGAGCGACAGTCCCACCAGCCTCTTAAACCTCATTCTCACCATCGGCACATCGATATTCTCAGGTTTCAGAGCTGAAGATCCTCCAGTTCCAGGCTGTGAAGGTGTGTTCTGACGCTTGTGTGTGTTGTTGGCAGTGCTGGCCGGCAGTGAGAAGTATCTGGCTCTGGAGCACTGCAAGAGTCTGGTGATCCTCATGGACGTATCCTTCACAGTCAGACAGCGCCGGGATCCCAGAGGAAACACTGGGGAGACGACGACAGGTTATTTATACAGTACTGTAAAACAAATAACAAACACAGCTGAGTGTGTGAGTGTGTGTGTGCTGCTCCGTCCGGGGGTTGAACAGGAGGTTCAGCATGAGGCCAACGCTGCTTCAACACTGTCATGCAGTTTGGATCCACACACAAACATTTTCATTCATGGACTGTTCAGCACTGAAAGAGACATTTTTGTACATTAAATTGGTGATTTTATGTGTTGTGTTACAAGTTCACAAATGATGAGATTAATCACAATGAATTGTGGTCAGACTTGCTGTTAGTATAAAACAGGGGTCGGCAACCTTTTTGTCATGGAGTGCCAGTTTAAAATTTTCTCATCAGTGTGTGTGCCATTATCAACTAAAACGCAAGTTAACACAAAATACAAAAAGATTTCCAACATACCTGGAAATGTATTCCTTTCAGATAAAGCAGATACAAACATATCTTTAAAGATATTTTTTCTGTTACTCCAAAAAGTGCTTTCATAAACTTTGTGTTTTGTGCTCTGCATGCTCATGTTTCGAATTAACTGGTGCCCGTGTTAACTTGTGACCAATAGATGAATGAGACTTGAAGTCGATCTAGCGAACGTCGGTTTTCTACAGTTACAGTGAATGTGTAAGTTTAAAGTCTTTTATGAGTCTTACTTTAACAGCTGCTGTTATCAGCATGTGTTTACACAGAAGTCCGCCGTCACTCGTTAACACGGGAACCAGTTCATCCATAACACCGGCGGGGCGATCACTCGTTTTTTGCTATGGAGCTCTTTAAACAACTCGCTGTAGCGCGATTTGCTTCCATTTCTTCTCTCCAGTGTTTTTTCTCTCGGGGTTTTTTTAAAAATATGTTTTTCTGCTTGTTTTTGACAGTCCTGTTTCCCGTTTACTGCGCACGTCGCACGTCACTACATACGGGGGCGCGCATGCAGAACAAATAATCCCCCGTTTTTTTCGCTCCGCTGTCAGGCAGCTTTTATATGAGACACGGAGCGGGTTATCGATCGGTCTACACCACCTCGTACAATCGGCTCCGAAATACAATCCGCTCAGAGTGAAGCAGATCCACTCGGACGTCTACATGACACATCCGCTCTGCCTTATAAGCCATTATATGGGTGGCATGTAAACGTGCCCAGTGTTAGTGCCACGCGTGCCACCTGTGGCACGCGTGCCAAGGGTTGCCGACCCCTGGTATAAAAAAACATCTTAATCGATTGACAGCAGTAATTTTTATACAATTTAAAAAATTACAGTTTTTAGATCATTTTGAAATTTGAGCTTTTTGACCAAACTGGCTCATTTTTGAGCAGGTTCTCCCTCCGCTTTATGCTTTTTTCTGTTAGTATTTGTTCAAAGCAGCATTGGATTGAATCACCCTGATCCAGATACACAGTTTTCTAGATTGAAGAGTCCACATTACCAAATCCTCTAAATGGAACAAATCACAATGTGGACGAGCAGCAATGTAGAGAACAACAGGTAGAGGAGCCAACATGGGCTCACTCCAAGAGGTTTGATTCTGAGACAAACACCACAGGAACAGAAACATCACTTCTATAATGATCACCAACTGAGCCTCAACTCGTAACTAATGTACACAAACATATATAGTCGATATTTTAAAAATGTCTTAAAATAAAAAAGAGGCTAAATGTCCAATTGTTAGCAGAGTACAGAACGGTCGGGGTTCTCCAGCATGTTCCACCCTGCTTTAGGAGGCAGTTGTGACGTTCTCCCTGGTTTGCTGGATTTGTTCCTCTGCAGGACGATCTGAGCTTCTGTTCTGTCACGTTCTAAGGAGTCGTTCAGAGGCGTCATTATTCCTGTTATAGACGCTTCTCCTGATCAAAGTTATACAGGTTCTACTGAAATGTTCTGATTAACGCAAACTGAAGGTTTGATCCGGCTTAAAACTTGGATTGGATTACTTGATCTAATCCCATTTCTGAATCCTTCTATCCCGTTTGAAAGATTTGATCCAAACTGAGAACCAGAATCTGCTCAGATTACCTTTCAACAACTGGCCCCTGAAGACAGAGCTCACCTGAACAGGAAGTTCAACCCCGGACCTTCAGATTAAAAGTCTGAGTCAGTGAGGGTGTGACTGGTTGTCGTCAGTCGGTGTTTTGGAATTCCCTCCTCCTGGTGTTTCCTTGACCGCCGTCTGGTCTCCAGAGTCAAGGCATCGCTCAGCTCAACTGGCCCGAGTTCCAGATGCTGTGGGACAAAATCCGGAGGTGGACGGTAAGAACATGACGCTGGCTCCAGGTCTCACCACTCATCCTTTCATTTCACAAAGCGTAATGACTTCAAGATTCCCTGGACTGCTGCACAGTGCTGAATAACATCACTCATCATCACATTTCTTCATTTTCAGCATCACACGTCATCATTTTGGATTTTAAGTTTTGATAGTTTCCATTTGGCTTGTGTCTTTGATTGAAATAGTACTTTTTCTTGATGTTGTGTATTTTATTTTTACTTGTTTTAAGTAGATACACACGAGGAGCAGCAACAAATTGTTTCAACACTATTTGTAAATTAAACATGTGAAACCACAGAGACACTGAAACAACATCAGCATGTTGTTTTTAATTTTGATCTATTGCTTCATTTCTAATGATAATCTACTAAAAAAACAGTTTCTTGGTCAGAAATGAAGCTGACAGTGTTTAACTGAAAGCTTTCTGTGAATAAAAGCTTTCATGTGTTTTGCCTTTGACTCTCATTTCATATCAGAAAGTCACTAAATCGAATGCAGCGATGTGCCGGTCTTCACGCTCTGCTCTCCTCAGGACATCTTCTTGGTGTTTGACAAGAACAAAACTCAGCATCTGGAGTATCAGGAGGTGCCTCACGCGCTGAAGGCGGCAGGTGAGCAGCAGGGGGCGCCGCAGCACCGCCCGGCCTGCTGCAGCCCCTCATCCTCTGTCCTCTGCAGGCATCACGGCGGACGACCTGGTGATGCAGCTGGTGGGCCTCAGATACACGGAGCACGACATGACGGTCAGCTACCCCGGCTTCCTCTACCTCGTCATGAAGCTGGAGAGCATGATCTGTAAGGACGGACGCCGACTGCGCTTTTCAAACCAAAGATGCTGAGTGCAGAATAAAAAACATCACTTTAAACATCTTAACATTGAAAGTACAGTAACGGAACATGTAGCTATCACCTCAGCCTGCTGTGGTGGTTGGCACTGCTGACTCACAGTATGAAGACCCTGGTTTGATTCCAGGCGTCTGTGCGGAGTTTGCATGATCTTCCTGTCCGTGCATTATTTTCTCTCGGGGAGAAAAAGGAGCTGAAACTGTCATTTTGGGACATTTCACATTAAGCCGGGTTCAGATGGAGGCAGAAGATTCAGAAACGTGAGACGTGACTGAATCGGATTCATTTTCTTCTCTTTCAGCCAAATTTCAGGCGTTTGACATGGTGGGGATGGGAGCCATAACAATCAGCTACAGACAGGTACACACACACACACACACACGCAGTTTCGCCTCTGTTTCTGGAAGAGCAGTTCTGTTGATTTGCACGTCTGTTCTGCTGCTGATGTTGAAGCTTTGGGTTTTAAAGCCTCCTGATTTTGAAGCCTCTCATGAAACACCTTCTGGATTCAGACTGTTTAACATTTGATCTGTTAACAACTGGATGTGATTCCTGCTCTCTGATTGGTTGCAGTGGCTCCACCTGACCATGTACAACTGACCTGTGCGCCGTCGCCAGGATCCGCTGCCTCAGCTGCTCTCTGCTCTGCTTCCACTCGCGTTAAAGTCTGACCTGCTGTTAGTTAGAACCCTGTAGCAGATGATCCCTCTGCGTCCTTCCCATCGCTCAGTGAAGCTCACCTTCAGGCAGGGTCAAAGGTCAGAGCGGTCATTAAGCTGACTGTATCATTTCATGGCGCTCCGCTGGGCATTTCAGCGGCGCCGTAACGCCGCGTTGCTTCCAGCCGAAGCCTCCTCAGGAAACCTTCTGCTTCTCCGGGTGTTTGCTGGTTAAAGTAAAAGATGGAGTTGAGATTTAACTTGTTGCTCCTGTTGGTGCCTGGTGGATTGCTGTGCTTTGTTTATGAGTGATGCTGCACAAATAAAGAACTTTCAAGAAATTACCAACACCTTTTGAAATTCTTTGCAATCATCCTGAAAGGTTTCAGGCAGTTTGTCCTCATGAAGGGAGAATCACATTGCTGATCCACGGTATTTCAGCGGGAGCCACAGGTAGAGGTCTGTAGTGTGCCGCTATATCACTGATAAAAACATGCTCTGCAGGTTAACAGTCTGGAGAAACGACCCCGCGTCCTGTGCTGAGCTCTGGTATGTGTAAATATCCGTCCTTCAGCATCGTTCCTGAACGTGAGATGCACATACCAGAGGCTCTGCGTGTGTGTGTGTGTTTCCTGCTGTGCAGGATCAGGCTGCCTGTTAGAACAACATGTGACAGTCACACGTGAGACACACCCAAACGCTCCGCTGAACAGGACTCAACGTTTATGAGTAAAAGAGCCTTCTTGCAATTTTTCTCTTGTGTGGAACCAGAAACCATGGCTTTACATGTTTGTTCTTTCTTTCTGTTCATGGCTGTTCCAGCTGTTTGTAGCACATGACAGCTTTTTTTTCAAATTGTGTGTGTGCACACGTAAAAACTATATTTTCACAGAATTTTCTGAAAGTTTCATGGAGCCACCAGACGGAGCCAGGTTGACTTTGGGCCCCAGGCCACTAGGGGGCCCCCAAGGGCATCACTGCCCTCGGCTTGCTCTTTGTCTGCCTCTGTGTGTGTGTGTGTGTGTGTGTGTGTGTGTGTGTGTGTGTGTGCCTGAAACCCTGGGCAGGATAAAGCAAAGGTTCAGAAGATGCCTGGAAACTGAAGTGAATAATAAAACAAAACCTTTTTTTATCTGTAGTGAAAATATGCTGAGATCATTCAACTGGCAGTAAAAACTCTGCACTTGTGATTTTTTTTTTGAAAGACATTTTAATGCCTCCACCAGGCGGTTATGGAATCACGTCGGTTTGTTGGTTGGTTTGTTAGCAACATTACGGAAAAAGTTAGGGACGGATTGCAATGAAACTTTGTGGAAAGGTGGGTCTTGGGCTAACTTAGAATCCATTAAATTTTGATGATGGTCTGGATCTCTGTCGGGATCCAGGAAGTTTTTAAAGGATTCTTTATCATTGAGAGATAGGGAGTCTTTCACATAGTTGGGCAGGCCCGCCGACGGGGGCGTTGGTGACTGAATTGACCTGTGGCGGAGGTCTGCGCTCTCTGAGTACCAAATTCTAGTTACTTTATATTCACATGATTATAAAAAGTATTTTTGCCCAGAATGGAACTCCAAACACTGAATAGTCAAGATAAAAAGTCACATTTGTCAGCATGAGGTATTTTGAAGACACTTCAAATTGTCTGTCTCTCTAGTGTGAATTTATCATCTTTCATAGCTTTCATTTTAGATTGTTCACATTATTCCATGCAATGTAATATTTCAAGACTATTAAAAGGCTATTGGAAGATGTATTGGTTTGATTGATGGATCCACATGTGAAGGCAGGATACTGAAGTCAGTTTAACATTACATTTCAACACAAACACACACACTGCTGTAAGTATGAGGAATGTAGGGTGAACATATTACCTAGAGGATGTTTAGGTCTGTGAGAGGAAACCAAGCAGAAGAGCCATGCACACAATCCTGTACGTCCCAACCCAACAATGCTATCCACTGCCGCACCGTGCCACAGTGAAGAGCCAGCTTGAAAACAGAGGGGGATTTTCTGACACAACATTTTTTCAATCAACTGAAACCAGTTTTTACAGAATGTTCGTCCTCTGAGGATTTTGAATATTGATACTGAATACAGCTGTGAGCGGCAGCAGTGGTTCGTGGTCATCTCTCAGTCGGGGTGTTGCAGGTTCAGTCGGGCTGGATCCACACAGGGAGAACATGTAAACTTACAGAGAGAGGCTAGAACAGAGGAGAATTACTTTATTACCCCCAGGAGAAAACTACACAACTGTAAATCTTATAAAATACAAGGA
The DNA here is from genome assembly GCF_902148845.1 of Salarias fasciatus. Taxonomy (NCBI): domain Eukaryota; kingdom Metazoa; phylum Chordata; class Actinopteri; order Blenniiformes; family Blenniidae; genus Salarias; species Salarias fasciatus. The sequence goes on along the minus strand of NC_043758.1, from coordinate 38,931,339 downwards.
AGAGACACTCTGAGGGCTCAAACCTCCAGCTGGTGAGGATGTAGCCTGCATCTCTCCAGCAAATACGTACATCACTTCTTGGCTGTCCCATCATCTGTTGATGACATGTTCAGCTAATTTAAAGTCAACAACATCAGTGACAATAATAACAATAATATGGCGAACCTTTCGAGAACCAGGAAGTTCCAGTGACATGAGAAAACCTGCAGAAGCAACAATGAAACACATTCACCGTGCCACACGTCAAAAAAGTCAGAATTAACCAGCAAATTATGAATAAGCCTGTCTTGTGAAATGAAATGAATGCTCTCACTGTGGGTTGTGCAGGAAGCGGCTCAGTGAATCTCAGTGAAAGTTTCACACAGATTAGCAGTGATATTATTATTGTGTTGAATATTGGTTTTCTAATGTCAGTGAAACACATCCAGTCTCTCTTCAGTGCAAAGCCTCTATTCTTATTGGTATACTTTACAGAGGCTGACAGTGATCAACCTGTTGAGGTGCTTCTTCCTGTCTCACACATATTTATTTTTCAATATTCGTGCGTGAAAACCATGTCCTCTGTGTTCTGTGGAGAGTTTACCATGCTGGAGGGATTTCTTTATAGTTTCAGCAGCTCCGTTCAAAAGCTTCATGAATATTAATGAGCTGTCTGACCAATAGGAGCCGCAGGAGAAGACACGTGCGTCAAGCTGGCGGAGGTTCCTCGGAGAGCGGAAGTACACTGCGCCTTCAGCATTAAAGTCAACTTTTTCCCGATAAAGAAACAAAATTACAGGATTTATTTAGACTAAAACTTAAACAAATAAATTGGCAGTGTAATCTCGGAGCGTCTTAAACAGGTGAGAAAAGACAGCGGAGTGTTCGAGGAGCTCGCAGCGGGGGTCAGCTCTTATTTTGGCGGTGGGGGCCGGAAGCGGCCCGCCCGGTGCGGGCGGCTTCCCGGTGCCGGTGCGGGCGGTAGGAGCGGCCGGTTCCTCCCCGCAGCAGCCTCTCAGCTCGGAGGGGGAAAGCTTTTCTTCTCCCAGCAGCGGCAGCAGCGGCGCGGCGGCGGCGGCTCACACCGGATACTCATCACGTTAAACAGCAGTCGAGAGAAGAAGGACGCTCCCGGGCTCCCGGCTCCCCCGTCCCACCGCTCTCTGCTCACTTTGGGCGGCCACCTCGCGTCTTTGTTCCGTTCCCGTGGTCGTGTCGGCGCCTTCCCCTCCGGAGCGTTTCTCTGCGTGGCGCACTCGGGTTTCTTCTGCTGACATGGTAGATTATCACGCTGCCAACAACCAGCCCGGCGCCGGCGGGGCGCAGACCTACATGGAGCAGGAGAACGACTGGGACCGGGACCTGCTGCTGGACCCGGCCTGGGAGAAGCAGCAGCGGAAGGTAAGCAGAACCGAGCCGAACCGGGCCGAGCCGAGCCGGGCCGAGCGCAGCGGCAGGAGGAGGAGGAGGAGGAGGCTGGAAAGAAAATGGCAGAGGAGGGATGAGATGGGGAGTGGAGGTCAGGGACCGAGAGTGGGCCTCGGTTTAGCGCCACATCTGCCCCTGAACGCCCCCCGGTCCCCCCGCAGCCCTCCCGGCCCGCAGCCCGGCCCTCAGCCCGGCCCCCCGCCGCCGGGCTGCCTCCTTCTCCCCGATAGACGCCGCTTTCCTCCGCCTGCTCCTCCTGGAGTGACATTAGCTGCAGCTTTCACTCAGAGTGAGTGTGTGTGTGTGTGTGTGTGTGTATGTGTGTGTGTGTGTGTGTGTGTGTGTGTGTTCCCAGTACTTTCTCCCCGTTGGGCGGAAACAAGGTGCCACATTGTTGCGGGATTGTCGCTCATGTCGGTGGCTGCTGCGGAGGCTCCGGGCCTGGCCTGATCTGATCTGGTCTGGATCCGATCTGGATCCGGATCCGGGTCTGATCAGACCCGCAGCTCGTCTGGATCCACGTTAGCGGTTTCCTGCTCCGTGGCCCTTGTGGGAAGCCTCCAGAGTGAAACTGGCTGCTCGAATTCCTTTCATGGGTTGCAACTTTTTTTCTCTCTCCGAAGCTTTCAAAGTATTTGAAGCATCGCAGCTATTTTAGAAGCAGTGAATCCGAAACATGAGTGGAAACGAGTGAAGGCAGGAGCTCTGCTGGGTGAGATGTGGCTGCTTCCCTGACAGCTCCACCTCTGGAGCGCCGGGGTTGGATGTTCTCTGCTGCTGGACGCCTACATGCCCCGCTGCAGGATTTTGCCACATGCAGTGGTGTTCAGCAGGAACCAGGCCTGCTTCTCCAGACAGCATCACGCCCTGCCGCTCGTTCCCAGGGTCTTTGGCCCGATGTGACACCAGCCGCCGTCTAAATAAGCTCTCTATTTGTTTATGCGTGTAAAACATGCAGCTCCACTCCTCCGCTCTGCTTCTCCATCCTCCTCTGGAGCGGCCTGCAGCCCACCGCCTCCCTTCGGTGGCTCCCCGTGGCTTTACACGCTCACGTCTGGGATGATTAGTCTCTCAAAGAAACATTCCTCCGCAGTTCAAGATGGCAAATTGTGTTTTCTCATCCTGTGGAATATGGACTCCACCCTCCACGACACCTGAATGAAACCTCTGACTGGAGGTGATTCATGCTGAGACGGAGCTCAAGCTGAACTCGCCGCGTTGTGAAAGAGGAGTGAATGTGGACAGACTCAGTTTTCCTGTAGACCTGCGGTACATGTCTCGGACTGTGAGGATGGTTTTCATATTTCAGCGTCGGTGACTTATAGGCAGTTTGTGATCTTCAGTGTTTTAATTCATACATGTAGCACAAACAGTCTCAGTGGCAGTGAAGGTTCAGAAGCTGGTGTTTAGCCCCGGCTCCAGGGACCCCCATCAGGCCGTGGGGGTCCCTGGAAGCAGTTCTGTTTGACGGGTGGAGTGACTGAGTGGAAGTGTGTGTGTGTGTGTGTGTGTGCGTGGCTGGCATACTTTGCAGTGGTGTGACAGCATGCCGAGTGTCGGCTGGTGTTTTCATAAGGCCACTCAGCGCCTCGGCCGTCACACTCAGACATTCCTGCTGCTGCTGCTGCTCCTCCTCCTCCTCCTCCTCCTCCTCCTCCCCCTCCCCCTCCTCCTCCTCCTCCTCCTCGGCGTCGGAGCTGGCGGGTCCGGTCCTCCGGCGTTACCTCTGGCCTGGTAGCCGGCCGTGTGGGCGCGGCCGCAGTTTGTGCCGCCACCGCTCCGGTCAAAGTTTGCACTGAAGGAAAGTCACCCGTCGATCATTAACCTGACGCCCGAGCCAGGCCTCCGGTCCCAGGCCGCCGGGACAGCCTGAGCGGGGCTGGGAGTGGGGGAGGGGGGGCAGGGGGGGCGGGGACAGAGGGCAAATTCCTGCAGTGTATTCACGCTCGGTGTGCCAGTTATTACGCAAACGTGAAGAAGTGCCTCCCACAGGAGTAGAGAGATAGAGGTGGATGTAATGAGTGTGGGAAAGGGGTTTGTCCCGGAGGGGGGGGGGGGGGGTTCTGGGAGGGGGGAGGGAGGTCAGACACAGGAGCAGGTTGATCCCTCCACTCCGCCACAGTGACGGGATCCACTGACATCCAGCCGCTCGACAGAGGAAGCCCACACAGCCTGCTCTCTGTCTGACAGTGGACCGTTTGCTGCCGCTGGTCAAGGCTGAAAGATTCTTTTTATGGTGTTTTATTAAATACAGTCCTTAAAATATGGGTCTGTAATAACTGCACAAAGGTTTTCACGTGCTTCAAAAAGAATAAGGCCTAAATGAGACTTTATTTCACAGGTTATGAAGAAAAGAACAACACAGCTTTCATTTTACCTGCAGTAGTTTGAAGATGTGCTTTGCTAAGTGTTGATTCATATAAAATATTAAGTATTTTGATAAAAACTGAAGTGGCCTGCTAAATGAAACTCTGCTAGAATTTGTAACAAAAGAGGGAATTGATGGTTTTTAACAACTGGAAACTGAGCGTTTCACACAGAAAAGGAGTCTTTGTGTGTCTGCTGAGGGTTTTGTTTGGTTGGGCGTAAATACAGATGTTAAAGTGTGATCAAGCCAGTGCTGCAGATTCAACCTGCTGTGACAGCACTGAGACGAGTGGTAGATATGATCACTGTTCGCAGGTCAGTCAGCTTCAGCTCCGTGGCCTGTTTTCATTGAACTCAACTAAATGCTCACACGCTTGTTTTTTGGGGAGGTTTAAGCGAATCTTTGTGAATCAGGACGTGGGGCCTGTGCACACAATCCGAAAAGGTCATGTGACGCCTCTCAGCCCCGGCCGGTGTCTGCACCGAGCCCAGCTGAGTCCACTTGATTGCAGCTTGTTGCAGGCGGCGCTCCTCGCCTCCACAGCCCCGTCATTAGGCCCGTTCTCGGCGAGCCGCTGCACGCCCCAACATGTCGCAAGTACGCAGTGACGCCGCCGTGGCTTTCTGTCGTAGCGCTGCCGCACGGCCGGGCGCTACATGCAAATCCGGCTCCTCGGCGACAGTTAGCCCTGCTGTGGGAGGATGAGCCGAGGAGCCTGTAAGCTAACCTACTGGTAGCGCTGCCAGCTAGCAAGCTGATGTGGAACCATTTACCCAGAAGCACTGTGACCGTAACACACTGATCAACTCCCCCGTTTGCTTCAGGAAGCTCGCAGAGTGACGCGCTTCGACTGTTGACACGTCTGCGTTTCAGTCTAGCGGACTAAAGAGTGGGTCCCCGGGAAGGCCTCTAATCCATCACATCTGTAATTCATCCTTCGCAGCTGGTTTATGAAAGAAATAAAGAGGAAATAAAGCTGGAGACAAACAGTAATTCAGTAATTACAGGCCTGAGTCGTTCACTGCTGAAACTCTCTATTAGGAGGTTGGATGATTTAATTGAGTAAAACATGATCTATTGTCAGAGCTAAAAGGTCGACAGCAGCGGCATTGATGGACTCAGAGGAGAACCGACGGTAAAACGCTCCCAGCAGTCTTTATGTGGGACCATGAGCTGAATTAACGACGAGGCATGAGTCTTAACTGCCTTTTCAATAACTTCAGACGGACTTTCTAATGAATTTGGAGTTGATTAGAGTTAAAAGAAGTGAAGGAGCAGATGAGACAGCATCGTGTTTTTCCCTGCTGAAGCTGCTGGGATGGAGAAGGGCTTGAAAATTCAGCATTTCTCCTGGCTGCCGATGGGGCTCAGACGTTTGACAGTTTTACAGGAAGAGGAACGTGAAGACCCTCCTGTCAGAGCTTTAAGACACTTAACTTGACTCGGTGGATCAGGAGGAAAATAAACATTTCGCTGAGAGACACGTGCAATCTCAGCTGGAGTGTGAAAACCTCGGCCGCCCTTGTTTTCATATAAATAGTGTCATTAAATCACGATGAGGGCGCCGTGGCAGGATCTGCCGCTCGGCGCCGACGCCGCCTGATGGGAGGTCGTGTGTTTGAGTCCCGGGCGACGCAGGAGGCCTTTTCTCTGCTCCAGCCGCTGTAAATGTCAGGGAGGTGGGCCGCCGCTCTGCCGCTCTCTCCGGCAGCAGTCGGTGAATGAGCCTGGAAACACCAGCAGCTCTCACATCATTTCCCGCCTCCCTCACCGGGTGTGTATTGATCCCCTCCTGCCACTTTGAGAGTGTGTGGCTCTAATTGAGGAATATTTCCTGCCATAAGTTGGCGGCGGTCTCTTGCTCTATCGGCGATCATCTTCATATCCTGACAGGCTGTGTGATTCCCAGGCTGCAGATACCCGAGTCCTAAGGGCCTTTAAAGCACCGGTCGTTCCTGGAAACACACCTGCTTCCGTGCCGTCGCACCACAAATAACTCGTTTCTCGTTGGATTTGCTGTCTGGGCTCGGTTTGTGCAGATGTGTTTGCAGCCAGCCTTCCCTGGTGTGCACACACACACACACACACACACTCTGATTTTGCCTTTTCCCCTGCTGTCGAGGTGGGCAGCTGCACACAATGTGAGTTTGTTCTTTTCCCGCCCACCCTCGCATGCCTCCCGAGCGGAGCGGCCGGCTGGCGGCGGAGCTTCAGATGGCCCCGCTTGGCTCGGGACGAGCTGTGACTGGCGTTTTGTCGGGACAAACGGACCCAACCGTTCATTCTGAACGCCGGCTCGGCTGGAGCTGCATGATGGGCTGTCAGCCCTCCCAGCATGCTTTGGGGCTTGATGATTTCAGCTGCATCAGTCAATACAGAGTTCTGTTTTCTGATCCTTTTTGAATTTTGTGGATGAACATAAGTCCTGTTTAAGCTGCTCGATGCTCGATGTGGACTGCTTGCTGAAATGATGGCATTCACAACTAACAGGCAGAAAAATAGTGGAAACATCTTCAAATCCACTTCCTGTGGGTTTGGAAGCTGTTTGTTTCATTTCAGAGTGAAACGAGGCGCCTGGAGTTGGAGTAAGAAGCGGGTTTTGAACCAGGGAACCGTCTCGGGGGAGGTTGTTTAGTAACACGCTGCTGCACATGGAGGGTCGCTCCCGTTTCTGCTCCATCGTTCAACCATTCCTCGTCTTTTAAAGTTCCCCCCGGGGACTGTTGGGGAAATAATCTCCACAGGAATGTAGGTACAGTCATGCAAATTGAGACCCTGTCAGATCTCCTCTGCTCTCTGCAGTGACCGTCCCAGAAGTCCTCGACACAGCAGTGTTTTAATGTCCCATAAAAAAGAGTCAGGTTCAATCAGAATTTGTTTTTTTACTGTCCCTTGTGTCGTCCTGCTTCGTCATGTGATCACAAACATGCTGCAGTCAGCTTCCTGTGACCCAGTTGGCTACAGAAGACATTGACCAGCTGTCCTCTAAAGACAGGAGAGACGGTCCTCGGCCGTTCAGGACACCTTGAAGAAGTGTGAGAGCTGCAGGATTCGTGTTGGGTCGCCCGGTCGCCGCCAGCTGATTCGGGGTCATCTGAGAGTGGAAGCCCTCCTCCTCCTCAGCTGACCGAGATCCGGGACGAGCCGAGCGGCGAACGGGGAAGCAGGCAGTCATGCAGACGGGCAGCGGGAGGAATTCGGCCCTCTCCCCCCTTTGTCTCTCTCCGTGCGGCGAGGAAACATTCCTCTGGTGGCCCATTATAGCCGGCTGGGCCGGTGGGAGGGGGCTTTGGACTGGAGGGGGCGGGGTGGCCTGCTTTCTGCCTGACACAGGCGGGGGGTGGGAGGTCCACCAGGGTTGCAGATGTGGTTGTTGTGGAGGGTGGGGGCGGGGGCGGGGGGGGCAAACGTCTCTGGGTGGCTTCAGCGTTTCGGCGCCAAACGTGGCTCCAAGTGTTTGTTTTCAGACTTGATTGATGCCACTTTTACTTTGAACTTGATTCGCTGCAGTGCACACAGCAGCCAATCAGAGCTCAGGTTGCAGCTCGGGGGGGCTGCCTTTGACACTGGTCAGCTGTGTGTGTGTCCGTGTGTGTGTCCGTGTGTGTGTCCGTGTGTGTGTCCGTGTGTGTGTCCGTGTGTGTGTCCGTGTGTGTGTCCGTGTGTGTGTCCGTGTGTGTGTCTGTGCTTCAAAGAGATGTGTTCACGGTCTGTTTCCCCCTCTCTGGCTGTCTTTGTGTTGGGGGACGGGGACGATGACTCGGGTTCGAGCGGCTGTCATGGACCCCCTCCCCCTCCCCCCTCCCGGGCCCGGCCTGGCCCGGCCTGGCCCGGCCCGCCTGACGTCACCCCGGCTCCCGGACTAATTGTGTGGGTTCACAAGCTCAACTTGTAGGCCTTTGTGCATAGTTGTGGGGATTAGTCGCTGGCGTTTCCCTCTGATGAATTGAAATTGGCAACAATGGGGGCGAAGAATTTCCTTTTGGTTGGCTGCCAGTGTTCATGTTGACGGTTTTAGCTCGGAGCTGGGACTCCACCCCCTCACACCCCACCCACCGCCGCCCCCCGGTGGATCCTCCTCTCAGAGGTTTGGAGGAAGGAGCTGGAGTTTGGGGATCGGTGGACTGGCGGCTCTGACCTCAGATCTTCTCGGTTTCTCCTCATTTGAAGCACATGGTCAGAGTTATATGATCTAATTTTAAAGTCTCCTGATGAAACCAGGGACATAAACAGCACGGAGAAGTTGCTGGTTTGACCTTTTCAGAGGAGGGGGAGTATTTAATTTTTATGTAGAGAAACACTGGATTAGATGTTGTAAATATCAGAATAAGTTAGGTTATTTATCACAGAGCTTGACTCAAAGTACATCTCAGGACCTTTATTCCTGTTTTATGGCCAATAGGTTTTACTCATTCTGTCTTTATAATCATTTTTAAATAAGATTTTCATCTTGAAAAGTGGTTAAAAAAGATGATCACCTTGATGGATTGACTTTAAAACAGTTTGTCCCATGTGTTCGGAGGCCAGTCACCTCACACTGACTTAAACTGAAAAGAGCCGGTGTCCCACACCGAACGCTGCATTTCAACGTCACAATAAGAGACAATACTCTTTACCAGCAGATCTCCGGGTTGTGTGCTGCTGGTCTTACTAAAACATCAATAAAAGAAATGAAAAACAGAAATTCAATGTATTTTCATTTGTGCAGAGGAAGAGCCGTCATATATAACACTACCAATTGATTTTTCTTTTTACATATTGTTTAGAAGGTAACAACCTAAAGGGCTTTATGTAGATATTGTGAGGCATTCACGTGAAGCATTCAGCGTAGGACAGAAGCAAACGGTGACATATTATGAGGTACTTTAGTCAGGTTACCTGTTAGTCACTGTTTTCTTCAAGGTTTTTGTGTCAGTTTGCCTCCGTTCCACCTTTTGCGTCCAATAATTCAGATGAGAGGAGTAGATATTAGGAAAAACTGGTGTAAAACAAATGGTGTTGGTCAGGTTTTCTGTAGTTTGAGGCCTGTTTTCATAACGTATTAAAGTTGTGGAGCATGCTGCTCACAGTGGAACACTGGATGTGGTGAAGTTTCCTCAGGAGAAACAGACGGTGTGAACTCACCCTGGGTGTGTTCTCCATTTTTAGATCAGACGTTAAATGAGCTGTGGTGAAAATAGCATCGGTTCTAACTAACGCTGCTTCGAGTGACTTTAATGGCCGACGGGCTGATTGTCACTCCCGATCGAGAGAGTGTGTGTGTGTGTGACACACTGCCGCCGCACACACACGTCAGTCACTCAGCTTGAATGAAGTCATTATACATCCTGTGTTTCATGAAAATCAGATGAGGAACATTAAAAATGAGGACGAAGCTGCTGCTGAGCTTTGTTCCTCTTATTTAAAGGGTTTTCACGTCACTTCTTCTGTGTGTCGCTTTGTAAATGAGCTGCTGTGATTAATAGTGAATAAAAGTTACTGTCGTGTTTCCATTGTGATTTTAATCAGATATTTTAGTGTTTTGGGGAACATGTTTTTAAAGGGAAATCGTCCAGTTCCTCCGTTCCCGGAGTGAGAGAGCCGAGCATCGCCTCTCTCTATTGTCTCTGAGCATCTCTCGCCCGTCTCCATGGCTGCGGAGTGCGGCCAGCGCTGGTTCGCTCTCGCGTCCGCCTCGCCGCTGTTAACCTGGTTTATTTTTGGAAGCTGCTCTCCAGATCCGTGCTGCCGTCCGGCACCTGAGAGCTGGTCTTCAATGAAAGTTTGATGGGGGAACCTGAAGTGGCGCCGTGTTCTCGGCGGTTGGAGAGGCCCGCGGGGCTCCTCTCTCACGCCGCAGGCTATAGTTAGCCCGGCCCGGCCTACGCTGCTGGCACCTTTCTCTACAATCTTATTAAAATCGGCAGAAATCAAGGTGCTGATGCGGTGTTGGAGTTGCTGGGGTTATTTTTAATGGTGAGAAACTGCCGATTCAGAGAGAATCTCTCTAAAACGTCTCCTTCTCTTTCTCCTGCATTGTTCAGACTGTGATTCGTACATCCTGAAAGATGTGGTTGTGTTCATGAGTTAGTTAAACCCTGTGCTTGTTCTCACTGGAGATTGGTCAGTGTTTATAGTATGCACTTGTAATATTGGTGTGAAAATGGATGTTTTGTGACCGCCGTGCCGCATAAATCATGAAGTTGATCCGACAGGGGACAGTTTTCTGTTGATTAGCATGTTATGAGGGCTCGCTGTGAGATCCTGCCTCCTTCGTCTGGAAGCCAGTCGTGCAGAGCCGGCTCCTCCATGAGGATCAGACCTGCTCCTGTCGGCACTTGTCGCCACAGTTTGTGTTGTTGATGCTGTCTGAGCTTGTCCTCTGGAGGCCTGGCAGCTCCACCACCTGCTCCTGCTCCTCCTGTTCCCATGAGCACATGAAACCCCGAGGCTTGGCTCAGGGTGGCTCTGAATCCAGAGCGAATGCATGAAAGTGGCGATTCACCCTGGAAGCTCGCGGCGGAGCGGTGGACGGCGTTCAGGAGCAGAGGAGCGTCGTGCACGGTCCTCCTCTGTTTTCTGTGGAATAAACCTGGATGAATATCTGCAGCCACACCTAGACAGGTCGGTCTCCCTGCGGGGCGGGAGCGCGAGCGAGCGCAGCCGTCACGCTAACAAAGGGCGCGGCGCTGAGGCCCGGGCCACATCTGGGGCAGCAGACAGCTGGAGGGCAGGCTGGGGTTGTTAGCGCTGGTCTGACCTGTGAATGGCGTCTGCCGACGGTTCACTACTGCTCACGGGCTGGAGTCGACCAGTTTCACCCTCGCCGGTTGGGGCGAGACCCTCGAACGGTTCAACGTGTCCAGACTGGAGCAGAAATGCCGTTGGCGGAGCGAGGCGTCCGCCCAGCGGAGCCTCACCAGATGAGTGTATCTGAGGTTACCGCTCATTTAGAGAGCAGACGCCGATTGTCATGACGGCAGCAGCAGCGGCGGGAGGAAGCAGGCCATGTGGAATAACTGAGACTGAAACGGCTCGGCTAACGGCCTGAAATCCCCGCACAGTCCAGACGCAGCAGCGCTCAGTGATTTTGATGATCTGCTTCTCAGTTTCCTGTTTGTTATTTTCACGTTAAACGGTTCTTGAAGCTCCTCCCGCTGAGGCGAAGCTGCTGTGGAGGAGTTTGAGCCGAGCTCACCTCTGACCTCCCGCTCCTCTTGTTCACGTGTTTGTACCGTCCGCACGCCTCCGCCCGTCGTCCCGTCCCCCCGGAGTCGAGGACGGGACGGGGCGAACGCAGGAGCGTGTGCGTTTGTTTCCTCCACGGGCGTCTCTGATTTCCTCTGCGAGCTCCCGCTGTATTATTTAACAGCTTTCAAACTAGGGCAGTGGGCAAAGAGGTGAAGCCTGCAGGGGCTCACGCACACACACGCACGCACGCTCACACGCACGCACACACACACACACACACACACACACACACACACAGGAGCCGTTTGCTGTCCATTAAACGCACAATAAACTGCGTTGCCTTCGTTCTATTTCTGGTCGTTGTGGTTGCCTTGTTAAGAACGCCACTTCCTCTTTCTCTCTGACATGTTAACACCTCAGATCAGGTTTGAAGCGCTGCCGTTGAGGGTCCTGAGTGAGACGGTGTGAAAAGCCGAGCAGCGGCGAGCGGCCCTGAAGCCGGAGCCTGTCGGCGGCGTATCGATGGAGCAGCAGCATTAAATATTTACCGCTGGAGCCGGCCTTCAGGATCCTCTGCTCAGCAGCTAATCCCACGCAGCGCTCCTCTTCCTCCGCTCTTCGCCAGTGTCGTTAAGGCAACAAGCTCACAGGGAGGGAAAAAAAAAAACACAATAACTTGACTGCGTGCAGCTATTTTTAGGACTCCAGCCCAGTTTTTGTTTTTGGCCATCAGAGCTGCGAAATAGTTCTTTGTGTGTGATTTTTAGCAGTTTTGCTCAAAGCGATTGTCTGGTTCTCTATTATATGGTGTGTTTTTTTTGTTCAGGCGTCTCCAGGACCAGCCTGAAGCCAGGTCATAACTTCAGTAGGCTGTTTTTTTAATCTCTGAGAGGGGGGGGGGTCCTCCTGAGAGTACATGCCTGCAGCGCCTGCACAGTAACGCAGGAGGAGGGTGGATGTTTGCATGTTGTTTTAAGACATTTTCCGCACAAAGAAGCTTTAAATAAGACGTGCAGGAGGAGTTTCTGCCCATAGCTTTGTCCGTGCTGATGCTAACATCTGCCAACACTTCAGTGGACAATCAGCCTCTCCCGTTCAGATGTTATCCTGCTGCTCTTATCGCGCGGGCCCACAGATTCAGACTGAAGCTACCGTCTTGACACTGTGTAGGCACTGCATGCCAGCAATTTCGGGCTAAATTTGAGCATTTCGGTGTAATCAAGCTTAATTGTATCAGCAGGCATGTCGTGTCGAGTGTTTTTACTTCCAGACAACAAATACATGTGAAAACAATCCTTTTCCGTTCCTTTTTTCTGGGTGGATTGTGCAGCTATAAGTGTAAGACAACACAGATGGTTGATAAACACTAACTGCAGGTTCTCTGACGAGTCAGTGCAGCTGGAGGCAGACGGCTCCGCAGAGATGGATGGAGACCAGGAGGCTCGATAACATTGTTTTCCACCGTTTGATTGTGTAGAGAATGCGCCGATAAAAGAGAGAAAAAATAAGGAGAGACGGTGCCTCGGCCCAAATGCGTGAAAGCTAAATAAATCTCAGCGGCGAAGGCGAAGGCTCACCTCAGAGATGCGATCGGAGAATAAAGGACGGGCGCTTCCTTCCATCGGCCTCCTGGGAGCCATCGGAGTAGAAGAAAGAGGAAGGAAGCGCTCCGAGGTTTCTGCGGTTCTCACCCCCCCCGTTCCCCGTTTCAAATATAGAGATTCACCACACACACACACACACACACACATTCTCAGTCAGGCCAGAAACACAGACGGATCAGTGTGTGTGTCAGCCCGGCGTTAATGGAGCAGATGGCCAGCAGAGAGAAGGAGGGGACGTCTGCAGAGCCGGCCGACTGTACGCTGAATGAAAGCGCTGCACACACACACACACACACCACACACACTTATTAACAACGCCTTTCATCAGCGCTCACAGGGAACAAGCACACTGACAAGTGTCACGTTAATGGACGACTTCCTAGGAGAATTTGTGCAGAACCGCCGACGTGGAGGCGAAAACGGACATCAGACTTCAGAAACGGACTTCAGAAACACCAGACGACAGAAGATGGAGCCACAGATAGAAAATAATGCCTAAAAACACAAACAAATAAGAAGAATGCAAACACCTATGTGGGTCACGATGAATAGGCAGCTTCATGGCACAGTGGAGGATGTCTCCAGTCAGAGTTTGCATGTTCTCCCTGTGCGTGTGCGATTTGGAGTCAACAGGCACTGATTTTGGAGGTCATACCTGGACAGACGGAGCAGGACCGGGTGGCTCCTGGACTCCTGTACGGAGGATGATGGGAGCAGATGCTCTGCCTCTCCTGAGGCGATCAGTCGGCGTCTCTCCTGGCTCTGCTGCTGGTCCCGATGTGGGTCAGGGAAGTCCCCCTCAGGCCTGCCTGGGCCCATCAGCTGGCCTGCAGGGGATCACGGAGTTCCTCCATTAACAGACGTCGCTCTGTTGGCCCTCGTCCGTCACACAGCGCTGGACGGTGTGCACGGTGGTGTGCACGGTGGTGTGCACGTGGACTGAGCACACACCCCAGGGGATAACGGGAGCTGAGTGGTCTGTGTGAAGAGTTGGATCGTGATTGATCTGAGCTGTCAGTCTTCTGCTTCGCCCCAGTGTTCTTTTCCCTGAGCGCTGACTGGCAGGGTCGGTCCGTATCGCTGTGTCCCGTTTTCCCTGGGTGGACACCGGTACTCTGCAGCTCCTGGCAGTGGACGGGCTTGATTTAAGGAGTTATCTGACTGTACACCGACACACGATCCAGACCAGACTGACCTGAGGGCAGAACTAAACCCCGTTTCACAATGGGGGGTGTGTTCCAGACCTGACTGACACCCTCAGCAGGAGGTGATGTTTTACACACTGAGGATTTGAGCTGCTTTCTGAAGCAGACGCGGCAGCATGACTCATCAGAACTTTGGCCCAGATTCACAGGAAGAGTAAATTTGATGTGAAATCAGGAAAAAAAATGTAAACTTTTTGAAGGACGACTCCAGCATGTGTTAAACAGTGGTCAGGTGTGTTTTTTACTTCATCGGGTCTTCGGAGTGCTTCGGGTGCGACTGGTTCGAATTGCGGACGCAGAGACGCATTCTCAACCTCTAAAAATAAGATGCGGTAGTCTGCCGTTGCCTAGCAACAGGCCTGAAGCAGAGCCGAGGTACCGCTGTCTGCACGCCGCGGTCCTGCAGATGAAAGCTTCACCGTATCCACAACGGCAGGTTCAGGCTGTTCAGGTGATGTTTTACAATAGTTCTGGTTGATCCAGCTTTATTCCAGGCGTTTGGTGGTTCTCGGTTTCTTCTCAGGTTTCTGTGAATCACATCTGGAGGGAACATGAAAGTAATCAACCAGAAAGCGAATATCCACATTACTGTCTGTTGTCTAATAATGAAAGATGAAGTTTTCTGAAGAGATTGTGACAGCAATGCTCTCTGACAGACTGGATGAGTCTCTAAAATAACTTTATCTTGAGTTTTATCTTTTACATGACGTATAACAGACTGCTTAGAAAATAGGGGAAAAAAATCCATCCTTTCTGTCTTAAATCAGTCACCATCGAGCCTCGTACACAATACTAAATATTACGGATTTAATTTTTCTCCTATCTTAGTTGATATTTTGATTGATTCTGTCTGGAGCAATGCTCAGAGGGCATTTAATAATCCCTCTGGGATTATTAAAGTATTTCCATTCTAAAAAGTCCAAATTGTGCAGAACAATTCTGGAAAATCAAGATGAAACCACTAAAATCAGGTACAAAAACAGCTGCTAGTCAAATGTTCACCATCCTGATTTTAACTGAGACTTCAGAAATGCAGCAGAAGATAGTCTTAATACGTGGTTCAGAGCTGCTGTGTGTGAGAGTCTTTGGAAGCTGCTTCAGCCTGCTTTCAAAGGTTAAAGGTGTTTTATGGTTTGGTGGGAAATCACAGAAATGTCTCTTTTGGTCATGAAGGCTGCAGAGCCGTGGTTCAGTGGCAGGATCGGTGTGTTCAGTGTCAACGGATTGAGAGCCAGCCTCAGGTGGACGGAGTGTGTTTGTTTTTTGTCGGAGATGAGCTGTGTGTGTTCGGCGCCGCTGTCTGAGGGTCTGAAGCCCAAGGCGCCGGTCGGCACTGAGGTGAGATTCTGGAGGAAACCAGATGAACCTTGAGACATCGAGGTGTGAAAGAGGACGTCGCGGACTGTAATGACTCCACCGACAGCCGCATGTCTTCAGCGGCTCCGCTTCAGTTTGCGGTTGTTGCTGAATGACTGTTACGCCAGGCAGAAGCGGGGCTGTGACGGTGTGTGTGACGGTGCTGCAGCGTGCTGTGTGCGGTCGGTGGTTCAGAGTGTGTGTGAGGATCAGACCGTCGCTGATTCACTGTCTCCACTCCCAGCGCCGTGCGGGGGGGGGTCGCGATAATATTGCAGTCATTTTAAAGGGATTACATCGATCTGGATCTGTGGCCTGCACAGCGGTCTGCTCCATCAGGCCTGAGCCTGCAGCTGGAGGGGCTCAGCGGGGGGCGGAGAGTGTGTGTGTGTGTGTGTGTGTGTGTGTGTATGTGGGGCAGCAGGATCACTGCATTAAGGCTTTAGGGGTGTGTGTGTGTGTGTGTGTGTGTGTGTGTGTGTGTGTGTGTGTGTGTGTGTGTGTGTGTGTGGACTCGTGACCGCCGCTGTGCAACAAGGTTTGGTTTTAGAACAACGACATTAGAATCGTCCTGAGGGAAGAGGACGGACGGAGACGTGAAGTTTGACACATTTTAACATCAACAGCAGGAATAAATCATCAAACACAGCAGGAAGTCTGAAACCGCCGCTCTGAGAGAAGACGGCTAATGTCCATTTACATGTACCATGTACACTTACTCTGTGTGTGTGCGTGTGCGTGTGCGTGTGCGTGTGCGTGTGTGTGTGTGTGCTGACTCAGAGCCATAAAGGGGTGGGTGAGTGGAGGAATGTGTGACAGAGCTGGACAGAGGGGGAGGCTTTGGCTAGACATGGTGTGTGTGTGTGTGTGTGTGTGTGGTAAGGGTCATCAGCAAGCGGAAACTGTGAGGGACAAACAATGAGCCCCTCCTCCTCCTCCTCCTCCTCCTCCTCCTCCTCTTCCTCCTCCTGGAGTCTGGGCTCCTTTACGAGGTCCCCTCCTTCCTCTGCTCTCTGGCAGTATCTGGAAGCAGAGGTCAGGCTAACCCAGCATTTAATCAACTTTTTAACATATCTCTCACACACACACTCGCACACACACTCACACTCACACACTGAGCGGAGTCCCCTACATGCTCCTGCTCGTCACATCTGCCAGCAGGAGTTTCATCCGTTATGATTCATGGTGAAATTCAACCTTTCAGCTCCTTTCGTCCCCAGTTTTCCCTCGTTCGTGTCATTATCTTTCTTGGTGGTTCAGCCGCATCAGGCGAAGAAACCAGGGAACCCTGGTTCGAATCCCAGCTACCACAGGAAGGCCCTGTCTGTTCGGGTTGTCGCGATGTTCTCTGTGAAGAGAGCTGAGCGGGTGGAGAACACCTGAAGCAGCCTCGCTTTACCTGCGCCTGCTAAACACAGCAGCAGTGTCTGCAGTGTGTGTTGGCAGTCTGGTGTGTGTCTGTGTGTGTCTGACTGAAGCCACCAGCTGGACTCAGTCAGCCGGATCACACCGTGACAGAAACTGGATTCGGGACGTTTCAGGAAGCTGCTCGTGTCTTCAGTACGTCTTTAAATTAGGCTGCATGCGTCAAAAGAGTTGAGTAGTGATTTGAGGGAATGGGAGTGGAGGGTGTGTGAGGACACACACACACACCCTCCCCAGCTTATTTACTGTTTGTCCCTGACAGGAAGCAGGGCAGTCCTCAGTCCTCAACCTCTGGACTCAACCCGCCCTTCACCTGCCGTGTCTCCTCCCGAGAGGACGGAGACTCGTGTTTGACATTCCTGCGCTGCAGTGGACAGAAAGACGGGCTTGACCCGCCCCGCAGTGTCTCTGACAGTTTCCTGTTTCAGTGACGTTTGTGGAAAATGAATGGAAATCAGTGTGATGTGGGTCAGAGTGGTGAACACACCGGTGTGTGTCTGCGTGCCTTCCTGTAGTTGTGGGGACCCATCAGGGAAGTTTTGTGAAGGTGTGTGTCGAGGTTAGAGTTCAGTTGTGTGTGAAAATTGTATCACACTCAACAACGTCAAGCCCACTTAAGTGAGGGCTGGTTGACGGTGAGTTCAGGGAAACTTAATGTCAGTCCCTGTAATGACTCTTAAACTGTGTGTGTGTGTGTGTGTGATGGCGGGGGTGCACCTTGCCGCCCTGCTCGTCCACTGAGCTGCTGGTGACAGGCACTTTCAGGCATTACCTTATATGGTAAAAGCTGGCGAGGCGGGTGGAGGGGGGGGCGGGACAGGAAGAGCCTGTTACAAAGCTGTCTGCTGCCGGGCAACTGGGCCGGCCTGAAACTCCTGTCAGACCACATTGTGTGTGTGTGGGGTAGTGTGTGTGTGTGTGTGGGGTAGTGTGTGTGTCAGTGTGTGTGTCAGTCACACACAGGCCTTTGTGTTATTGTTCAATTCTCTCTGCTTCATTTAGTTCAACTCTGTGAAATCACATGACTCACTGATTGAATATTTTCTGTTGTTGTAGGGTGAGTGAGTGTGTGTGTGTGAGTGTGTGTGTGTTTTTGCTGGATATTGTCATGCAGCTTTGCTCAGATGAGATCAGCAGTGCAGGAATGACGGAAACATGAGGTATGAGGACTGGAGGCTGGTGAGATGCTTCTCATTCCACACCTGCAGGTCACGCTGAAG
Source organism: Salarias fasciatus (assembly GCF_902148845.1). NCBI lineage: Eukaryota > Metazoa > Chordata > Actinopteri > Blenniiformes > Blenniidae > Salarias > Salarias fasciatus. Next base: position 38,913,584 of record NC_043758.1, on the reverse strand, counting down.
CCTTCCTCCTCCTCACACACACACACACACACACACACTCGCATTCCCTGCTTTAGTCAGACATGTGTTTGAACTCTGAGAGGTAGAACATGCAAACTGACCAGGTCCTGGGTTGTGTTGTGCTGAAGGCTCGGTTGTGTGAAGTCCGAGCTAACAGCTAGCTCTGAGGTGACCCCCCCCCGCGGAGTGACAGTCGTGGCCGAGTGGAGCTCTTACTCACTCTGAGCGTAGTGGCTTTTATCACACGCTGAGGTGCTGGAGTCGTGTGTGTTTCGTTACTCTGCAGACAGAAACACGAGTTCCGCTCTCTCACAATAATTACTTCTCCATTCTGACCAATGACTTCCTCCCAGAGGCCGGCCGCCGGCGCAGAGAGACTCTGAGGTGTGTGTGAGAATGGAAGCAGACACCAGTCGTCTGAAGTTTTTTTTTTTTTTTTTTTTGAACTTGTTCAATTTTCAGGTGGCAGAAAAAGAAAATGACCACACCACAGATGAATGATGAAGCAATCGGCCCTATAGCAGTAATAACGAGGGTGAAGGGTCTGTTGGAGGATTGCAGCCTGGATGCATTTCAACACACAGCTCAGCTCTTTAGTATTAATGTGGACAATATGGCCGCCGTGTGGCCTGGTCGGCTACAATGCAGCTTGTTTATGCGAATCCTGCCGGTGTAGTGAGGAGCGTGCTGGAACATCAGCTTTCACACGTCGGAGTCTGACTCTCACCTCGCAGTTTGTCTCACTGGTGGATGCATGTAAACAGATGAAATCACCGCTGAATGATCTCTCTCCCGGCGTGTTGTTGGTGTTTTCGTCCGCAGGCTGACGCCGGCGGTGGCTCTACCCCTCCACAGCTGTTTCCAGGTTTGAACCTGCGAAGCTGCACGGGAATGGGCTCGGTGACGCTCGCAGGTGTTGAAATGTGCTTGAAAATGTTTAGAAACTCTTCAGATCAGGGACGAAGCTGCACACCCAAACAGGTTTCGTGCATTTCAGCAGCTTCTGCTGATTCACCTTTATTTTCTTCAGCCTGTTTTTAGCTGTTAGCTATTTGAGTCCCTGGGATGTTTGACAGGTTTTGTTTTCTCAAGGTTTTAGGAGTTTTTTAGCCCGTGTGGCTTCCGCTTTGAACGTAGTCCAAATTAAATTTGCACGTGTCAAAGGAAGACTGGAGGTCGCTGCTGTGACCCCGGACTCCTGGGTGGCAGCTGCTGGTCTGAGATGTAGAGGTAGTTCTGGAGTGTGGAGTCAGCTGGAGAAGGATCGGTTCTACCTTCTGAGACACGACGTACCCAAAAGCTCAGCTCAGCACGTGCCGGAGACCCGAAGCGCTGTAAATGCCTTCAGCGGAGCTGGCGAGCAGTGCGGTGGCCGGCGGGCGAACAAAGCCCGGTTTGGCGGAGCGGTCGCATTTCGAGCTGATCAACAACAGAACTGTCGCGCAGCTCTGGAAAGATTCAGCCAGCGGTTTTAATAAAGGACGGCGAAACAGCTGACGCTTGGGCCTGCCAGCTGCTCTTAGGCCTGCCAAACTCCTGATTCCCACTGTACACACACACACACACACACACATGCTGGGTGTGTGTGTGTGTGTGTGTGTGTGTGTGTGTAATAATAATGACCTCAGCCGGCTCTGTGATTAGAGCTCGGTAATGGAGGCCGGCTGGTGAAAGGAGGGCCGCTCCACGCCGGCTACTGAACGCCGGCTCTGCTTTACGTCACCGCCGCTCCGAGGAGGCGTCGCTCACAATCTGTGGCAATTCAACAAGATCTGCAGCCACACTGGCTGAAGGTCAGCTCGGTGTGTGAGTGCTCTCCTGCTGGCCTCTGACGGAGAACTGTGAAGTCAAGTGAGCCTGAGCTTTCTGAATGAGTCACTGACAGTCCCTCACGATACTTTGTGATATGTTCTGGTACTTCTGTTATTTTGATAAACTTGATAAGATGAGACGGTTACCAGAAGCGTAATGCTGCCACAGCAGAAACCTCTGAAAGGGTTCACTCATCTTATTTTGGTGGTTTTGGCTCGCTTGTAATTATGACACAAAGGATTTAAAAATATAAAGTTCTTTTCCCTTGGGGAGAAAAAAAAAGAAAAAGCGTACTGATGTTGCTTCAGAATGTTGTGCAAAATGTGACGAGTACGTAAAATTACAGTGTCAAAACTTAGACTGTGGTGTCAGTCTTTTAACGTGATGTTAGGCTTTTGTTTTACTTCTTTGCTGTTATTCTGCTGTTTTTTTGTCACTGCAGTTTCAAGGTGTTGGATCTGATCCCGGTTTGGTTTCTGGGTGTTGGATCTGGCCCCGGTCTGGAGTCTGGGGTCTTAGGCCAGGCACCTGATGTAAAAACCGTTCCTGTCTCCGGACTCCAGGTGTTGGGGTGGAGTGGGCTGAAGCTCTGACGCCTCACGCTGACGTTCAGTATTTTCTTCAGCTTCTGCTCGGTTGTGAAACGACGGGCAGGTGTGGGCGCCGTTTGGAGCCGTTGATTGTAAAATGCCGTCAGTCATTGCAACATGTTTCCTTGTTGCCTTTAACATCCAACAGTCTGGTGTTTGTGGAAGACGGTTTACAGCAGTCCTACAGGACGTAAAGTGAGTAATCCACCGTTTCCCCTCTCCTGGGTTGCGCAGCATTAGTTTGACCTGGGGGCCTTTAAGATGACGACTTGAATTCACTCATTTATTTAGAAGGTCGTTTGATCATTTACTTGATTTGGAAAGCTTTCCACCGAGTTTTGTCCTGTTAAATAATTGACACAGAATGGAAAAATGCTTAGCAGATACTTTGAAGGCGTCAATGCAGATCTGAAGAGAAAGACACAGCTGATTTATTGTTGTGAAAATCGGAAGGAGAAACAGATTTTGGGAAGAATTGTTTCATTGAGGAGCAGCAGTTTCTGTGTTCACTGAGCATGATGAGGATGCTGCCTCGGCATCAGAGGAGGGAGGAACAGACCATTGGAGCTTTAACAGTCGTTTTCCAACAAGTCTCAGCAGGTTCGAGTCTTTGCGTTGAGTTCAGTGTAAAGCCTGAAAGTAGGAGCATGTCGAATGTTGGCATGCTGCTGCTGTCTGCATGGCGCCCTTCTTCAGAGTACAGAAATACTAGCATTTAGCAGCTGTTTGGTATCTTTCTCTTCGTTTTACACTACTATTGCAGAAAACTGTCAGATTACACTAAAGTTTGTCGTTAAGGGACGTTTGACATACTCCATTCTGCATTATTAAAAATAAATGAGCATAGATGCCATCCGCCATGTATTTAGTAGTGGAGGTGAAGGGTCATGACTGAACTGGGTCAGTTCTGGACTCACATGTGGGGAAGTGAGGTTAAGTAGAAAGTCTGCGGCGCACCTCTCAGTGACTCCTCATCATGACTTCTGTAAAAAGAAGCAGCTGAAAAATAAACTAGAGAGAGAAACAAAAGAAACCTTTTACAAGCGCGTTAGTCAATGGGAAATGTGATGATTCGCAAAAACTATTTGGGAAAGTTGCTCCAGAGCTTTGAGTGTGAGTCATTAGAGAGCGCTTTACGCTGAGAGCTGCAGTGTTGTGTGCCAGGGTTAAAGAATCGTGGATTTGGAGGTTAGTTGGATGGTTCTATTGAGCGTTGATGGTTCTCTTGAGCTCATGTGAACTGAAACTGAATCTGGCTGGCTGGCATCTGGTTCTGACGTGAGAACCTGCCGGTGTGAAGTATTCAACGTTCACATCCGACGCCGCTCTGCTCTCGACTCGCCTCACCGCAGCTCACAAGCTTCCTGTCTTTTCTCTGAAGGCTGTAAAGCCTCAGCCGCCTCTCTCAGGGGTTAATGTTCTACATCTCGTACAGTTGGATTGGTGCGCCGCATTCCTGGAGAATGAACATGGACATCCTCCGCCCCCGCCGCTTCCTGTGCTGCGCCTCCAAAGGCAGGAAGTGGCTGCTGATTGGCCGGGAGGGGGAGAGAAGTGATGATGTGATACGAGAGAAACAGACACAATCGGAGGGAAAAGCTGATGTTTGTCCTCAGGGCATTGATCTCCTGCTGTCGTCTCGCCACTGAAGTTTTCTGACTCGGTGTGTGTGTGAGAGTGTGTGTGTGGTACAAACACACCATGGAGGAGAGAAAAACGGCCATAAATAAAATGGGTGTGAAGTGATCACATCTCTACTTGCTCTGGTTTTAACCTGGTGCAGATGAAGTTGGAAGTCTGTCTGGGACAGCTCTGGCACGTGATGTCAAGAACCATGTTGGTGAAAACGGGTCGGAGGTGCAGATAAAGTTGACTTTAAGCCCCGCCCCATCATTGTGAAGCACCTGCAGCTTCGTGGCGTCTGTCCTCAGCCTGAACCGGTCGGAGGTGAAACGCTCCTGACTCGATGTTGGAGATGTCAGTCAGATGAGCGAGCCGCCCCCTCTGTCTGAAGTGGGACAGCGTGGACATGGTCAAATGTGATACTTCCGTCACGGCCGTTTTCCAGATTCTAAGAAGATAAAAACACGATCGCTGGTCGCAGTGAAAATGGAGTCATCAGGCCTCTCGAGTCTGACCTCGGTTCAGCTCCAGTATGCGAGGCTTTTGGCTTTTTCCCAGATGTCTCTGACTCCTGGCTCTGCGAGTTTGTTTATGTGGTCCAGCTGAAGTGTCCACTTCACTGTCCTTCACTCCAGTGTCTGAGAAACGACTTCTTCACATTCCTCCACAGCTGAGGACTCGGAGAAGAGCGCTGAGTGACGGGGAAAGGACTGAAGAAGCGAACTGACGGGGCGCAGGGTCACATTTTATGACCATTTAATGCAGAGAAGTGCTGTGAAGGGTTAAAGGAGGAGTGGCGCTGCTTTTCAGGAGTCAGACTCCGCATGCTGAGGAGGATTAATATTTCTATTCTGCAGCTGATTCCTTGTCGGTGTGACGTCGTGTGAGAAGATAGTCGGGAGTTTATCTGTCAAGACCGTCGTCACACCGTCAGGACGAGGAACTAAACGTCCGTCGGGGACAGAAAACTCGGATTGGAGCTCAGCTGTGGGCGATCGTCTCGGCCGAAGGCCTGAAATGTGACTGCAGAGGATTAAGAAAGGAACACGGGGCCTTTGTGGTGGACAGTGTCAACATCCAGTTATGTAACAGTGGGCTGTGTGAGTTGGAGTGGGGCAACCTGCCAGCAGTTTTTATTGACACACAGTGGGAGGACGTGGCCTGGCGTTATGGTGAAATATGCAAACTCGGTGGGGAGGAGGCTGTAAAAATGGGTGGGATCTTTATTTGTGTTGTTTGTGTTTTTAGACAAACAGCCTGGATTATGCAGCGCTGTTCGGTTGAGTTTAGCCAACATGACTTCATGCTTTCAGTTCGCACGGATTACTTTTTTCTTCTCGTAATACTGATTGGCAGCAGGAGCAGAAATAAAGCAGACATGTTTCCCATCATGCAGTCAGACGGACGGACGCGCTGCTCCACCCTCTGCTCCGTTTAAAGACGCAGTGAAGTGATTTCTCCTCCGTTCTCAGACGTCCTGAAAGCTCCGCCGGATCAGTGACTTTCTCTTTAAACACACTCGTCTCTGATGGGAGATTCTCTGCTGGTTGTAACAAAGCTTCCAGAAAATACATTATTTAGATGTAAAGTTTATTTCCCCGTAAGCGATGCAGCCTTTGTGAGGATCATGTGTTTGTGCGACGGACAGTCGATGTAAAGGAAACGCGTCTCTCAACTCCTCTCCTCAGTGTGTTTTTTTTGTCTAAAGTCTTCAAAGCATTTGTGTGAGTGCGTTGGGGTTTGTGTGAAGTGTGTGTTGCCCCAGCAGCTGCCTCTCACACACATGAATCGAACGGAGCGCTGCACCTTTGTCCCGTAAGACGGCGTCCGATCGGCTGGACCGGTCCCTGTCAGCGCTGCAATCTGACCCCCGGCCCGGCGCCCCAGCCACAAAGGCAGGAAGAGACACAAATACATGAACAAATAACCAACTCACTTCACACACACACACACACACACACGCACACACACACCCCTCCCTGATTTCCTCTCCCACCTTTCTCTTCAGCTTTTGAAGTTTCCTCTTGTGAAACAGTCTTAACTCGCTGAGCGCCACCAGGCAGCTGCTGCGGTCGCGTGGCTGACGGGGAAAACGACCGGTCCTCCTGAAGTCGGTGTGTGAAGACATTTCAGAAACAACAATGCGACACACGTCGTTCATGTTGCAGATCAGGGTTAATCACTCCGTTCTTCTCCGTCTGCCTCGGTCTCGAAGCCAGGCATCTTTCATGCTGCTGTGATGCTGTGCTCCTCTGTAAACATCCTTCCTCCTCCTCATCCTCGGCTTTCATCTTTCCCAAATTGCTTTTTTTAAACCTCTTATCCCACGTTCACCCATCTGTGGTCCTTCATTTGCCCTCCCACCCCTCCTCGCGCCGAGGAAGTCTCTCCACCTCAAGTAATCCGGTTTTTATTCTCATTTAAAGCTTAAATTGGTTTAAGTCTGTTTCTATTGGATAAGATCAGCCCTAATATTGACACTTTCCCCCGTCTTGAAGTCTGTCTTCCTCATCTCCCAGGTTGCGTGGCTGTTCCTCCCCCTCCTCCCTCGTTTCCCCTCCTTAATCCCCCGCTTCCTTTGTCTTTGTGGCTGTTTGGCTGTGGCTGTTCCTGAGGGCCTCGGGTCCTCGCTGGACGCCGCCGGGCGTCGAGTCATGTAATGGCAGCTCCGAGGGGCGTCCCGGCCGGCCGAGGACCACACGACAATTACATGTTTGTGTGTGTGTGGTGAGAGATCGTCCACACATTACAGCAGCGCTTTACCAAGTGCCTGTCAGCACATGAAGCAGCAGGGTGTGTGTGTGTGTGTGTGTTAATGATCACCTGTCCAGGCTTGAGAGGATAATGAGTGCGGAGCGGCTCGGTCTCCCTGGTCTCCTCCTGATCAGCAGGCCCCTGGTTCTACTGCTGTTTCTTCTGTGGACCTCAGAAGACTCGCCTTTGTCTTCCTTCTTCTCCCCTTTTGTTCCCTCCGGTGGTGTAGACATACCACCCTCTCGTCTGTCATGAATAAACGTGTATCACCCAGAACGGTTTTGTGCTGGAGGGTCTTCTTGTCGTTCCTGTCTGGGCTGAAGCCTCTGTAGCCTCTCTTCACCTCAGAGACCCGGCCAGCTTGGTTTTGGTCCGGCTCGGTCCTGCAGAGCCGGTCCAGTCCAGTCCGGTCTGCAGTCCAGCAGACTTTCCGTCCTCTAGTCTTTCTGCCTCGTTTAAACCTGAACGCCGTCTTTAAGTCTCTGTCCAGTAGAAATCAGCTCATCTATGAGGAAGTGTTCCAGAAGTTGGGGTAAAGCGGCTCTTTGTCCAGTCTTTCCGGACTCACGTTTGATGTCTGGTCTTCTCGCTGCTTCTGAATGTGACTTTTTAGTGTTGAGTTGTTTGTTTGTGGAAGCTTGAAACAATCCAGAGCTGATTCGATGTGGAGTCCTCCCCGTTCTGTGTGCAGGACGCTCTTTGTGTTTACTGTTCACTCATCTTTTAATGGGTCAAACTGTTGATGTCCTCCCTGAAGCTCTGCTGAGTAAACTCACAGAGGGAGGTTCGTTTCCTTATTCCTAACATAACAGCAAATCAATAGGAAAACACGACCAATGTACTGAATTCAGCTGGAAGAGCTGGCAGTGGCTTTTTCCTGACTCACCAGTCGTTTGGAGGTTCCTCTGCTCCTAAATTTAACTTTGTGTTGAATTCTTCACTTTGGGAGACCTGAGACGGCACAGAGCTGACCGGATGTCAGAGCTCTGGGGTGTTATCAGAACTCTGGAGAGCCTCTCATCTCTGGAGGTTTTTCTAAGAACTGATGCTGTTTGGCAGTTTAGCCGATTATAGCCTGACCGGCTTCCCGTTGAATCGGAGAGTTTCCCACATTTCTTCGAGAGCGTATAAAAGTGATTAATGTGAGAGTGTGCCGTGGCTGAACCTTTCCATGGGGGTGATCAGGCTGGACCAATCGGAAGGCTGCGTGCTCTCAGACCCTGGTCAGGACCGTGCAGCTGATGGAATTTGAAGCACTTGCTGGTCCCGACTCTCTGACCTTCTCCCTCGTGTGAATATGGGGAAGAACTGGAGGTTGGAGGACGACTGGTCCAGGAATCCGCCTCGGCTGCGTGTCCCAGCAGCCTCAGGAGTGACGGAGTGAGCGGCTGACAGCCGGCTGCAGCGTCGTCAGGCTGCAGGTCTCTGCCTGCCTGAGAGCCGGCTCAACCTGCTGCACGTCGGCGTCTCCACACAACCCCCAGCAGTGTGTGTGTGTGTGTGCGCGCGCGAGTCACTTCCACAGTGACCTAATCAGTGTCGGTAAGTAAAAATAAAGGGTGTGTGTGATCAAGAAGCACACACACACCCCCACGCGCTGTACTGACGTTATGCAGTTGTGCAATAACGGCGTGTTCAACTGGGATCGTTCTGTCCAAGACACACCCATCTACCTGCGTGTGCGTGTGCGTGTGATAAATTCAATTCTGGTGTGTATCAGATGATTGCACATGGCGAAGCGGGGCGTGTCTCGAATGGACGTGAATGTATGTTTGAATTAGTGCTGCTGTGTCAGTCGTGAGCTAAGCTTCATTCCTGTCTAAGGTGTGTGTGTGTGTGTGTGAGAGACGGTCCTTCCTTCTTCCATTAGACACATGGCTCGCCTCGCTCTGCGTGCGCAGATCCACCCGTGCCGCCTGTGTTTGCAGGGGAATCTCTGATCTTCAGACAATATGTCAGTAAATCACATGTCCAGGAGAGCAGTGCTGATTGTTTCACTCACACGGCCGCTGCCTCCTCATTCCGACGCTCGTCAGTTTGACCCAGTTTGATCAAAGCCTCGGTCGGTATGCGAGGACGCCTACAAAATGACACGCTGCGTCCGTGTGGCTGTGTGCGGACAGACGTCGGGACGGGCTGGTGTCTTCGAAGCCAGCAGGTCAGATGTGCGTTAATCCCTCCGCACAGCAAACCTCACTCCGGGGTCCCCGGCTTCCCGGCTCTGAATCCTCCGGTGAAGGTTCCTCGTGAAGGTGAACGGAGTGTGGCCGAATACAGGAAGACGCTGCTGTTATGTAACCGCTGCTGGAGGAGCAGGGCGCCAGCTGGAGCCTGGCAGGTAACGCTGAGGGCTCACGGACAGCCTGCCCCCCGGGGGGGGCAGCGGGCGTCCACCTCATTATCTGAGTCCTCCTCTGGCTCGATCAGTGGACACACACACACACACACACACACACACACACACACACACACACACACGCTCAGTTTAGCACACTCGCACCGCTTGATGAAATATTCCCTGTGTTCATAATTAATGATCCGTTTTCCTGTTTAGTGCAGCAGCGATAAGAGCTCCTCTGTTTAATGGCAGACACACACAGCGGATAAAAGACGAGATAAAAACTGAACAGAAACTTTGAATCAACCGTAGCTTTTCTGCTCAGTAACACACTCTGTCAGCTGTTGATCGGAGGCAGCCAGAGGCGTGTGTGAAGCACAGGAAGCTCTCTGTGCAGACGTCGACAAAGCCTTTTATTCAGGTGGTTTTCTAGTAGATGGGCCTCTCTCTCTCGCCGCTCGCCCAGTGTGACGGCAGCTCGTCCAGGACGACTCGCACCCATCCTCCCTCACCACGTCAGGTGGAGGCACCGTCACGTTAGCACTCGCTCAGATCATCTCAGATTAGGGACACACAGTATATCACAAACCTGCCGTGATCACACTTTAAACTTCTGCAGCTTACAGATCTCAAAGAACTGACTGAACTGCAGCGGCAGACATTTCTTTTCACTGTCGATCCATGAACTGCAATTTCAAAGTGAAAGAATTTTAAATTTCATAGGAAATAGTGACTGATTGCTGCTGAATTCACTAAATCAAAGCATTTTAAAGACTGCCAGCTGTAGTTTGTCTCCACAGAGCAGAACTCTGAAGCACGAAAAGCAAAGAAAAGGCCCAAATCAAGCAAACTGCTCCAGACCGGTCAGGATGTTGTGGCGTTTTTCAGCATTGTCTACTTCAGCCTGTCAGTTTGGATTCAGTCAGTCAAACCTCGCTGTTCTCAGGTCAGTCTGTCACGGCGTCTTCGTTTCACACATTGACGTCCCGACAGCTATAAGTAACGTGCGCTGGTCTTCATTAGAATCGGCTGGATATCACACTTCTCTGGTGCTGCAGTACAGCAAGGTGTGTGTGTGTGTGTGTGTGTGTGAGAGAGAGAGATCAGTGTTAATGAGCCGAGTCATTGTTTAGACTTCAAATGTCAGTAATAAATAGTTTAGCGATGAAAGCTGTTTCCCTCCAACCGCCTGAACTGAGCTGCTACTTCCTGTCAGAGCACTGACACTTCCCGTGTGTGTGTGTGTGTGTGTGTGTGTGTGTGATTGTCTTCCCTCACCCTGCTCCCCAGCTCTGTTTGTTTCTGAAATCACAGCCCCCCCCCCCCCTTCCCCCGCCCCTCTGTGGTGGGGGGTGTTGGTATCTGGATGACACACACACACACACACACACGGGTGGCTGGGCGGGGTGTGTTGGGGGTCTGAAGGCTGCTATTATCCACGCGGCTCAAAGAGAGCTTTGTGTGGGTGGTCACCGTGTGCCGGTGGGAGAGGGGGCGGGGCCTCCAGCGGCTCGCCGTCGTGTCGTTAAAGCGCGTCCCACTTCAGTCAGCCTGCTTGTCCCTGTTTACATGCTCAGCAGTGTAATCTGATCATCGATTGAAGTCAGTGGGGGGTGGTATTGATATGTCCGGATGATGTGGTGGATCCTGGACTTGAACACGTTCCCTCTGTTTACATCCTGTCCCAGTGGCCCGGCCCGGCCCGGCCCGGCCCGGCCCCCGCTCCGGATCAGGTGTTTACATGTCGGTTCAGAGGGATCCAGTTGATCAGCTGTCATGTGGGCGGAGGCGGGCTGACGGATTCCTGACTCAGGTTTTCTTAATCTGTGTCCATAAAGCCAGATCAGACGTAACGCTAACGTCAGAGCCCCGCCCCGGCCTTCACCGGCCGGCGGTCACCATGACAACAGCACAACACAACAATGGAGGATCCCAGGGTTTTACTGGTGCTGCACAGGCTACTGATGAGCCTGTTCAGGCTTCTACAGCAGATTCTCCCGGATCATCATCCCGGCGTTAGCATAAAGAATCAAACAGCAGCTTCATGGGTCTGTCAGTTAGATCCTGTTGTAGAATTGTAGATGTTTCTTATTTCTGGAGTCATGTAAATGTTGACAGTCTTGTGGGAAAATGTGAAACATTGAAAATGGCTTTCCGTAGCGTCCATGTGGAGCGCGGGTAGGACCACATTTTATGTTTTTGTGAAACTATATTTTTATAGGAGGCTGTATAAATCATAATCGGACACATCTGCTGGTGTGTTTGTCGTCACTCTCCGGTCGTTGGGTGTTCAGAATGAGCGCTGATGGGTGGGAAGGTGCTGGATGTGCTGCGGGTGTGTGGAGCTTCGCTCAGAGCGGACCGCTCAGCGTCTGTCTGGTGTGTGTGTCCCGCTGCAGACCTTCACGGCCTGGTGCAACTCCCACCTGAGGAAGGCCGGCACGCAGATCGAGAACATCGAGGAGGACTTCAGAGATGGACTCAAGCTCATGCTGCTGCTGGAGGTCATCTCAGGTGAGCCCCACCCTGCTCGCCACGCCGGGGTCACAGGTTCGACCCCGGGAGCAGAGAGCCTGCCAGGAGGAGGATTCCACTGTCTGGCAGGAAACTTTGGTGGAGGCTTTTGTGTTTCTATTAAAGGTGTGTGTGTGTGTGTGTTTTTACAGGTGAACGGTTACCCAAGCCCGAGCGAGGAAAGATGAGGGTCCACAAGATCAACAACGTGAACAAAGCCCTGGACTTCATCGCCAGCAAAGGAGTCAAACTGGTGTCTATTGGAGCTGAAGGTGGGACACACACACACACACACACACACACACACACACACACACACACACACACACACACACACACACACACACACACACACACACACACACACACCTCCCAAGACGCTTCAGACCCCTGAAACCAGGTCCTACCCAAGACCACCTGAAACCACTGAGTGTAAAAGAAAGAAAATAAAAAATTCAAGACTATCAGAAACGGGAAAGATCTAAACTACAGCAGAGTACCTGGAGATGTACGGAGAGAACATGCAAACTCCACACAGATCGAACTACAGGTCTGCTTTAATGCTCAACACTCACACTAACGTGCACACACTGCACTCAGAAAGTGTGTGTCGGCACTGACACTCCTCCAGCATGGCGACTGTTAAGACACAAAATATGGCGACCACGAGCGCTGGAGACACACGCACATACACACACACACAAACACACACACACACACACACACACACACACGTTCTCTCAGTGCGGCGTGTGTGTCTTCCTCCTCAGTGTGTGAACGTTAGCTCAGCGGTGCTGGTTCATCAGGAGAATTATTAAGAAGCTTCTAGACGTTTGACTTTGACCTCCTGCAGAGCGAGCAGAGTGGAAATGACTCTTACGGCACACACACACACACGCACGCACACACACTCTGCAGGCCGCTGGAAGATGAATCGCGCAGGCGGTCCAACACTTGTGTTCTGGAGGAGATGAACCGTCCTGACTGAAGCTCTTAAAGCGGGTCTCTTCCCGTTCCGCCGTCGGTGCGTCCAGGTCGGATTCAGGCTTTATCGCCGCTCTGCATCTGAGACGCAGCTATTTGCTAAATAAAAGAAACCTGTCTAGACTTTATATACAACATTATAAACCCCAGTCCAGGCTGCAGCTGCTTGGATCAGATCAATGTGTGTTTTTAGTTCTGAGGTAAACAGAAGGAAGTCAGCAGGTTCTCAGAAGAGACGCCGTCTGCAGACCCTGGTCTGTGGCCACAGTGTTCAAGAATCGTCGAATTAGTTACGAGAGCAGTATTTGTGAATTAATTGCAGTGAATGAAAGTTGTGAATTGATTATTTGGAATTTGCAGCGAATGGAAATGTGATTTATGTTGGGCCAGTCAGCCTTTTGCAATAACAACATTTCTCATGTGGTGAAAGTGAGAGTTCAGCTTAATGTGTATTTAAAACCTCTGGAACGTCTTTCATTGGCGAGTATTGACGTCCAGCTGTTACCAGCTGTTCAGACTGTATCGTCCTCATGGAGACTGAGAGGAGACTCTTTGAAGGATGGAGAACGGAAAAGTCCTCAGAATCATAAATAAAGTGAAATCAGTTGAACCAAATCAGGACATGTGACTTGCTGCTTCGCTTTTTATCATCGTCATAATAATCTAATGAAATAGATAAGTTATGCCACTGGAGTGAAACACTGAAAACAGCCTGAGACTTCTTCAGCAAAACGCAGATCTGAGATTAATATTAATAATCGCAGGTTGGACTGTAGTTATTTACATAATTGGTGAGCTTGTTATTAGCACACAAAATCACCAATTTAATGCTGAAAATAGGTTTATTCCTGACCTTGGTGCATGTATTTTAATAGTAAACAGTTTCAGCAGTGTGGCATTTGAACCATCCGCCATTTGAAAGTTGAGATGCTGAAGAGACCAACAGTCTGTTATGACCCAAAAAGCTAATTCAATTTACATTCTTTCTTCTGTGTGTCGTACAGAAATTGTGGATGGAAATGCCAAGATGACCCTGGGAATGATCTGGACCATCATCCTCCGCTTCGCCATCCAAGATATCTCTGTGGAAGGTACGTCGTCCGCCTGTCCGTCCGTCCGTCCTCGTCCCCTTCGGGCTGCATGCTTCTGCTCTGCTCCGCCACATTTCACGTGTCTCGCTCCGAATGTGCAGACTGTTGTCAAACACTGCACCATCCTGTCCTTCAAACGCCGTGTTTTCCTCATTTACCCTAAATGCCTCACACGCAGGCAGAGGAAACACATTTTAAGTCAGTCTTCCCTGAACACCTCACTTGCAAGCTTTGAGCAGATCATGGGGTTTATTGATGTCCCTGAACGCCCCACAGTAGACACACATGCAGGTAGAGCCTGTAAGTTTCTCTCGTGGCTCATCAGACACTTCTTCCTTGTTCCTGACACTTCTCACTTGCATGCGGTTAACATGCAGTTTCCCAGAATGCTTTCAGCCACAGCGTAAATATAGAAGGTGAAGTTTACTTGTTTGTTCCTCCTGTTTTCTCTGCAGAGACCTCGGCCAAGGAGGGTCTTCTATTGTGGTGCCAGAGGAAGACCGCTCCCTACAAGAATGTCAATGTGCAGAACTTCCACATGAGGTAACACACTCTCACACACACTCTTTGAAATCCTTGCTGTGGGATAGCTCTCACCTGTTCAGCTGTGGGCGGAGAGCGCCTCCTGGTGGAGGGACTGCCGCATGTCTCCCAGACACGTGATTTATTGTCAGAGCTCCTTCATTTGGACCCTCTTGGTTCCTGTCCTGCTTTAACCTTTCCTTCGTGTCCTCATGTGTTCATGTGTGACGGGTTCATGTGAAGCAACTTGTAAAGTCCAAGTTCTGTAAAATTTGAGGAAATGTTATAGAATGGGGCAGAAAAACCATGTTGGAAATCAGGACATGAAATATTTTATGCAGTAAAGTCCTTGATGAATTTACTGTCAGCCCGACCCTGAACGCATCGTCTGCTCCTCTGCTCACAGCTGGAAGGACGGCCTCGCCTTCAACGCCCTGATCCACAGACACAGGCCGGATCTCATCGACTACGACAGCCTCAGAAAGGTACACACACACACACACACACACACACACACACACACACCACGAGGGCCGTGGGGTTAAAGCTGAGCTCTGTGTGTGTGTGTGTGTGTGTGTGCTGCAGGAAGACGCAGTCACCAACCTGAACAACGCCTTCGAGGTGGCGGAGAAGCACCTGGACATCCCCAAGATGTTGGACGCAGAAGGTAGAGAGACCGTCCTCAGCCGTCTGTCCCGCCACCCGTCCGCCATGTTGGCTGCTCGACACGCCGTGGCTTACGTGTTCTCTGTGGGTTTTCCTGTTTGAACGCTGACTGATCCCTGATTTCCCAGCAGAGCCCACTTTCACAACGATCTCCTCATGCAGAGTTTTAGTCCTGTTGCATTTCTCTGTGAATGTCTGTATTTTTTTTTTCAGCCCCTTGTTTGTTCTTTTGGCCTGTTTTTTTTTTTTTTTTTAGTGCATTTTTTTTGGGGGGGGGGGGGGTGTTTCTCATTTTTCTCTTGTTTGTTTTCCAACGTTTTCATTTTCAGTTTTTATTTTTCACAAATTTTTTGTGTTTGTCCGTCTGGCTGCTTGTTAAATTGTACAGAGTGTGTGTGTGTCTGTGTGTGTGTGTGTGTGTGTGTGTGTGTGTGTGTGTGTGTGTGTGTGTGTGTGTGTGTGTGTGTGTGTGTGTGTGTGTGTGTGTGTGTGTGTGTGTGTGTGTGTGTGTGTGTGTGTGTGGTGTGTGTGTGTGTGTGTGTGCTGGTCTAACTGCTGTCCTCCTCTGTAGACATTGTGAACACAGCCCGTCCGGATGAGAAAGCCATAATGACTTATGTGTCCAGTTTCTACCACGCGTTCTCCGGAGCGCAGAAGGTACCCGAGAGCTCCGGCCCCCGACTCTGATACTAACAGAGCTGCTGCCGCGCTGGGCCGGCCAGGACACACACACACACACACACACACACACACACACACACGCTGAGCTGGAGCGAGTCTGCAGAGTGAACATTCAGCATCGTTGAGTTCTTCATCAAAGCTCATCAGTTAGCCGAGGAAGTAGCAGAGCTGGAGTCGAGGTTTTTCCTCCTCCTTTCTCCCTCTTCTCTTTTCTTCCCTCCACACTTCTGCCCCCCCCCCCCCATGCCCTGTTCATCTCCTCCTTAGATTCTCCCTTCTTGTTTTCTCTCATGCTTCACTTCCTCTTTTGTTTTCCCTCCTCCTCCTCTTCCTCCTCCTCCTCCTCCTCCTCCTCCTCCTCCTCCTCCTCCTCCTCCTCCTCCTCCCTGCAGACCTGACAGGAAGCCTTGTTTTTCTCCTCTAATGAATTTATCAGCTGTTGTTTGTCTCTTCAGCCCCCGGGGGGGGATTTGATGACTGTGGTCACATCTCTTTGCTCTTCAGTGTTTTGTTTGTAACCAAATAGAAAAAGGAAGATTTTCTGTTTTTCTCTTCGTTGTCATCTTCATCATTCATCAGCTTAACACATCAGTAATCTGAATATTGGTCAGACCAGCAGCTTTCACTGATATGTAGCGCCCTGTAGCCAAAGTTTAAACTCCACTTTTAAATATGCAGTTTGAATCAAGATGAGGTTTAAGCTAAATACAAGAACTGGGAGAAATGCTCAAGTTTTATTGATCGAAAGGTGAATTTCTTCCAATTTGGTGACATGACCACAGAGAAAAAAGCAGTCAGACAGTATTGAAAACTATGAAAAAAGAAGTTGTGCTGATTATTTCGGTGAGTTGTAACCAGTTTGAGACTGGGTTCTTTAGAAGTGAGTGTTAATGCTGCCTGTGTCCATTAGATGGCAGTGAAGAGTCTCTGAGGTGTGTATTCTCAGGTGTTGTTGACTGAGAGCTGCTGTTTCCAGAGATGTGGATGGAGCCGTGTCCGGACTCCAGCTTTCAGAAAAGTACCTTCAGCTGAATGAATGAACCAGATTCACTCTGACAGACTTGGCAGGCTACACACGCACACCTGTGTGTGTGTGTGTGTGTGTGTGTGTGTGGTGTGGTGTGGTGTGTGTCCGGCCTCCAGGGCCCCTCGCTCTCTCCCAGAGGACCCTCCTGCTGCTCCTCCTCCTCTTCCTGGTTTTCCGGAGGTTTTTCCAGCTGTGGACCTGAAGGAAGGCGGGGCAGCGACTCTCCAGCTAACTGCTCTCACACGCTGCGTGGCGCCCTGCGGGGGGCGCCGTGGGGCTGCTCTGGGGCGCTCTGGCTTCACTCTGTCTGTCTCTCTCTGTGTTTCCGCCTGTCCTGTCCTGTCCTGTCCTGTGGGGGCGCTGCAGACATCGTGGGCACGCTGCGGCCGGACGAGAAGGCCATCATGACCTACGTGTCCTGCTTCTATCACGCCTTCTCCGGCGCGCAGAAGGTAAACCCCTCACGCTTCAGACTCACCCTAACACACCGGCGGAGTTCCCCTCACACCTTCAGACACTTCCTCCTGTTTCTGGCCCTTTTGGACGGAGCTGCGTTGCCCGCAGGCGGCGGTCTCCCTCCAGAGCCGCCAGAGGGAAGCGCAGCGCCAGCCTCTCTTCAGCTATTAACGCCTCAGAATGTTCATATGTGTTTTGATGCCATGTGGTTTCATCGGCCGACTGTAAAGCCCGGGCCTCTGTCCTGTCTGTTGTATTTCAGTAGAGTTTTGTCAGGCAGCCGTACTGAAGGACTCCAGAGCTGCGTCGACCTGTAACTAGCTGCCGGAACGATTCCCTGGTTTTGAAGGGAGACGCATGGAGTTTAAACAACACTGTCTGATTCAGTTTTATTATCGACGGCTCACTCCACTAACCAGGAACAGCTGACCGCATGCTTTAATCGAGCAGAGGCTGCTTCGGTTTTACCGGTCCTGCACTTGTTTTGACGAGACGTGAGCGAAAGCTGTTCACTGCCTGTTTGAAGTGTTTTCACACACGCCTGAGTGCGAACCGCAGTCGGCCTGAGAAGTGATGAAGGCTCGCTAATGAAAGCGGAAGCTGTCGCAGTGAGTTTAGGAGCAGCTTCCTGTTTGAGTGGGCGTGGCTGTGACGGCTCGCTCACCGCCGTGTTTCCTGACAGGCGGAGACGGCCGCTAACCGCATCTGCAAGGTGCTGGCGGTCAACCAGGAGAACGAGCAGATGATGGAGGACTACGAGACGCTGGCCAGCGACGTGAGTGTCCGGCTTCGCTCAGATGGGCGGGCTCGTCTTCGCCGGGCGCTTCCTTCTGTGTGGTTGATGTTGTGGTTCCGCAGCTGCTGGAGTGGATCCGCCGCACCATCCCCTGGCTGGAGAACCGAGTACCAAAGAACACCGTCACCGAGATGCAGGCCAAACAGGAGGACTTCAGAGACTACCGCTGCGTGCACAAGCCGCCCAAGGTGCACAAGCTCCGCCCCTGACCCCTGCGCCGGGCCGGGCGCCGCCCCGGAGGGGCGCCCCCCGTCTGCCGGACTCACGCCATGCCTGCCGGTTCTCTTCCAGGTCCAGGAGAAATGTCAGCTGGAGATCAGCTTCAACACCCTGCAGACCAAGCTGAGGCTCAGCAACAGACCCGCCTTCATGCCGTCGGAGGGACGCATGGTGTCCGTACGTGTCCAACAGCCTCCCGTCCCCCGGGACCATTCCCGCTCCGACGGGAGTCTGGAAAAGCCACAGCTGCTCCTAATGCAGATAGAAAATGTGTTGCCGGCCTCTTTTACACTAAAGAAAGGCTTCAGTAGTTTGATTTGACATGTCTCATGCTGTACGTAGAAACGGCTGCTGTGTCCAGCCTGCCGCTAGTCGTCATGGTTACTATTTCAATACACTCCTGTTTACTGGAGGAGATGCAAGAGTTGGAAAGTTCATATTATATTAAAGAAGCTGTGAAACATCTTCTGCTATGCCTTTCTGACCGTTGTAACCATGGCAACCGCTGGGTCACTTTCCCCGGTTGACTCTCAGATCCTGAGGTGAAGTCGTGTCCGTCGAGCATCTTCGTCCCTGCAGCCGACAGTCTGTCCGTCTGTCCGTCTCTCAGGACATCAACGGGGCGTGGCACACCCTGGAGGGAGCCGAGAAAGGCTACGAGGAGTGGATCCTCAACGAGATCCGGCGCCTGGAGAGACTGGAGCACCTGGCCGAGAAGTTCCGTCAGAAAGCCGCCATCCACGAGTCGTGGACCGACGGTACGGCCTTGTGTTCGGTAAGCTGTCGGACCAGCAGTCCGGGTCCGTTCAGGTCCTGAGTCTCTCGGCGCTCACAGGGAAGGAGGCCATGCTGACCCAGAGGGACTACGAGACCTCCACCCTGTCGGAGGTCAAGGCCTTGCTCCGGAAGCACGAGGCCTTCGAGAGCGACCTGGCGGCCCATCAGGACCGCGTGGAGCAGATCGCCGCCATCGCGCAGGAGCTGAAGTGAGGAGGGGGCGGAGCCAGGCCGGCGGGACGGCGAGGAACAGACGGCTCAGCGTCTCCTTTTGTCTTCCAGTGAACTGGACTACTACGACTCGGCCCGCGTCAACGACCGCTGTGCCAAGATCTGCGAGCAGTGGGACTCGCTGGGAACCCTCACCCACAAGCGCAAAGACTCGCTGGAGGTACGTCTCCACAGGACTCCGGCTGGGCGTTGAGTCAGGCGGGACGTGACGGTCGGGGGAGTCACCTGTCCTCCTGGTGTCTTGTCCCCATCAGAGGACGGAGAAGCAGCTGGAGTCCATAGACGAGCTGTACCTGGAGTACGCCAAGAGGGCGGCGCCCTTCAACAACTGGATGGAGGGCGCCATGGAGGACCTGCAGGACATGTTCATCGTCCATAACATCGAGGAGATCCAGGTGAGGGGGCGGCGCCGGCGGTCCCGGTGCGACCGGGGACCCCGGCTCCCGGCCTGACGGCGGTCCTCCTCCTCCGGTCCAGGGTCTGATCTCGGCTCACGAGCAGTTCAAGTCCACGCTGGCCGAGGCCAACAAGGAGCGCGAGGCCATCCAGAACATCCAGGCCGAGGTGCAGAAGATCGCCCAGAGCAACGGCATCAAGCTGAGCGGCGCCAACCCCTACACCACCATCACCCCCCAGAGCATCGACGGCAAGTGGGAGAAGGTGGGCTGAAGGAAAACCCCCGGACGAACCAGCAGCTGGTTTCATCAGGTGGTTTCTAACGTGTGTGTGTGTGTGTATCTCGGTGTGTGTGTGTGTGTGTGTGTGCGCGTGCAGGCGATGGAGATGGTGCCGCAGCGTGACCACGCCCTGCAGGACGAGCTCAACAAGCAGAACTCCAACGACACCCTGAGGAAAACGTTCGCCACGCAGGCCAACGCCGTGGGACAATACATCCAGGACAAGATGGAGGTGAGGGCAGGGCAGTCACCCCACCACCACCTGACCTTTGACCTCTGACGTGACCATCAGCTGGGAACGGCTCCACGCCGTTGGACGGTTTTCCTCCGGCGGTCTGCCTGAGCTGTGGTCTCGTTTCATCTGGAGCAGAAACAAACGTCTTGGTCGCTTCACGTGTGTCTGTCTGTGCGTGTGTGTCAGGAAATCGGCAGGATATCCATTGAGATGAACGGCACCCTGGAGGACCAGCTGACCAACCTGAAGGACTACCAGGACAGCATCATGTCCTACGCCCCCGAGATCAACAAGCTGGAGGTCTGCCACCAGTCCATCCAGGAGGCGCTCATCTTCGACAACCAGTACACCTCCTACACCATGGAGGTGAGCACGCACACACACACACACACACACACACACACACACACACACACACACACACACACACACACACACACACACACACACACACACACACACTGAGGCCACAGGGCTGCTCTGATGCACCGGGTGCCTGGATATCAGATCTCCAGTGAAAGACTGTTTCCTGTAACGGGAACAAACCAGTGGTATGAAGCAGGAAGTGCAACACCGTGCCGTCCTCACCTCTGCCCCCCCCCCCTCCCTGCAGCACCTCCGTGTGGGCTGGGAGCAGCTGCTGACCACCATCGCCAGGACCATCAACGAGGTGGAGAACCAGATCCTGACCCGTGACGCCAAAGGCATCAGCCAGGAGCAGCTGTACGAGTACCGGACCTCCTTCAACCACTTCGACAAGGTCAGGGGCCCGAGCCGGGGGCCGCCCCCCCTCACACACACACACACACACCCCTCTGTCACCTTTACAGGCTCCAGCATTGTGTTTTCAGATTAACGTTTTCAAAGCAGAAAGTTAAGACTTCTTATTATAAATTATTCCAGCTCTGCAAATAAAGTTATTTTTAGGATGAAAATGTTCATTTACATGGAGCCACAACACACACACACACACACACACACACACACACACACACCCTGGAGCTCCAACATGCCCCCTCTTTCCAGCTGTGTGTAATGGATGGCTCTGAGTGTGTGTGTGACGTGATGAACGGTGTGTTCAGGGCTCGGCTGCAGAGAGGCGAGCCAGGCGAGTGAGTATCTGAGTATCTGAGTCTGCGGTTCTGGTGTTGGTGTGGAGAACCGGAGGTTCTGTTAGGGAAGAATCCACCGACGGTCACACACTCCTTTGTTAAATCTGCCGCTTCCTGAGTGGAAACAGTCACCGTGTCTCACTCTTGTCTTCACCCTTCACTCGTCTCACCCCGACGTCTCTGTGTGTCTCCAGCACATCTGTCCTGAAACATCTCTGCACGTAGATCGGTGTGTGTTCGTGGTAGTTCAGCCTCGTTCGGGTTAGAGCAGACCGATGAGGTGGTGTTTACACACAGACGCTAGGCACCATGAGGGAATCGAACTGCAGCAGATCACCACGCCTGTCTAAATGTCCACCATCGTCTCTGTCCGTCCTCCATGTCCGTGCATGCTGTGGCTCGTCGGTCTCCATCTCCCACGTCCATCCATCCATCCATCCATCCCTCCACCCGTCCTCACCGTGTCGTTTGGCGCCTCAGGACCACAGCGGCGCTCTGATGGCCGAGGAGTTCAAGGCCTGTCTGATCAGTCTGGGCTACGATGTGGAGAACGAGAAGCAGGTAGGAGCTCCAGGGGCCGGGTGGAGGTCCTCGTGTCCTCGGCTGCTCGTGTCTTCAGGCAGGCTTCAGTCCGTCCCCGTGGACACAGATGTCACGTCCCCGTCCGTCCAGCAGGGGGCGTCTGCCGCTGCTGCTTCAGCTCCTCTGTCCTGTCAGTCTGCAGACCGTCTCTGTTAACTCTGCTGTTTTCTCTCCCTCCTCTCCTCCGTCCCCACTCACTCTGTACGCCTCTCTGGATATCTGTTTCCTCCTCCTCCTCCTCTTCCTCCTCCTCCTCCTCTTCCTCCTCCTCCTCCGCCTCCCGGTGCTTTTCGTGCTGTGGCGGCCTGCAGAAGCGATCGGGACAGATGGTGTCGGATGATTTCCGAGCTCTCCTCATTGCTACAGGAAACAGCCTGGTACTGCTGCTTGCTCACCTCGCCGCTCCGGCAGGGCGTCTGCAGGTCCAAACCCCCCCCCCCCCCCCAACTCACCACTTCATATATACACACTTGGATATACTGATAGCAGTATGGACACACACACAGAGTTGAACGCTGCCTGCAGATGCCCTGCTGTCTCCATGCTCATCTTCTCCGCTGAGTGTGTGTGACTCCTGTTAGCCTTGCGCTGTAGCTTCGCGCTGTAGCTTCGCGCTGTAGCTTCATGTTTGCTCTGCTCTGTCATTTCATGTAAAGTGTGTGAACCTTCATTTGTGCTCTCTGCTGACCTTTGACCTCTGCCTGACTCCATGCATGTGTCAAGTCAGAGAGCTTCATGTGGTCCTGATGTTTGACACGCCCGATCGAGCCCATTCGTGTGTGAGGAAGTGTGTGTTGTGTCGCGGGTTAACCTGCCGTGCGTCGGTCCTCAGGGTGAAGCCCAGTTTAACCGCATCATGGCCGTCGTGGACCCCAACGGCAGCGGCGCCGTCACCTTCCAGGCCTTCATCGACTACATGTCCAGAGAGACGACCGACACGGACACGGCCGACCAGGTCATCGCCTCCTTCAAGATCCTGGCCGCTGACAAGGTGAGTGATCACATGACCCCTGGTCCTCTGATGTGTTTCTACCTGGGGATGATGATCAGACAGAAGATGTTGGGATGTTTGTGTTAAACTCCAGAGAATCAGGATCAGATAGAGATCACCAGTGTGTTGAACTCATGAAAGCTCGTGAGGTGACCCAGAATCGATTCCCTCCCCCTCAGAACTACATCCTGGCCGACGAGCTGAGGAGGGAGCTCCCGCCCGACCAGGCCGAGTACTGCATCGCCCGCATGGCGCCCTACGCCGGGCCCGACGGCGTGCCCGGGGCCCTGGACTACATGTCCTTCTCCACGGCCCTGTACGGAGAGAGCGACCTGTAGAGCCGCCCGGCGGAGCGGGCGGAGGAGGGGTGGAGGAGCGGGGGGAGGGGGGGCGCCCCTGCGTCTGCCGGATTGAAAATGGCTTCTGGAGCTGCAGTTAGGTTTGGAGATCAGTTTGTCACAACGTTTATGTGAACGGGCATATCCGGGGGCAGCTGTGGGACGGGTCCTTAGCTTCACCCTCTCTGCCTTTTGTTGGGGGTCCAGTGTTGGGGGGGAGGGAGGGAGGGAGGGGAGGGGGTGGGGGGGGGGAGCGACACAAGCTAATCTGATACTTATGCTAATTTTTTGTTTATTTTATTATAATTTTCTTCTTCTTGCCACAGGGGGGCAGCGTGGGGTTCAGATGGCAAGGTTTGTGTATTAGATCCTAGAGAGATATATGCTGGGGGGGGGGGGGGCTGACCAACCACAGAGAAGATGACTTATTTACCCAGAATTCCCTAGTTGCTGTCTGACCTGGGCTCTTCTTCTCCTCCTGTCTGCGCCCGCCTCCTCCTTCGTCTTTGCTTCTTGGGAGCAGGTGGGTGGTGGGACGGGTGAGACGGGTGTGTGTGGGCGCTGCACACACACACACACACACACACACACACACACACACACACACACACACACACACACACAGTGCAGCCCCTCCCCCCTCTGTCATCGTATAATAAAGTTAGAGTGAAAGGTTTGAGCTTCCTCCACAGGACTCTTCAGCTTCTTACTTTGTCGTCTTTGGGGAAAAGTTGAAGCCTGTAAAATTAATCTTTAAAAAAAAAAAAAAACCCCTAAAAAAAGGTTCCTATCCTGTTGTGTTTGACGGGCTACAAATTCATCCACAAATATTTGCTTCTGTGAAACTTTCCAGACGGGCATCAGGTGCTTATTTAATATAAAAATACAGAGAAAGGCGACTTTTATATGCACACAGGAATCCAGCGCGTCGGGGGCTTTGATTGGCCGACATTTTCAAAGTGATGGAAACAGTAGAGAGGGAATGAAGGTGTGTATCGGTGGCGACAGCCCTGTCCTCCACCCTCCTCCACCCGTCTCCCCGTCCCTCGTTTCTCTCCAGCAGGACGGAGGGCAGCGATCAGGAAGTCTTTCTATAGAGAAACATTCCAGTTTGAGAAAATACAACAAAAAAAAAAAAATAAAAAAGACAAAATTGTAATAAAAAAAATAAAACTATGCAATCATCTTGTGTTGAATATCAGAGTTTTCTGGGGGGAGTTTCTGCAGAAGTTCATCTCATTCAGCCCATTTCATGGGAGGGAGGTGGAGGAAGAGGTGGAGGAGGAGGAGGGCCGGCGGAGGAGAGAGAGACTCGGACCAAAAGCTTCTTTCTTTTTTTTTTTTTTTTTTTTTTTGCCCCCCTTTCCTGCAAGGTTGGAGCAGAAAAATGAACTCTGGAATTGTGATTTTCCTTTTTTTGTACTCTTTAATATCAAACCTTATCTGCTGTACTGGAAACTGCAACGCCTTCTGTCTCTAATGATAAGTGAGTTTCACAAAGCACACATAAAAGTTTCCTTACAAAATAACCGCTGTGTCCTGTGGTCTGTCGAGTCTGTCAGGATGTGAACCCGGTCCGTCTCTGGAGCCGCAGACTCACAGGAAGTCGGTGCGATTCATGGAAGAGGAGTAGAATCAGCCAGGCTTACAGAGGTTTAATTCCATATAAAAGTTAATTTTGCTTTGAAGGGATACTTCAACATTTTGGCAAATTGGCCCATTTAGTGCAATTCCTTAGTCATTTGAACAGCATACTTACTTTTTTAATGAGGGTGAGCTGTTGTTTATCCAGAGGTGAGTCGGGGAAGGTTTTCGGGACGGACACAATGGAAGTGGATGGTATTTTTGTTCCCCCTCGTCAAACTCATCAAATACACAATCCAACAACCCCAGAACACTTTGGTGGACACGTTATAATCCGCACATCCACTTCCATTCGAAATGACTAAGGAATTGCACTAAATGGGCCAATTTTCCAAAATGTTGGAAGTATCCCTTTAAAATGACCTTGTGAATACATAATTCTGGATGAAAATGATTATTCTGAATTGAACTTGACTCTAAATAAAGTGGCCTTATTCCATTTCCTCCATGTAAACCTTTATTCTGCTTTAATTCGGGTCGTTCCTGACGACACACATGCCCATGGAGCCAGCACAGACGGTACAATTATTTTTTTTCCTGTAAAGTCACTCATGCAACAAAGTCACAAAATCATCAGGGGAAAGAGAAAAAAAATGAGTTTCCACATACAAACCACATTCCTCCCATGCACCCAGTTTTTATTTTTGTAGACACTAATTGATTCAAGGTTCAGTTCAAACTCCCTGGGAACAACTGGAATACAGAGGTTTATGATTCATAAATCTTGCATTTATGAATGAAAAACTTTTCTAAAATAAGTAAATTAAGAACATTGATTTTTTTTCCTGTCATTTCTGTTTGTAGTGGCTGTTTGTCTCAAATGCAACAAAAATCGAAACTCAAACTTCAAACTGCCACTGATGCAGCGGGTTGTGGTTTACGCAGGCAAAAGAAAGCATAGTCCAACAGAATCCAGTGAGGTTTATCATGGTTTATTCTCCAAGGCAAGCAAACAATTGGAGAGATCACTTCCTGCTGCTTCTCTCGCGCTGGTAAAAAACCATAGCCTCACCGAGGTGCACGCTGATCCTCTACCTGCAACCTCCCTAAATAACCTCCAGGTGCACGTGGTGCCAATTAACTCTACAAAAGCAAGCCTAACAGAAAATAATGCGTCAAGTACCCAAACCAAACATGCAAAATAAATAATAAATCTAAACAAAATAAACACTATATGAAATAACACAAACAAAAATAAGAAAATATTCAGAAAATACTCAAAAACTAATAAATAGCTCCAACACTTAGTATAAGTAAAGAAAGTAAAAATACCAGTTTGTCACAAATAAACCTTAATATGTTTAATAAATGTATGAAATCACCAGAAAAGACGTGACACTGGCTCAGTTTACATGGGTGTTTTTTCAATCCGATTGAAAACAATCGTGTTATGCACGTGTATACATGGACAGCCAGGGTTGGGGAAGTAACGGGTTACATGTAACGGTGTTCATGGTAATCAGGATACAGTACATAAAAAAATATGTAATCTAGTTCCAGGTATATCTGATAAAAACACGGATTACTGAGCGGGATTACCTTTGAAAATCAGACGGAATATACCAGAATTACCACAGAGATACGCGTTGCGCACAGACATTGTGACACTTTACGACACCTGACAGCACTTTACGGCACAACCCGTAACACAACCATAGATCTGTAAACAATACATTCCGTCGATATATAAATGATAAACGTCGCATCGACCGCTGTCTATCTTGAAGCAGCCTCCCGCTCTGCTGTTATATGTCTAACAGTGAATGAAACAACCCGCGTTTCCACGGATTTTACCCCCTGCTGCTGGAGTCATGGCTGCTCCCGGGAGAAACTCTTTGTCTGGATGGAAACTCAGACATCATTTAGTATTTCAGTTTCAGTTCCAGTTTATTTATAAGGCACTGTTAAAAACAACAAAGTTGACCAAAGTGCAATACAGAGATAAAATTAAAAAAACAAAGAAAATATATATAAATATATACATATTTACAATGAAGTGGCACATCAGCCCATTGTTAACAGTAAAAATCAAAACATCAAACTAGTCAAAAGCCAAACAGTACAAATGTGTCTTCAGACGAGACTTGAAAATAGGAACCTTTTCAGTCAGAACCAGAACTTCTCTGTACGATGTTAATTCTGCCTTCCAGCTGTGAAAATGCTCGCAACATCCAGGAACTCATCATCAAACCTGAAGACACATCTACAGCTATGAAACACACCTGAACTCACAGTGAAGCTAAAGTCTATTAACCTGCTAACCTGTCAGGAACCTGCTGCTGAGAGCCACAGCCTCACCAGGCTGAACTCAGAAGAATCTGATAGATTCAATAATATCTTCAGTTTCCTTCTGTCACTGAGGAATGAATGACCTCTGACCTCTTGAATAAACACTGAGTATAGCCGACCTGAACACAAACCCTGCTCCTCACTACAGCAGTACAACTACACAGCAGATTGAGTATATAATATAAATGTGTGTTAAAGGGCCTGTATCATGCTTTTTTAGCTCGTCCAAACCCTATTATTGGCATTAACATGGTAATAGTTTATTTTTGGCGTTAAGGGAAAGTAATTTTGTGTTAAATAAAAGATTTTCGGGGGCTAATTCTGAAACCCGGAAGAGAAAACGCTCTGGTTCACTGAACATCCCGCCTCTCCCCCTGTGGACTTTGACTGACAGCGAACTTCAGCCAATCGGAGCTACGTTAGCATCTCTAAGGATTAGCTTTAGCGCTTTAGCTCTAGCTTCTCTACACGCAAAGATACACGAAAACGTCTTTTCCTGTTAGAAACTCACCAAGCGCAGACCCTTCAGACTCTTGCTCTTGCTTGATTGTTGCTTTCAGACGATGGTTAAAGTTTATCTCCGTACAAAAAGATACAAAAAGTGGCTACGCTGACTGCCGAGGACCTGCGAAAATGCGAATCAGCTGCGCTGGTCAGAGGAGAGTGGGGTGTTGTCTGTGGGGGTGGGGTGGGAGAAGAGTGGTGGGGAGGAGTTCAACTTTTGTGACATACTTAGGTTTGAAGAGTTTCAAACGAGCTGTTTTCTACCCGAAGGGAGGGGCTGCTGTAGAGAGCAGCAGACTGAAAGAGATTACTCAGACGTGTGGATGAAGGCAAACAACATTTTGGGGGTGGTTTTAAAGGGAAATCAACTTAGTAGCATGCTTAAAACCTTAAAAAAGTGGATTTTGCATGTTATAGGTCCTTTAACACTGCCAGTCCTGCTTCTGGTTCTGCTGGACTGTAGAACTACCAGAGGAACAGTCTGGACTGATGGAGCTGATCCTGAGTCAGAAAGAAAAACAGTCAGATTCTCAGTAGGTTAGAGGTTAAAGGTCATGTTGTTGGTATTAAAGGTTGTATAGAGGATTTTCCACGGAGGGAGAAATCCAGTGACAGTTAGTCCTTTTTGAAATGCTGCCATGCGTGACCCACACCCCTCCTCCCCTGCTCTCTCCGGAGGACCGCCTCCTCCTGACGCAGAAAGTAGCATGTAGCAACTTAGCATCATAGCGCTAACACATAGCTACCAACGTGTCCTTTTGAACAACACAAAACACAGCAAATATGAGTAAAATCCTGCACTTGCGCCAAACCCTGTCCCTGAGCCGTCCCTGGTCTCGGTGGATCAGAGGAGGACGGGGAGGTTTGTGTGGAGCTGCAGGACTGGAGCAGACTCGGAGCTCACAGCTGATCTGTGTGGCTGCAGCCTGCAGGCGTAAACAAACCCCCCCTCCTCCTCTCACTCTCCGGACTGTTTCATACAAGTCTTGTTTTAAGATTAAACATACATTTTCGCCAAATGGCAGCACGTTGCAGCTATGATTAAGAAAAATTGTCTCAAGTCTGCAGGTGAAAAGGTGTTGATAGGTCGATGAGGCAGTAGGCAGCAGTAAGGAGGAGCTCCCGGCCGAATAATCCAAAAACATTAAAGAAAACCCTTTAAACCTCAATCCGAGGGTGGAACAATTCCAACAATGGATAAAACACAAACTACAAAGACAAAAGAAAAGAGGACGAGGTCCGAAATGCCAGAAAAGGTGCAGATCGGGAGCGCAGCTAGCGAAGAGCTAGCTAGCACAAACGAGCATCCCCGCTGGGTGACAGAGCTACAAGCTAAAGTGGCTAAAATAGAAATGGGACAGAACAAAGCGGATGCTAAACTGGATAAAATCAGCAAACAAACGGAGGACATTTGGAGAGGAGCGCGTGAAGATCTGGGACAACTGAAAGAGTTGATGGACAAACTTGCCGCAGAGCTGAAACGAGGGCTGGACAACTACAGAGAGGAAACTAACAAAAGGTTTGATGCTGTGGATGAAGAAATGCGGGCGCAGAGTAAAGATATTGAACTTCTGGAAGAGCACGTGGCTGAGGGGGAGGAGTGGCGCACCGATGTCCATGACATTATTAAGATGTCGCTGGAACAACAGAAAAAGCTGCAAGACAAACTGACGGACCTGGAAGGGAGAACGAGAAGGAATAATGTTCGCATCTGGGGGCTAAAGGAAGGAGTAGAGGGAGACTCCGTGCTGGAATATGTTGACAAACTTATTCACGCCGAGCTGGGAGTGCCTGAGGACGTCAAACTGGAGATTCAAAGAGCGCACAGAGCAATAGCGCCGAAACCGCAACCAAACAAGCCCCCGAGAGCGATCATTGTGAACTTTCTGAAGTACGAGATCAAAGAGAGCATTCTCAGGACGGCCTGGAAGAAGGAGGTAAAAGTAGAAGGTCAGAGAGTGACTTTTGATCAGGACTACGCAGCTGAAGTGGCGGCCAAACGTCGAAAATACGTGGGACTCAAGAGAATCCTGAAAGAGCACGGGATCCGGTTCCAGTCCCCGATGGATACCTTGAGGGTCCACTGGCCTGAGGGAGCCCAAGTGTATCACAACGCCCGGGATGCAGCGGAGGCGATGCGGCAGAAAGGATGGCAGGTAGCGGATCCGGGAGATGAGGAGCTGACACCGATGCAGAGACTGGAGGCAGCGCTTCAGTGGACCAGAGTGGACAAATGAGGACGAGAGGACCAGAGACGACGGAGAGGGACATGGACCGATACAGGATGGAAGACAAGAAAATAACAAACAAGCACCGGCCTCATTCTAAAACGGAATTGTTTTTCCCTTTTTTTTTTCTCTCTCTCTTCTTCTTTTCAAGATGGATTTTGAACACCAGGCAGGTGAGTAACTTAAAGAAAATAAAGGTCAATGGATACGGCATTATGCACAGTTATATAGATTTTTGAGTTGTATTTAGTGCCCTTTTTTTTTTTTTTTAGTAAAGAAAAACATATGAAGGGTTTGTTGGATCATGTAAGATACATATATAATGAATAAATAGTATTAGTTGTCACAAATGGAGAAGGCTTCGACCGGGAGCCCTGGATATGGATTGAAATGCTGGACACTTTTAGTGAGCTTGGGAGACCACCGATAGAGGAGATCTTCGCCACTAAGGGGGGCCCTCTTGTTAGGAGAGGACTTTCCCCTCACCCACCAGCAGGGAACAGGGGGATAGGTTTGAAATTCCCCGATACCTTGGAAGACCAATTTTGGACTTATTTTTTTTGCATGTTGAATTTAGTGTTTGCTGATTTTGTATTATTTTTGTTTTGTGACGTAGGAGGGAAAGAAAGTGATGAAGGAGGAAAATGTGATGCAACATAGAGGTATAAAAACGGTGTCACTAAATGTCAATGGTATGAACAATCCTATTAAAAGAGGGAAAGTGTTAACAAAATTTAGAAAGGAAGAGATACAGGTTATTTTTTTCCAAGAAACTCACTTGACATCACAAGAACATGAAAAACTGAGAAGATATGGCTTCAGTAATACATTCTATAGTCATTCAAGCAAAGCCATAGGAGGGGGGTGGCCATATTGATAAGGGACTCTGTCAAATTTGAAGTAATCAAAGAAATATATGACAAAGAGGGAAGATATGCTATGGTGAAGGGGAAAATGGAAGGACAAATGGTCACCAGAAAGTGAGAAGAAATTTTTTCAGGCTCTGTTTGACATCATAGTGACGGAAATGGAGGGGATTCTGATTTGTGGGGGGACTTCAATGTGGTGTGAACTATGATTTGGACACAACAAGTACCAGGAAGGCCAGGACTCATATCTCGAGGTACATTAACTTTGAACTAAAAGAGCTGGGAATCACAGATATTTGGAGGGACATGCATGCATTAGACAGAGACTACACACATTTCTCACATCCACATTCAACTTACTCAAGGATAGACTATTATTTATTGACTAAACGAGACACACACAGAGTGGAGGACTGTAGGATAGGTGTGACTCATCTGTCTGACCATAGTGCAATATACCTAACAGTAAATCTAACTGGCAGAAAGAGGAACACAATCTGGAGGTTAAGTGTTGGCATATTGAATAATACAAATATAGTGGAAGAAATAAAGAGAGATATAATTAGATATAGAGAAGAAAACGATAATGGAGAAGTGGACCCCACCGTCCTGTGGGATGCATTCAAGGCAGTGATTAGAGGGAAGTTAATAGCACAAACAACACTCATGAAGAAAAATAGACTGGAACAATACCACAAATCAAACAGGAAACTGAAGGAGCTGGAAAGACAACATCAGAATATGAATGACCCAGAGACACTTAAAGAGATTAAAGAAATCAGAGGAGAGATCGACAAGATATTGTTAACAGAGGTGGAAAAGAAAGCCGGATTTGTGAAGCAGGCATACTACGAAGGGGGGTCAAAAGCTAGTAGACTATTGGCTAGACGGATCAGGACGCAACAAACAGTGAACACTATCCACAAAATTAGAAATCCCCAAAACAATGAACTATTAAGTGAACCAGAGGCGATAGAGAGGGTATTCGAACAATATTATAAGACACTATACACTCATCCAGAAGCATCAGATGAAGAACATATACAAACTTTTTTAGGGGAGCTGGATCTCCCATCAATAGGGGAACATCAGAATAAAATATTAAACTCAGATATCACAGAAGAAGAGATGGGGAATGCAGTAAACAGAATGAAGAATAACAAATCACCAGGAAGTGATGGGTTCCCCTCTGAATTCTACAAGATATTTAAGAAGGAGCTTAGTCCTGTAATGTTGGCATCATTCCGATATACCATGAAAAAGAGAAAAATTCCACCATCTTGGAAAGAAGCAATAATCTCCATTATACCAAAAGAAGGTCAAGATAGGGAACTGTGTGGTAGCTATCGTCCAATATCAGTACTGAATGTAGATTATAAAATGTATACATCTATAATCTCCAAAAGATTTGAGATATTCATCCCAGAAATTATAGAGGAAGACCAGACAGGCTTTATAAGAGGAAGACAGGCACAGGATAACATAAGAAAAACATTACATATAGTAGAGGAGGCTAAGAAGAAGGGAGAAAGTGTGCTATTAGTAAGTATGGATGCTGAAAAGGCATTTGACAGTGTGAGGTGGATGTATTTATATAATGTCCTGAGAAAATTCGGTTTTAATGAAGACTCTGTTAAATGTATTAAAACATTGTACCAAGAGCCAACAGCAAGAGTGAAAGTTAATGGGAGTTAGTTACTGGTCGAATTAAGTTAGAGAGGTCAACCAGACAGGGGTGCTGTCTATCCCCGACACTTTTCGCTATATTTATAGAACCGCTTGCACAGGCAGTTAGACAGAACCAGAATATTAAAGGGGTGGAGGTCGGTGGAGCAGAGCACAAACTGGGTCTATTTGCGGACGATATAATAGCATACATAGGACAACCAGACGTCAGTTTCCCCAGACTAATGGACTTACTGCAGAAATTTGGACATTATTCAGGATACAAACTTAATGTGACTAAAACACAGACACTCGCTTTAAACTATACACCAACAACCAGAATCAAAGATAAATACAAACTCAAATGGGACATGGACAAAATAAAATACCTAGGGGTGAATATTACAAAAGGGGTTGAGAAATTGTACAACGCAAATTACAAACAGACAAATACCAGCATCAAGAGGGACTTAGGAAAATGGACGACACAGACTCTAGACTTTAGTTCAAGAATTGAAATAGTCAAAATGAACATATTGCCAAGGCTCTTGTATCTTTATCACTCCTTACCTATACCTGTACCACAAAGTCAATTTATAGAGTGAGATAAAGAGATATCAAGGTTTATTTGGGGAGGCAAGAAACGCAGGATCAAACTGGTGACACTACAACTGCCCAAGGAGAAAGGTGGAATGGCAGTCCCAGATTTCAAAAATTACTATTATGCAGCTCAAATTAAGTCAGTAGTATCCTGGTGTAATGATGACTATGTAGCCAAATGGAAAGATATTGAAACGAAGGCAGGGACATATCAGATTCAAAAACTATTAGGAGACAGGGAATTATATAAGACAGAGGAGAACCAGTTAGACCAGATCACTAAATTTACCCTAAATATTTGGAATACAGTAATAAAGAAATTCAAGCTAGAAAAAGAGACAAAAATATTAAGATGGCTAATATTAAGATGGCTAATATATGATACAAAATTTCAACCAGGAAAAGAAGACACTGGTTTTCAGAGATGGGCAAGAGAAGGCATCACAGCAATATGTAAAATTATAGAAAAAGGGGAAATAATGAGTTTTCAACATTTAAAAGACAATTTTTGTTTAGAAGAAAATGACTTTTTTAGATATTTGCAGACAAGAGATTATTATACAAGGGCAATAAAAACAGATATGTCCACAGAGCAAAATGGAGTAATTAAAGGTGCTGTAGGCAGGATTTTGCTAGTCAATGCTAGTTTTTCTGTGTTTTCTTTGGATTAAATGTTAGAGTATCCATTGATAATCCTTTAGGAGTGTAGCATAATTGCACTACTGCGAGGGCGCAGCATTTCCATCTCTCTCTGTTCTGAGCTGAAAAGGAATCTCGAGAGCTCCAGGTATCTTTGACCAATCAGAAGAGCCCCTGAGGCTCTAACCGTGATTAGTCAAGGGGCGTTCGTCACACGTTCTTGTGGGAGGGGCTTAACTTGCGTAAGGGCGTGATGTCAGAGAAAACAGGACAGGATTGGCTGTGCTGGGTTTCAAATCACTATCTTAGATGGGTCAAATCGCCATCTTGCTTAGGTAACCCTAAGCAAGATGGCGGAGATGCCAAATCCTGCCTACAGCACCTTTAAGGTATTAACGGATGCATATAAAGGAAAGATGGGAAGGGTGATTTCAACACCGTATCAAGGTCTGGTCAAGAGTAGGCGGAACTCAACATTATATATAAAAGAAAAGTGGGAACAAGAACTTGAAGTTGAGATGACAGAAGAAGAATGGTATAATGTCTGTAAGATGCAACATTCAACCACTGCCTCAAGATTGTGGCGGGAGTTCAGCTGGAAAAACATCATCAGATTCTTCATAACCCCGAAGATAAAAGGGAGGTATCTCCCAGAACAGAAGAAGTGTTGGAGGTTATGTGGACAGGAGGAGGCAGACCATACTCACATATTTTGGAAGTGATCAAAACTAGAAGGTTTTTGGGAAGGAGTGTGGGGAGTATTAAAGGAGATTTTAGGCTATAAGTACTGAGCCCAGGATGGGCTCAGTACTATACTTAGGGTATCTAACTGAAGGAAATACTCAGGGTCAGGATAGATATCTTGTAAAGGCACTGTTTTGCTGCCAGTAGGAAGAGTATAACAAGGGAATGGTGCAAAATTGAACCACCTACAAAGGAGCAGTGGATGAGAATAGTGGAGGAAATATTTGACATAGGTAGGCTTACACACATATTGAGGTTACAGGAGGGGAAGTCTCAATCAAAGTGGGAAAAATGGATTGAATATAAACGAAAAGGGGATGACACCATAGTTTAGGATACTTTATTTCAAGAGCAGGGTGATGCTGCACACATTAGTAACAGAGGGAACTTCTATGCCACTGTCGTTTGTTCTGCCGTGTTTTTTTTTTCTTGCTTTTTTTTTTTCTTTTCCTTCTATGGGTGTTTTTGTTTGCATGTGTGTGGGGTGTTTATCTTTTGTAAAAAATGTTTCAATAAAAATTTAATTTAAAAAAAAAAAAGAAAAGGTGTTGATAGCAGCAGCAGAGCCTAGCATGAGTGGAGCGGGGTGGGGGTGGGGGGTGGAGGGGGGGGTGCGTAAAGTGCGTAGGAGCATGACAGCTACTCTAAAAATGTAGAGAGGTTGATTGACACGTTAGAAAACCAATAGATAACAAGGCTACCTCGTTATTGATTGGCTAAAGTAATGTTGGTTTTACAACCTCCAGAGTTGATTAATATTTATGATTTTTTTTTTTGATCACGATAAAAACAAGGCTGCTACAGCTTAGTAACGCCATTTTTTAGCTTGAACTCATTTTTGTTAGTAATAAAGATCTTCTATACAACCTTTAATTGGGGCTGAGCACAGAGTTCAGCTTGTATTCATAACACTCAGAGCATTGTGTATTTGCTGTGTGTAGAGTCGTCAGTACAAATTCGAATTAACTGGTGTCGGTTCTTATTTTAACGTCTGCTGTTTTCGGCATGTGTTTGCAGAAATCTGTCACTCATTAACATGGGAACCAGCTAATCCATAACACCGGCAGGGCGGGCTGCTTGTAGTCTATCACGGAGCTCCTTGAACTCGCTGTTGTGCGATCTGCTTCCGTCTCGCCTCTCCCGTGTGTGTTCTCCCTGGGTTTTTATTTACAAGTGTTTCTCAACCACCGTTGAGTTCTTCTGCTTGTTTTTGACTTTCCTGCTTCCCGTTTACTGCGCTCCTCATCACGTCACTACGAAAAGATCAATATGAAACACGGAGCGGATTATCGATCGGTGTACACCACCTCGTACAATCGGATCCGAAAAACAATCCGCTCCGAGTGAAGCAGATCCACTCAGTGTTTACATGAACCATTTACGGTACAATCCGCTTCACCTACAATCCGATGATACGGGGCCCATGTAAACATAACCACTGTTTCAGGGTGAAATGTGCGAAAGCATTTGAAGGAAAGTATTTAATTTTGTTAGTAATCAATATAATAATAATAATAATAAACTTTATTTGTATAGCACCTTTCGCAGATAAAATCACAAAGTGCTTCACAGTGCAAAAAACAAAAATAAAAACAATATCAAAATAAACGTGATAAGAACAGACAGCCAATCAATCGCATCAGAAACGTCCAGTCAACTAAAAGCCCGATTAAATAAAAGCGTCTTCAGCTGCTTTTTAAAGGAGTCAATTGTATCAGCCACACGGAGGGACAGAGGCAGGGCGTTCCATAGTTTTGGAGCCACGGCCTGAAAGGACACATCTCCTCTAGTTTTAAAACGCGTTTTTGGTACCATGAGGAGGTTCTGGTCTGAGGAGCGGAGCGAGCGGCCAGGTGAGTACGTTTGAAGCAGATCACAAAGATACTTAGGAGCCTGATCATGCAAGGCTCTGAAAGTCAATACTAGGATTTTAAAATCGATCCGAAATTTAATAGGGAGCCAGTGAAGAGAACACAGGACTGGCATAATGTGTGACCATCTGCTGGACCCCGTTAAAAGTCTTCCTGCGGCATTTTGAACCAGCTGAAGACGGTTAAGAACATTTTTGTTGAAACATGAGAAGAGAGAGTTGCAATAATCTAAACGAGAAGAAATAAAAGCATGAATCACCAACTCCAGATCAGTGCCGGATAAAATTGGCTTCAGCTTTGCAATATTTCTCAAATGATAAAAGCAATTTTTGACCAAAAGTCTTGAATGGTTGTCCAGAGACAGGGACTGGTCAAACCAGACACCGAGGTTTCTGATGCTCGACTGGACAGAGGGGCCCAGAGAACCAAGGTGACGCTTAATAAAAGGGATTTTCTGCTCAGGGGCAATTATCAAAGATTCAGTCTTTTCCGAGTTTAACTGGAGACAGTTTTCAGAAAGCCAAGTCTTTATACTTGCGATACAGTCCATTAACTCAGACAATTTGTGCAACTCACTCTCTTTAAAAGAAATGTACAATTGAATGTCATCAGCATAGAGATGATAAGACACATGTTTAAAATGGCGAATGATTTTGCCAATGGGGCTGATGTACAATAAAAACAGAATTGGACCCAAGACTGACCCCTGAGGAACACCATACACCAAAGGAGTGGCTTCAGACAAAATGTTATTGGCACACACTGAGAATGTCCGATTGGTCAGGTACGAAGAGAACCACTCTAGAACCATTCCAGAGATTCCAAAGTCAGTGTTCAGCCTTTGTAACAGGAGTTTATGGTCCACTGTGTCAAAAGCTGCAGATAAATCCAGTAGAACCAGAACTGAATACTGACCAGAGTCTGCAGCCATCTGAATATCACTGGACACTTTTAGCAGAGCGGTCTCAGTGGAGTGCATCTTGCGAAAACCAGACTGAAATTTGTCCAACATTTCATTTAGATCCAGATAAGCAATGAGTTGCTCTGCAACAACTTTCTCTAAAACTTTGGAGAGAAAGGGCAATTTTGATATAGGCCGGTAATTTCCAGGCTCTGCTGGATCCAAATTTGGTTTCTTTAAAATAGGACTTATCGCAGCCTGTTTTAAAAAGTTTGGAACCAAACCAGTAGAAAGGGAGACATTTATGAGGTTCACAACATGTGGAGCAACAACGTCAATAGCTTTGTAAAGCAAAGATGTCGGTAACACATCAAAAGGGCAGGAGGAGGGCTTCATTTTCCTCAGGATTTCCATGACATCTTCCATTGACACACCGGGAAACAAGGACCAGGAGCAAGTGATAGAAGACATAGAAGTCATGTTCACATTTGACGGACTCACATTTTGTCTGATGTCTTCCACTTTTGCCACAAAGTATTTCAGAAACTTGTTGCAGTCATCAGTGGTGGAAATAGGCACAGTTGGAGATGAAGGTGATACAATTTTCTGAATTGTATCAAAAACAACCTTGGGGTTTCTCTTATTCGAATTCACAAGGTTAGCGAAATAGGTAGACCTAGCTTGTTTAATCATTTCATTTAGTGATAAAATCATCTCTTTTAAGTGTAATCTGTGAACCTCAAGATTTGTGGCTTTAAACAGCCGTTCTACCTTTCGACAAGATCTCCTGAATGAAGCTATCTCCTCATTTAGCCATGGCTGGGAATTTTTTGAAGACACAATTTTGCGCTTTACCCTCTCTAGGGTGCACAACTCCACATTAATGGAAAGATTGAAATAGACACAAAAATGGTCAGACACAAGAACATCCACCACATTCAGACAGTCAATGTCCAAACCAAAGGAGAACACTAGATCCAACGTGTGGCCTTTGTTATGCGTTTGACCAAGAACATGTTGCTTAAAATGAAAAGAGTCAGTGAGTGCTAAGAACTCCGATGCAACAGGACAGCAGGAGTCATTTACATGGAGATTAAAATCCCCCAGAATCAGCACTCTGTCAAATTTGATTAACGAGGATAAAAAATCTGAAAATTCATTTAGAAACTCATGTGCAGGACCAGGGGGTCTGTAAATTACAACACAATAAAAACAATTTAAATGACCAACCTTTGTCAACTGAAGCTCGAACGAATTGTAAATCCCCGGCTTCATTTGCCTGCACGGAAAGTAATCCTTGTGGATCAGCGCAAGACCGCCTCCTCGCCGAGCAATCCGCGGAGTCCCAAACACGGAGCAGTTTGGAGGACAAACTTCATTCAAATAGGCAAATTCCCGCTCTTTCTGCCAAGTCTCAGTCAGGGCCATGAAATCCAGGTCTTTGTCTGAGAATAAATCACTCAGAAAGTGCGTCTTGTTCGCAATGGAGCGTGCGTTTAGGAGAGCAAAGCGTATCGGCTGCGCGCGCTCAGCTGGAGATGTGCGCAGACCCGCACGGCTCTTTGAGGCAACCCGGGCGGTATCCTCCACAGTGACTGCCCGCAGGACTCGCTCACGCCGGTGCAGGAGCGGGTGCCGGGCGGGTTGAGCTGGAAAGGTACGATTAGTCTGCAGCCACAGAAGCGGGGAGCAAGATGCCGGTGGCGTGAGGGCCGCGTCCACGCCGGGTTCGTGGACAGGGATCCTGCGTAAACAACGCAGATCACCAGCGGATCCGGACCAGGTGTCCCAGGACATGCAACCCCTCAGCTTCCTCCGCCTGGACTGTACTCCAGCCCGCGAGCCCCTCTTCCTTCTCCTGGCACGACGCTTGGTTACCAGTAGGCACTCCAAAGATGACGCCTCACACTCAACAGGTGGAGGAAAGCGCTCCTCATATGCAGCCCAGGTAACACACGCTGTATTCATGTGCTCTTGAATGGCTAAAAGTGCTTGACGATCATAGCGGATGACGGCTGTGACACAGATTATGGTTGACTGGCTTGATATAGCAATATATAATGCAGTATAGGATGAAATCCAGACTAGTATCCGCCAGAGCAGGGAGGCAGCAGACGCAAAGCCGGACACAGGCGCCATCTTGCTCTTGTTGGACAGAGGAACATCTGTAAGAAACAACATCTGGCTTTGTGATGAACTCGTTCTGAAACAACGAATGGATCTGTTATTCGTATGTGAGGATAAGAAAACTTTCCCTCTCAGACTGTTAGCAGGATTTATAACGGCTCCATCGTTAACAGAAACCTCCCGACATAAACAGAACCGACAACCTGAGCGTCTTCCTCCTGTGAAACAAGAAGGTTTATTTATTTCACAATTCACCTTAGCTCATTAAGTGACCAGCAGAGGTTAACAGGTGACTTAGGTTTTTTCTGAAAAGACTCTTATTGTGAAAGAGCATATCACCATTATTCCATATACAGTACCGCTGTGGTGAGAAGTTGTGCCTGTAAATGAAGTTCCAAGTCAGTCACAGCTGTTTATGAAAATCAGCTGATTTCACTGGGATCTTAGAATCAGTGGTCCCCCAATCATCTGATCAAACTCAAAACCACACTGATGAATCATTTTCCAAAAACGCCTTAACCAGTTTATTTCCAACACATAATACAAAGAAGGGAAATCCAAAAAAACCCAAGGCTTCTGTTTGTATTTAGAATTTTCTTTAGAATTAAAGATCTTGTATGTTTTTTCCACAAAAAGTTAAAGTAATTGGTCAGTTTTTCCAATAATACGTATTACTTTGAAAAGGCAGACAGGAAGCCGCATAAATAACCCTGGATATTCCTTCAGCTTCTGATCCGACAGACTTTTGTTAGTGAACGTAGCTGCCAGTTCCGGGACTTGCAAGCTGTGGATCCAGGTGTCAAATTACAAACCAGGTCATCAGGGGAGACATTAGTCTAACAGCCCGAAAAACAGCAAGGTGACTGAGTCCGCATGCAGAATATGAAGAGTGATTAAAGATCAGCGTGATCATGCCGTTTACTTGGTGAGTGTGTGTACACGTTCTCAGCTTTTCCACATTTGGATGGACTAAAATGTCCCAGATAAGCATCAACCTGCAGTTTTCACTTCGTTTCAATACTCTGAGGAGAATAAATAGTTTCACAACAAGCTTAAGCTACGGAAAAGTCTCAGTGATTGTGTTTGTTGGAGCGTGTTGTGAAGCTTCCTGCTGCAGAGCAGAAGATGATCAGCAGGCCTGACAGGATGGAATCCTCCTGACCACACACCGCCGACACCAGCAGGGGGCGCTGTGGCTCTAAAGCTGCAGCTCAAACTGGACTCTCCTGCAGTCAGCAGGGCTCCCCAGACACACCCTGATCCCACCAGCAGCCACACACACACACAAACACACACACACACACACAAAATCAAGAGGAGGGAGCTGATAAATAGGTATTCAGCTCATGAGGGGAGCGTGGAGGGAGAGATTGTAGAAATGTTATATCGATATGAATTATAGATGAGCGAGTGTATTGAAATGTATAGGTTTGTTGTTTACAGTGTGTGTGTGTGTGTGTGTGTGTGTGTGTGTGTGTGTGTGTGTGTGTGGACCAACAGAAACAGCCTTCAGGTGGCATGCGGGCATCAATCAGTGGAGGATTTCCAGAGCGGCGCCCAGAGCGACCTCGGGACATTTGCATGCTGGGATTAATCTATAATTCATTCAGTAAAATCCATACGTGCTCCTCTCAGCTCGCTGCCGCCCCTTCTTCACCAGGCCAGAGGAAACCCCGGCAAATGGAACCAGAATCATTCCTCTTTATAATTAAACAGGCTGCTGACGGGGGTTACAGTGTGTGTTCATCAAAGCTGAACGACTGCTGTAGAAACGTTTTGTGTTCTTGTAAGTTCCACCTTTCCAGAGGTGATTCTGAATTGTTGTATTGTGAACCAGAGGTGGGAGCACGTGACCCTGTAATGACATCCGTTGCGTAATGACATGCGTTTTAAAGTGTAATGACATGCGTTTTGAAGTGTAATGATAGGGGTGTGCGATATGACGATATAAGATCGTTAAGGATTATAACGTTGGGACGATCTCTTAAATCAGAAAGATCGTTAAACCGTCTATAGGGCACGTTCTCCTCGTTGTTTTTTCACCTATATATAATATTTTTTGGAGTGATGATGTTACCTGAAAGCTTCAGATAATATCAACTAAATATTCCCTCTAGCTCAGTTATCCACATACATAATAGATACATGCGGAGCAACATTAACGATGATTTAAAAAAAAAAGAAAAAACAAACGCAGCCACAGCCAGGGCTGCGTTCAGGACGCAAAGGCAGCTAACAGCGAGCGGAGCGCTGTGGAGCTTCTCTACCTGGAGCAGCTGCTGGGTGGAGGCTGTGTCAGGCAGAGCTGGTTTACAGCAGC
The DNA here is from genome assembly GCF_902148845.1 of Salarias fasciatus. Lineage (NCBI taxonomy): Eukaryota > Metazoa > Chordata > Actinopteri > Blenniiformes > Blenniidae > Salarias > Salarias fasciatus. Next base: position 38,872,167 of record NC_043758.1, on the reverse strand, counting down.
AGTACGGGATCTACAAGAGACCAGCCGCCATAGAAACACCTCAACAAGCTGGAGGGAGAGACGCTGACGCTAGCGCCAATGCTAACGCTAGCTTGCAAGCTACCGCTAGCAGTTCACAAGCTAGCATGAGGGATTTTATGTACAACAAATCACAGAAATGTGAGAAGACACTTAGTGAACATACCATCAAGTTAACAGCTGAAACGAACCTTTAGTCTGATAACTAGTGGAATGTCTTTGATTTAATGGGATGATGAGGGGCTGCATTTCAATGGAGACAGAGCCCTCTAGTGGTCATATAGCGCAACTATTAAAACTATATCCCATTAAAACTGCTAAAAAGCTATTTGATATGTTTAGATTATTGTGTTACAAAAGTGTACTTTATTGTTCATTATCTTTTACCTCATTTTTAAAAGGAGATAAAAGCTTAGATCTCTGAACAAAAAAATGTTCTCAAGCAGCTGTATTATTCACTCATGTTATAGATATTAAATTTAAATTGTTTTTGTTCTAAATTGTTGCCCTTTAAGAGGTAACCAGCTAAGTTTGCATTTTTATTGACCCTTTTTAATAATCTATTTGGTGTGTTTAGTTTTTGTGCTACAAAAGTGCACTCTATTGCTGTTCATTACTTTTTATGTTTGTGTTCATTGCACATTTTGATTAGAAAAAAACCTGTACTATTTAAATTAAAGCCAGTTTCTTTAGCGTAAATTATCTTTTTTTTTTTCCTTTTAGGGTTTTACGTTCGAATACATTTTATATGTTTTATATGTCTAACACTGGGGGGAAAATGGTCAAACTTGCAAATTAGTCTAGAAAAATCAATATAAAAAAGAATCGTGATAAAATCGTGATTGCGATATTAACTTTAAAAAATCGTGATATGACATTTTTGCCATATCGCCCACCCCTATGTAATGACATGCGTTTTGAAGTGTAATGACATGTGTTGCGTAATGACATGCGTTTTGAAGTATAATGACATGCGTTGTGTAATGACATGCGTTTTAAAGTGTAATGACATCCGTTTTAAAGTGTAATGACATCTGTTTTAAAGTGTAATGACATGCGTTTTGAAGTGTAATGACATCCGTTTTAAAGTGTAATGACATGCGTTTTGAAGTGTAATGACATGCGTTTTAAAGTGTAATGACATGCGTTTTGAAGTGTAATGACATGCGTTTTAAAGTGTAATGACATGCGTTTTGAAGTGTAATGACATCCGTTTTAAAGTGTAATGACATGCGTTTTGAAGTGTAATGACATCCGTTTTAAAGTGTAATGACATGCGTTTTGAAGTGTAATGACATGCGTTGCGTAATGACATCCGTTTTAAAGTGTAATGACATGCGTTTTGAAGTGTAATGACATGCGTTTTAAATAGGGGTGGTGAAAAAAAATCGATTATTGATTAATCGCGAATATGTTATGGACGAGTACGAATCGATTATTAAATTTTCAAAAATCGATTCATTTCCCATTATTTTATTTTGGAAAAATTAGATTGCGTGTAGAGCGTGGACCGTGTTCCTCAGGTGCGTACAGCGGCTACATCAATATTGAATCACAGAGATACTTTAACACAGCCTTCCTGCTGAAATAATTAATTCTACATAAACTTCACATAAAATGACACATTCACTCTGCTCCACACAAGTTCTAATCATAAAATCATGTTCAAACCACAGTTATGTACATGTTTCATTAACCACTCTTCATCACATGAACTTAAAACACACATTACACAGTTTTATAGCTCAATACCACACTCTGCAAGGAGTACAAGTCCACCATCTTCATGAAAAAACGTGGTGAGTTCTCTTTACCAACTAAAATGTGTTAAATTCAGCTCCTAAGTCAACATCTACAACATTCCAGGGCACCCAAGATCACCCCCAACTGCTGTGTATTATTTGTATAAAGTTTAAGACCCAGCTTACCTGCAAAAACAGGAAAAATGAATTAATAGGAGCACACTCGTTCTTTATCGTGACACTGCCGCATCAGACTGGCTTCTTCTACGCCAGCTACAGATGCACAAAATACCGAGTGCCCCCTGCTGGCCAAACCTATACAGCACTATCTTAGGAGGGCTGGATACACAGGAACAGTGGCCCATCAACAAAAAGTGACATTAACTATAAAATAAAATGGGGGGGGGGGGGGGGGGGGGGGGCAACTATTTTCATGCATTAAACTATATCATGGTGCCACATAAATAACATTTGTACTTGTAACAAAATATTGATCATCTAAGTATGTGTCATAAGTAAGTACCTCTGTGTTTTACTGAGGAATGGCCTTTAATATGGTTCTGCACCATATGTTTAGCTGCCTCATATTTGCAGAAAGGACAGTGGAAATGTTCACTGCTGATTCATTTTGTTGGGGTTGGTGTATCGCCATCCATAAGTATGGTAATGTGTCTTTACAAATCAGTGGGGAAAAACAGACTTAAAAAAGGCACAATACTGAGGATTCCACAAGACAAAAAGATCTGAAATGATTTTTCACCTCAACAACAAATGTTGATTCATTCCATGTCATGGATGCTAATAGATGTCTCAACAGGACAGAACGGTTCACCGTCTGGTAACATGACAGCTGGAGCCGGATTGGCATTTTCAGTCCAGACTGGCCCAATACAACTGACTCTGAACCAGTACCTGCTGCCTGGTCCTACTCTGGGATCCTCCCTGGTCGGCGTCCTGCTGCGGTTCCGGAAGTGTCCTATTGCTGTGAGTGGTGACATAAAAAGGATGTTTCATCAGGTCCGCCTCCTCCCTGAAGACCGATGCCTGCTGAGGTTCCTGTGGCGTGACCTGGAACTGGACAAGCCCCCACGGGTTTTTGAGTGGCACGTTCTGCCCTTTGGCACCACGTGCAGCCCCTGCTGCGCTACGTATGCGCTACAGCGCCACGTGGCTGCTCACTGCCAGCCTGATGACCCGGTTAGATTTTCTGTCACCCGCTGCTTCTACGTCGATAACTGCTTACAGAGTGTGAGCACCCCTGAAGATGCAAAGCAGCTGGTGGACCGCCTCCGAGATCTCCTATCTTTAGCAGGCTTCGAGCTACGACAGTGGGCCTGTAATGAGCCACGTGTCCTGGACCACCTCCCTCAAGAGGCTCGGTCACAGAGTCTAGACCTGTGGTTGGCCAAAGACAGAACCAGCCCTGAAGAATCCACCCTGGGGCTTACCTGGCACTGGGAGAGAGACTCTCTGGGCTACAAGCACAGGCTGGTGTCCTACCACGATCTGACTCTGAGGAACAAGTACAAGGTCCTAGTTTCTCAGTATGATCCTCTGGGCTACTTGTTACCTTTCTCCACCAGGGCAAAGCTCATTATCCGACAGTTGTGGGACAAGCAACGCGGGTGGGATGACACAAACCTACCTGCAGCCCTTCTTCAAGCCTGGTCAGACTGGGAGTATGAGCTGAAGTTCCTGCCTCATATCACCCTCCCGCGAGCCTATGCACCTACCGACCTTGGCTTCAAGACCTCCTCAAGAGGAGTGCACATCTTCGCCGATGCTTCGGAACAGGCTTACGGCGCCGTGGCCTACCTGAGGACGAAGACCAAAGAAGACCAAGTCCATCTGGCATTCATCCTCGCTCGTTCCAGAGTGGCCCCCAAACGTGTGCATTCCATCCCACGCCTGGAACTTTGCGCAGCTCTGGTGGCAGCACAACTGGCCAATCTCCTCACCAAAGAACTCACCTTGGAGGTCGACCACACTATCCTGTGGTCCGATTCAACCACGGTCCTTACCTGGCTCCATTCCCAGTCCTGCCGGTTCAAGGTGTTTGTCGGAGCCAGGGTGTCAGAAATCCAGGAACTAACTGAAGGCTGTACCTGGCACTATGTAGATTCAGCCCGGAATCCTGCAGATGATCTGACCAGAGGCAAAACCCTGGAGGAGCTCAAAGATCCCAACCGATGGTCCCACGGACCCCCCTTCCTGCGGCAAAGCCCAGACCAGTGGCCAGAAAGGCCCAATGTTGAACCTCCAGAGGAGCATGGGGAGCTCCGGAAGACTGCCTTCTGCAGTGCTACATCTACCTCACCTACCCCCTGCAGCCAAGAAGACAAGGGATATAGTTCCTGGCAGGAACTCTTAGATGACACCGTAGAGGAGCTCCAGGGTGTGACCTCCTCCACTACCCCACCAACAGCAGAGGATTACCAACACGCAGAAGTCAAAGTCCTCTTGAGAGCTCAGAAGGAGTCCTTTCCTGAGGACCACAAGGCCCTTGTTGCTGGGAAGTCAGTGTCATCTACAAGTCGTCTCCTCACCCTAGCACCTGCCCTTGACCAAACCACTGGCCTGATTAGAGTAGGTGGACGGCTTCGACGGCTGGAAGATGTCGATGTCCCTTTGCATCCTGTCGTCCTTGATCCTGCTCATCCAGTGACCCACCTGCTCATCCAAAGGTATGACAGCGATCTACATCACCCAGGTCCTGAACGGGTTTTCTCTGAACTGCGGCGGTCATTCTGGATCATCAGAGGGTGGGAGGCGGTCCGTAAACACCAACGAGCTTGTGCCAAATGTCAACGTTGGAGAGGTCAACCTTCTGTCCCTAGGATGGCTGACCTTCCAGAGGCCTGCCTTCACTTACACAAACCCGCCTTTTACTCCATTGGTGTGGACTGTTTTGGGCCCATGATGGTGAAAGTGGGGAGACGCCAAGAGAAACGCTGGAGGGTCATATTCAAGTGCCTAACGACCAGAGCCGTACACCTGGATCTCCTTAGAAACATGGACGCTGATGCTTACCTGATGGCGTTGAGACGGTTCATCGCAAGACGAGGGGCACCTGCTGAGCTGTGGTCGGACAGAGGCACCAACTTCAGAGGAGCGGAACGCGAGCTCAGAGAGGCTTTCGACGGCATGGTCCCGGAGCTGCAGCAACGACTTGCCCGTCAGAAGATCAAGTTCTGCTTCAATCCCCCGGCCGCACCTCATTTTGGAGGGGTTTGGGAGCGAGAAGTACGCTCGGTGAAGTCTGCGCTCTACACGTGTGTTGGGTCTCAGCCGGTTCCTGAAGAAGTGCTGCTCACTGTGCTCCTAGAAGTCGAGGCCATCCTGAACTCCAAATTATTAGGCTATGTATCCGCCGACATAGCAGATATCGATCCGGTGACCCCCAACAACTTGCTCATGGGGCGGCCTGATGGTTCGCTGCCCCAGGTGGTGTATCCGGAAACCGAGATCCTCAGCCGTCGCCGCTGGCGACACTCTCAAGTCCTGGCGGACCAGTTCTGGGCCAGGTTCATTCGAAACTACTTACCGGGTTTACAGACTAGACAGAAGTGGCAGACTTCTCCACCTGGTTTACATGACGACGCTGTCGTCATGTTGGTGGAACCCCAACTACCTCGGGCCCAGTGGCCGGTTGGGCGTGTGGTCAGGTGTCATCAGAGTGACGATGGTTGTATCAGGTCTGCAGACATCGATGTTAAGGGACGCTTCTTCACACAGCCGGTAGCTTGTCTAGTCAGGTTGCCAGCTCTCCCATCGAGGGAGAACCTTTCTCTAGACTTACCAAGACTGACTGAGCCTTTATACAATGCAAATGTTCTATGCACATTTGGGGGCGGCTGTATAAAAGGCTGGGTTGGGGAGTGTCCGGGTTGGTTCCCAGCAGACGGAAGTAACGTCAGGCGTCAGCTGTCGTTCGCCTGCGGTGTGGGTTTGTGGACTAGCCGACCTGCGGGTTTTACCAGACCAGCCACTGAGTGTGGTACTTGCCTTACCTCACAGACGCGTGCGTTGTCGTTGATGCCGGAATCCCAGTAAATGACAGAACGTGAGTGCCATTCATCCACCGTGTGCATTTGTCCCTGTGATCTGTGCGTCTGTACGGGCCGTGCCGGCCTCCGCACCGCAGAAAGATGTTTGTTTGTTCCCGTTCCTGTCGCTGTGAAGGTGCCGGGGTACTTGTTTAATACTCTAATGCATGTTATTTCCTGAGCGAGAGACCGGTGGAGTGTCGGAGTTTGTGCCGACGGGAGCACTCGTTCTCCTCCCCCTGCGCAGTCCAGGCGGGCGGTGATAAACGCTTAATACGTTTACTCGTCGTTCAGTGGTGTTGTTTCAGTATCAGATAGTAGACGTAGATAATTTATGTTTATCTATGATTATGACTATTTATAATTTATGTTAATGTAAGTGGAAAATAGAGGCTGAAGTTGATTTTTCTTTATTATTGTTTATTGCAGAACTGCTTGTGGATCAGGACTCATCAACTAATAAACACATCTGAAGGGCAATAAACCTCCCTCCGTGTGTTCTTACCGACACTCCTCTTGGATGCTGGATCCACTTAATGAACTGTGCCTACTCCACTTTACCTCATTTACACCCATCAACTATGAAAGAAAAAGAAGAAAATTTGATTTATTGCTCATTAGTAAACATACCACTTATCAGTCGAGGCAAGAATTTCAAGGTTTACTAATTCAATTATTTACCACTGAAACCAAAGAGAGAAAGCTTTTCCGTACCCACGGTCAGTAGGCTATCAGTAGGTAAGAACAACAACAATCAAACAGCAGCAGCAACCATTATTCATTGCATTATTACATATGTGGGAAGTTATTAAAACATTGAAAGTTGAAGATTTTCACTTCCCCACAAACGTAATAAATCTCTACAAACGTAACAGTCATTACATTTGTGGGAAATTGGGTGTTACGTTTGTAGTAGGCAGCGGCTATTACGTTTGTGGAAAATGTATTACGTTTGCAGGATTATTACATTAAAAGCTGCATATTTTATAACGTTTGTGGTTTATTACATTTGTGGGCATTATTACATTGGCGGGTGTTACAAGGTGCACATTGTAGTTGCCTCACAGCTGATCGGCCTCTTCTGCAGCAGTCTGAGGAATCTGTGCCCGGACACGTTTAAAAAGCACACCCATTTCCTGGCTGGGCGGGACCACGATCAGGCCAAGCCTCAGCAGGAGAGCCACAGACCCTGAGAAACAGAGGCTGCGTTCAGGCCCTGCCTGTGGCTGGATCTAAATGGATAATGTCACTGTGAAGAGTTCTCTGGTTCGGATCTCCTAAAATGTTCACAGTTAAACTGAAGTTCAACAAATTGAACAAAGAAAAGTGAAACTAAAACCTTTGAAGTGATATTAATATACAAACACAACTTCCACAGTCTGACTCGACATTAGAGAAACAACAGATGAGTTAGAATAAAGTGCACGGCCCGAGACCAAAGTCCAGGGTCCTAAACCTCTTTTCAGAGCTGACAACAAGGATCACAAAGTCCACCTGTCAACAGCAGCTTTGGGCTTTGTCTCTCTGAAGACACACCTGAATGTCGAGACGCCACACACACACACACACACACACACACACACACACACACACTCACTCACACACACACACACACACACACACACACACACACACACACACACACACACACAAACATATGCACGTGCGCATACACCTCAACTAGTGAGGAGGGACTTACTGTACTGTGTTTGTTGTACGGCTGTCCCGTATTGCCCACAATGCATTGCGAGATATCACATGTCCTTTCGAGCCCTATATTTCTAAATAAAAATTATTTAATTGATTCACGTCAATTGCTATATTTATTTTTAATTGGATTCTTGAGTTTAAAATGAATTCATACAGCCCCTGTAATTCCCTCCTGCCAGGCTGAAGTCCTGGAGGAGTCTGGAAAAATCTAGAAAGTCATTTCTTGTGCTCGGGCTCCCTGAGATGAGTCCTGGCGGTTTCTCTCTGGTCCTGGAGGTTGCTGGTTCCTCCACCCTCTGGCTGCTCCACCTGCCACTGAGCAGGAGCAGCAGTGCAGGTGGAGCTGGTGGATGTATCTGTCGGGTGGTGCATCAGCTGCATCTGTACAGATCACGATCTGTACGGGGGGGGGGGGGGGGGACAGGAGGACGGAGACATCCTGTCAGCAGAGACAGGAGGACGTGTCATCTGCGTATTTGACCAGATGGGAGTCTGGCTGTGTGGATCTGCAGTCATCCGTGTAAAGGATGAAGAGAAGTGGAGAGAGGACACAGCCTTGAGGGGAACCAGTGGAGGTGTGACGCACATCGGAGAAGGTGTTGTTGACCCGCTCTCTCTGTGACCTGTGGGTTAAGAAGTCCAGGATCCACAGGATGAGCTGATCCTCCAGGTGGAAGCGGGAGGAAAGTTTGTGAGCCAGGATGTGCGGCTGGAGGGTGTTAAATGCCGAGGAGAAGTCAGCGAACAGGAGTCTTGCTGAAGTGTTTGGGTGTTCCAGGTGACGATGTATAGAGTCCAGAATGAATATTTTAGCGTCATCAACACCTCTGCTCGGACGATATGCAAATTGGAGAGGGTCAGTCTGTGAGTTAGTTACTCCGATGACATGCTGTTTCACGATTCTCTCCATTGCCTTCATCACGAGGGAGGTGAGGGCCACAGGTCTGAGGTCATTGAGTACTTTGGTTGCACTCTTCTTGGGGATGGGAATGACTGTGGAGTGTTTCCACAGCTGAGGAACTGTACAGCTGTCCAGGGAGTTTTGGAAGAGAGCTTGAAACACACCTCCCAGCTGTTCTGCACAGTGTCTGAGCACACGACCACTGATGTTGTCCAGGCCGGGGAGCTGGTCTCTCTAGTCCTCCTTTGGGCTCTGATCACCTCCTCTCTGTTGAAGGTGAGGGTGCAGTCAGTGGGTTGAAGTGTAGTCTTGATCTCTTCCAGCTGTGCAGTGTTGTCTCTTTCGAACCTGGTGTAGAAAGAGTTGAGGTCATTAGGCAGAGATGTAGGGCTGCTACCGTCCACATGGATGGTACTTCTGTAGTTGGTAGCAGTAGCAGTGTTCACAGCAGCCATGTTCTTCGAGCCCCGCCAAGCTGAGCGGAGGTTCCCCTGTGTGAATTTTGCTCAACTTTGGTTTTATACTTCAGCTTGGCTGTTTTTATGGCCCGCTTCACTTCCCTGTTAACCTCCTTTTTCTCCAGTTCCGAACCAGTGAAAAAGACTTGTTTCTTTTTGTTAAGGATTTCTTTGAGCTCCTTGGTGATCCAAGGTTTTTTGTTGGGGAATATTGTGACAGTTTTGGAGGGGATAATTCTGTCCACACAGAGATATAAGAAGAAATGGTGTCAGCCCGATCACTGATGCTACTGGAGGGAGTTAAAAGGTTATTCCAGTCTGTGCACTCAAAGCAGCCTTGTAGCGCAAGAATACTGTCTTTGGTCAACTGCTTGATGTTACGGGAGATCTTATTGGCTGTCCGTATGATGGGAATGTATGCTGGAGCGAGTAGAACTGTACTGTGGTCAGCAGAGCCTGGGGGGTTGGGGGGGCAGCAGACCTGTATGCATCTGGAACTGACCCATAGCATTTGTCCAGCATCTTCCCCAGGCATGTGGTGCATGTTATATACTGCTGAAAGCCTTTTAGGGCTTTCCCCGGGGAGCAGTGGTTTAAATCACCAAGGATTAACTTTGGTGAATCAGGGGAGATGCGTTCCAGATTGTCCAGTGAGTTCATGATATATTCAGTCGCAGCAGCCGCATTAGCTTTGGGATGAATGTAAACCAGAATGACACAAAGCTGTGGAAACTCTCTAGGTAGGTAGTGAGGGTGAAGCGAGACAGCCAAGAGTTCAATTTCCATGTTTCCCTGTTTCCATGACTCCCGCTTTAATCTGGCTCTTACTCCGCTTTTTTTCTTGCCTCTTCTGGTTACCTTGTACTTGCGGTGAGATGAGTGGCGGCGTATTTCCTCAGGAACAGAGTCTGTGATGGTGGCAGGTGGAGGGTTGAGTCCAAGCTGCAGCAGGAGATCCCCGGAGAAGATGATCCACTGGCCGTCAGGGAAATTAAATCCGTTCGTGGGGACGAAGTCCCGCAGGAGGAGGAGGAGCAGCAGAAGTGGTACCCAGAGAAGTCGTCAAGTGTCCATGATGAGAATGATCCTTGAAGAAAGTAGGATCCGTGGTCTTATCATTAGCGGGAGGCTAGCTAGCGCTAGCGGGTCTGCTGTGGCGTTATTATTTTTCCAGTATAAGATCGGAGACCACAACAATACTGTGTGCTGCCTACTCTAACAAGATGCGAGTGGCAGAACAATATAATGCAAAAAACACAGTATAAACGCCTTAAAAACACACTGCTCTACGAGCCGTCCAGTCAGCCACACGAGTAGCGACCCGGAACTCTGAAAACAAAGAATACAGGCTGTGACTGTCCAGACTGTCAGTTCAGGTGGCTACACTTGGACTGTTTAGAATTCGAAAAAGACCCACAATGTGTAGAACACTAAAGAAGGAGAAGTGTGCTAAAATTCTAATATGTGCACCTTACACATTGTAAAAATTACCTCATTCTTTCTACTCGAACTGCTCTTTAAAGCTGTAGTGCGTAACTTCGGTCACCCTCTAGCGGAATTCTGCGTTCTTACAACAATAAAGCCGGCGCTTCCACCTGACGTACGCCTGGGTGTCCCCGGTGTCCCCCCCTCCCCCTCTCCCCTCAACCGCTGCCACGGTGATTCGCGTTTCCACAGTGCGAATCACCGTTGGAAACGGTTTTTATTCTGTGTAAATAAGGACAGCTGGTGAAAAAAAGATGGACTCTTCCGAAGAGGTAATTATTTTCTTTTTTTTTTTTCCACAGAAACGCAAATAGCTTTTTACAAACGGGAGACAAGGTGCCTGCTAATTTGTAACTGACAGGTTAGTGGATGAAAAGACCCAGTGGTCGTCAGCGGAAATCATTTGTTGTCCGTTGGTCTCCAGTAGCTGCTTCTTGATGAAAAACGAAGTGTTACACACAAAACGAAAGTTACGCAAGTAACTACGGTTCTATGAATCCTGGATGACCGCCAGAAGCGGTGCATAAAGCACTGGATGATCATCTTTGCGCCCTCGCAGGTCGAGAATGTATACAAACAAAGTCACCTGTGACCTCCCGGTGACCTATGTGCACCTATATAAGTCACGTGACACCGGAAGCCAGTCCCTTAGACTTTCTCGCTAGCACACAAGGATTCCGAGGGACCTGACGCTCTGGCGGTCATCCAGGATTCATAGAACCGTAGTTACATGCGTAGCTTTCATTCTATTTCATCCTGTCAGACCACCAGAGGCGGTGCATAAAGCACTGGATGACACATACCAACAAAGTCCCGAGGGAATCGAAGGCAACCCCCGCAGAACAAGTTCTCACCTCAAGACAATGATGTCGCCCCAGGATCCCCTGAAGCGGTTGAGGCACCGCCACATTCACTCAGTAGAACCGGGAAAACGTAGACAGCGACGTCCATGAGGCAGCCGCACAGATGACGTGGAGGGGAACCCCCGCCTTCGCAGCCAACGAGGTGGAGAGCCCCCTGGTTGAGTGACACCACACACCATCCGGTGGTGGATGGCCCTGGGAAACATAAGCCTAACCACCCAGTGAATGAGTCGCTGTTTGGACAGCGTCAGGCACTTGCGAGGACCGCCATAGCATACAAACAGGCAATCAGACCGGCGCACTGAAGCCATGGCCCGCATCTACACATCCAAGGCATGAACCGGGTACAACGGCTCGTCCGCTGTTGGTGGCCCCAATCGTGCCAGCTCGAGGGGGTGGATCTCGCCCCCGGCCGTAGCCCCCTTGGGAAGGAAAGTGGCATCAGGCCACAGTGTAACACCAGAGACCTCAGCATTCCACTTAAAGCAAGACTCATGAACAGACAACGCCTGCAGTTCCCCAACACGCTTACTGGACGCCATGGCCAGAAGGAAGGCCGTCTTAATAGAAAGCCATTTCAGATCTGCCTGTCCCAATGACTCAAACGGAGCAGCCCGCAGGGCCTCCAACACCACCGTCAGGTCCCACAATGGCGCCATGTGACGTGCTGGGGGATGGAGCCGCCTGGCGCCCTTCAACAACAGAGACACATTCCTGTCAGAGCCCACCGAGCAACTGTGGAACCCTTGATGCCAGCAGGAAATTGCCGCCACATATACCTTCAGGATGGATGGCGAGCGACCCCGGGCAACGAATGGCCTCAAGTCCCCGTCCCCGGCACCAGGCCTCAAACAGTTTCCACCGATTCGAGTACAAGCGCTGTGTAGCAGGGGCACGAGCACTGGAAACAGTGCGTCCTACTGCCCACCACCAAACTTAGAGAAGGAGACTCCGGGCCCTGCAGTGGCCACACCCACAGCTGCAGGCGCTCCGGACTGGGATGCACCAACCGCCCCCCCCAGTTGTGACAGGAGATCCCACCTGGAAGGCAGAGGAACAGGAGCGCTGCAACAGAGCCTGTGCAGCAACGGGAACCAAACCCTCCCCGGCCAAAACGGAGCCAGCAGGAGGAGACGGTGACCCCTGTGTAGGACCCTCATCAGAGTTGGAAAGATCAGGGGAATGGGAGGGAAGGCGTACAGGGGAGACCGGGGCTAGTCGTGCGCCAGCGCATCCTGCCCCAGTGGACCACTGCCATCCTCAAGGGAAAACCACAGGGGACAATGGACGTTGTCCCTGGCTGCAAACAAATCTACCGCAGCCCTGCCGAACAATTCCCAAATGCGGTTGACCACCTGTGGGTGGAGCTGCCACTCCCCGGCCCGGGGCCGCTGGCGAGACAGAAGATCTGCCACCAAGTTCTGCGCGCCCAGAATGTGTGCAGCCCTCAAGCTGAGAAACCGCGGGGCAGCCCAGGACAGAAGCTGCCGCGTCAGTGACACCAACCTCCGAGAACGCATCCCGCCCATGTGGTTGATGTGGTGAACCACAGTGGTGCTGTCGGAACGCACCAACACATGTCTGTGCCGCAGTACCGGTAAGAAGTGGTCCAATGCAAACTGCACTGCCAATAGCTCCAGCGCGTTGATGTAGTCGGTGTGGACCACCTCCCTCCGAGACGGAAGGGAGCCCAGTGGAACACCTGCCACAATCCACGCCCTGTCCCTAAATTGGGACAGGGATTCGAGGCAGGGGGTCGACACGCGGAGCTGTCTGTACCTGTGCACAAACCTGGAGGGATCCAGGCAAAACCCGTTGGGCCACATTTGCATCGGCCGCAGGGAAAGCAGACCCAACGGAACGACTGTGGAGGCAGCAGTGAGCTTCCCCAGAAGACGCAGGTACAGGATGAAAGGCAGGAGTCTGCCGGCGTGGACGGCGCCCAGCCATCTACTCTCGGGGCAGAGGACCGAGCGAGCATAGTTGACGAATCCAGCAACCAGGCGTCCAGAGTGCTCCGGGTCCAGTAGTCCAGCTGCCCCTGGGTAAACAATCCCACCATCGGCCGCACGACCTCACCTACGCGACCCCCGACCCAGGGAGGGTCCGGGGGGACGCCGGCCGGATGGTGCAAGCCGAGGAGACCGCGAGGACTGCACCCTCTCGGACCTCCGCGGCTCCTGGGCAAATACAGCACGCTGTCGGGGGGGGGGGGCGCTCCCACAGCAGGCGACACCCCCGACCACCTAGCAGATTCCTGATGTGCCGTTGAGGCGCCACGGGCCGGTGCAGGGTGCCTATGGAGGCCCACAAGCCGGTGCCTCGTCTCAGTGGCCTGGGCAGTGCGTTCAAGTGCCTCAGTGGCAGCCGCACCAAAAAGTTCACCAGGAACAACTGGAACGCTCCTAAGGATCCTCCAACACGCCTCCGAGAGCGGGGACTGGGCCAGTCAAACCTGTCGGTGTGTAAGTGTAAGTGTGGAGAGAAGGCGACCCAGCTCACGCGACATCAATGCGAATGTCTGCAGCGACGCATCCAGCAGACCCCGTGTCTGGTCCCCGACCGCCGAGGACTCCAGTGCGGCCGAGAGACCCAACATGAAATGGGACAGGGAATTACCCATCCGTCCCATTCGCGCACCCATGTCATAGGCCCTACACAGGAGCTCGTCAGTCAGCCGACACTGTGAGTTAGGGCAGCAAGGGTCAGACCGAAGGGCCTCCTCAGGAGACACAATCAAAGAAGCAATGGCCGGCTCCACAGGGGGCATGTGGCCCAGGCCATATTGAGGTGCACCCTGCATGGATGCCAGAGCCCTGCCGTCAGACGTTAACCGCGACAGTGCCTTGGTATCAGCCCAGCAGGCATGTAGCTGCTTGACATATTCCGAGGACGGAGGGACAGCACAAGCCGGCCGCGCCCTCTGGTGCCTGAAGAAAGCGCTATCTGACGCTTCCGGGACCTGTAGAACGTCCAGATGCAGGTGGGCGAGCGCAGCGCGGACCACCGAGGGGCCAAGGGCCTCGTCACACTCCTGGAGACCAACGGAGGTGAGAGACCCAGACTCCAAGGCCCGAGACTCCAGCTCCTTAGTGTCCGTTCGAAACAGAGAATCAGACGCCGCAACAGACACCGCGTCCCCCTCGCACCAGGACACGGTGTCCCACATCGACTCAACACCCGCATCACTACTGCCCAACTGCGGCTGAATATTAGGAGGAGAGCTTTCATCTGCGCCAACTCCACAGAAAGAACCTCCACCCTGTTAACCAGTGTCGGGTCGGACTCACCCTTTTTGCGTCTCTTCCGGGTAGCCCCAGCTGGGGTCCCCGTAGCCGGGCACTTCAGCTGAGCAGCTGGCATGAAGTCAGACAGCCCATCAGTCGGTTGCTCCAGAGCGGCAAGGCGGGAAACTCGCACCGCTGGGGGCGTAATAAAGCAGCTAGGGAAAGCCTGCTCCATAAGTCCCTGGCGCAGATGCTCAATACCCAAACAGGACGGGCAAAGGTCATGACCATCGTCCTGCTGGAGAGGCGCCAAACAGGCTCTACATCCTGGGGTCACACAAGAAGCCGCAATCCAGTCGGGTCAGGCAGAGAACGCCACCCACGACCAGAGCCGACAGGCAGCATGCCAAATCAGGTCAGGAAGAAGACGCCACTCGTGACTCAGGACGTGCGGGTCACCGCTGTACACGCCCACCGCCCCCCGCAGACCGCCAAGCAGAGACGCACCGGCCGCAGGGAAATCCACAACACAGAGCAGAACCGAAAACGGCCGCTCGTGGAGAAAGTGAAAAAGAAAAGGCAAGTAGCCACACACCGGCGTCACAGACACGCGCGAACACACGCTGGACTGGAGCCACCAATTAACCCACACAAGCAGAACACAGCTGCTGGAAAACACAATACTCACCACTCCGGGGAAGAAGAACCCAGATGAAAATGAAATCAGTCGTCGGTGCACGCACCAGCGCGGAAACACGCCAGCAGGCTGAGCCACTTGAGCAGCCTCTGAAGGGCAACAATGTTGCAACTCCAACCGAAGTCACGAGGCTCCCAGCAACAAGCTGTAGAAAAACGCTGATATACGAGCATACGCTCACCAGTCCTGATCTCGAACCACTGTGATGCGAGAAATGAAAAAGGGACTGGCTGCTGGTGTCACGTGACTTATATAGGTGCACGTAGGCCACCGGGAGGTCACAGGTGACTTTGTTTGTATACATTCTCGACCTGCGAGGGCGCAAAGATGATTATCCAGTGCTTTATGCACCGCCTCTGGCGGTCTGACAGGATGAAATAGAACAGTGTTTCCTGCAGGAAAAGTTTGGCTGGGGGGGGAGGGTGTGGTGTCGCTGCTAATGCTGCCAACGGCTAACGCTGCTAACGCTGCTAACACTGCTAACGCTGCCGGTGTTCGACTGTCGGAGAGTTTTTTTTTTTTCTCCTCTCCGTTGTCCGGGTGGTGCACAACTTTGCGCCGGCGGGGCGCCCGGACTGAAAAGGTCTGGCGGAAACACTGAAGTAGCATGTCGCTTCCTCTACGGTGGTCTGTGATGCATTATGGGTACTAGCTTTGCTAGTTGTTAAAGGAATACTCCACCCAAAAAACGATTTGGCCTCATTTTCTACTCACCCTCATGCTGAGAAACACTCTGGAGCATTGTTTTGATGTCTCAAATGCAGATGGAGGTACTGGGGGGAATTTCGTTGTCAGCAAAAAGGGACCGACCGAGCCCGAAAGAAAAAACGGTCCATAAAGTCCACAAAACATGCCTATTTTCCTTCATACTGCTCGTCCGCTGTAATCCAAGTGTCCTGAGCGCGTAATGTCCATAATTAATTCCAAACGAGGTCATTAAGTACAGTTTTAGAGCGTAAACAGTGGTATATCGTACTTCCGCAGTGCTCGTCTGCACGCGCACCCAGAACTATGGAAGCCGCGGCAGACCAAGCCAGACGCTTGCGCATCTGTGCTTTAGCAGAGTAGTCCCTCAGAAGATATGAGTATTATTATTAAAATAATTTCTCTTATTCCCCGGGCGCTCCCCGCAGCTGCCCACTGCTCCTACAGAATGCTTCAGCGGCATCGATGGATGGGTTAAATGCAGAGAACAAATTTCGTTGTACATTCACTGTATAATGACCAATAAAGTAAAGTACCTTACCTTATTGCCAGCTTAGTTCTCCTGTAGAACTGCTGCCAGAGGAAGAGTCAGTCCTGAACTCTGGAGCTGCTTCACAGCAGAGTAGCGTCTGACAGAAGAAGCTGATGTTCATCAACTTTTTATTCCAGTCCCGTTGTTTTGATCCTCTAGTTTTCCTCGATGTTCTTAACTTTCCCTGGATTCCCTCGAGGCTACTGGTTTCCTCCTCTTGATATAAATATCGTGATAATAACACAACAAAGTGCGTCGAACACCAGGAAGGCCTTTCTGCTTGAGCTGACTGAGAGGTGAGAGTGATCACATTTCACCACCATTTGTCCTCCTTCACATTTTATAACACTGAACAGATCGACATGATGGCTTATATGTACCATAAATATCAGCTGATTCAGTCCGTGGATCAGTCCCATAATGCTTTGCTGTTTGGGACTTGTGCACATGATCCCACACTCAGCTTTAAATGGAAACCTGCAGGTTCTAGAAGATGGATTTGTTGCAGATAGCTTCAGGGACTTGGTCAAACAGGCCACTGCTGTGAACTGTACGATGTTACAACAACCACAACAGGACCTGCTCTGACCGGGGAAACAACACGGAACTCCAACAAAGCGCACCAAAACACAGAAAAGCACATGATCACGATCAACTGAGACCAAAACTACATCAGCAGCTGATCGGGATCAATCAGTAAAACCTGAAGCATCTCACAGGAGCCCAGTTTGAACACTTAACGGCTCTGCCTTATTTCCTTCATGAGATTATTTTAGTGGCCCTTCCTTCCGTTGCGTTTCCTTCCCTATTTTCATCCTCCACTCTCTGCTTCCTGTTTTCCATGTCAGTTTTTTTTCTCTCTCTCCTCTGGAGAAATCTCAGCTCCTTCATTCAAACTAAGCTGGAAATCTTGACTTGTTTCCACCTGATCTGAGCCGAGCAACTTTTCACTGGTCCAAACACGAGCCAGACTCAAAATCAATAAGCCATTTTCCTCTGATAAATTGGCAGCACCAACATTTTCCACACACATTTCCACGCTGCCGTTGAAGCTGAAGCCAAACGGTTTGATGAGAAAATTGTCTTGAAGCAGAGAGGCTGAGAAACATCCAGCGGGCCCGGCATCCATCAGCATTTCCTGGGTTATAAATGCAAAGCAGAGTGTCTGCCTGACCTCTTTTAAATGGGATTCTCTGTCTAAAGTACATTCCTGTCACACCAGGGACAGAATTGAGGCGGTTTAGAGGAAAGACCACAGATTTCACCTCCATTCTCTCAACACTGTTGTCTTATGTCTGTAAGTAGGAGTCAGTTTAAGGACGTCTGTACACACCAGTCCTGTTAACATCTCCAGGTTAGACACACTGCACTGTTGCAGGTTTGAGACCAGCTTCTAGCACTGCCACAACTCCAGCACAGACCCCACCAGGCAAAAGAAACTTGAAGGCTACTCGAGCGCTACTAAAAGAGCGAGGAAGGAGGCTGACCAAAAGTTACAAATATAACTTTACTTACTTCATTTGAAGCCATTCTTGCGAATCGATCACTTCTTCTGCGTGCCAAGGCTGCTAAAGCAGTTTTATTCCCCTCTTCTGTGCACGTACATGGACGCAAGCCACAGGCACGAGCGTTTCACTAAGCTGCAGTTGCACCCAAGGCCTGCAGGGGCCGCTGTTTCGCATGAAACGTGCAAACTCCTTAATGCACCTTTAGAACTGGGACTGTTGCTTGAGTCTGTGTTTAAAAGTAAAAACTATTTATATGCCTTGATTGCTTTACATCTGTTTATCTACATGTCAGAAGCTTTATAAAGCTTCATTAGCTCCATCAGAATCAGCTCTTTAACCAAAGACTGTTTTACGAATACGAATACAAATACTTTATTGTCCACCGAGGTGGAAATTTGTCTTTGGTTTCACCAGACACATTAAAACACATTACATTAATTAGCACATGGCACGACATGACATGACATGACACTACATTTCATGCAACATTTCAAACAACAATATCACCCATGTAGAGTTAACCGCTTTGATTGCGTTTGGCACAAAAGAGTTCTTGAAAATATTCTTCTTTGCCATTTTCAGTCTGTACCTCCGTCCTGACGGAAGCAGCTCAAACTCACAGTTTAAGGGGTGGAAAGATCATTTATGATGCTCATCGCCTTATTTCCCAACCCGCCTTGTACAGGCTGCTCAGAGCTCTCTGTGGCCGCCCAATGATCTTTGAGCTCAAGTTCACAATCCTCTGCAGTTTATTTTTATTCCTCACGCTGAGGTTCCCAGACCACATCAGCTTGTTGAAGGTGAGGAGGCTCTCCACTAGACTTTTGTACACAGTTTCAAGGATTGGATCATCCCGAAACTGTTCAACTTTTGAAGAAGGTACAGACACTGCGAACACTTATTAAAAACAAAGCCAGTATTTTCAAGAAAAGCAAGTTTTGTGTCAATGCATGTGCCGAGGTACGAGGGGGTACCCAAAAAAAACCAGAATTTGGTCAGAAAACAATAATAATAATGAGTTTCGACTTCTGGCCGTCAGATGTGCTGCAGGTAAGCCTCCTGCACATCTGTGAGAAATTTGAGCTCCCAGAGTGACACTGACGCCTGTCAGGCGCTATTTATAGCAACAGAGTGCAGAGGCGGTCTGCGATTTTTTCCAAAATGGCGACATTGACTGGGAAGCCAGAGCAGCGCGTAAACATTCAATTCTGCTTTTTGCTGGGAAAAAACAGCAGCAGAAACACTCAGCTTGTTGCAGCAAGCCTACAAGGATGATGCTCTGGCGAAGACTCAGGTCCATGAGTGGTTCGGGTGGTTTAAAAAGGGCCAGATGTCGGCGCGTCAGGTGCGCTCAGCCGTGAAAACAATGCTGAGCTGCTTCTTGGCTGTCCAGGGTCTCGTCCACAGCAAGTTTGTCCCTCCAGGTCAGACTGTAAACCAGGACTACGACATGGAAGTCCTCAGACGGCTCCGTGAGGATGTGAGGAGGAAGCGGCCCGCGGAGTGGCGGAATGGAGCCCGGTTGATCCACCACCACAGAGCGCCAGCGGACACGGCGCTGCGCGTCACGCAGTTTCTGGCGAAGAATGAGATGAATCTCCTCTCCCATCCGCCTGATTCACCAGATGAAGCCTCCAGTGACTTTTTCTTGTTCCCCAAGTTGAAGAAAGAGCTGCAGGGACAGCGGTTTGCAGATGTGGAGGAGGTGATAGAAAAATCGCAGCCGGCAAAAAAATGGCACTTTTACGCGCGGGTCTGACGACGCATTCGTGACGTGGGAGACACGGCTGGAGCGCTGCATTAATGCGGATGGGGATTATTTGAAGGCGACGGTGGTGTTTTATTTTGAAATGTCATAAATAAAAAGTTATAATCAAATTCCGTTTTTTTTTGGGTACACCCTCGTATTAAAGTTATTAACAGTCTCAACTGTTACACCATAAATTTTAACAGGAGCTTTTTTCTCATGTCTTCCTTAACTGGATGATTCACACACATTATGAAATTACTCAGAAACATGTAAAAACATTTTATTCTGTCCTTTAAACTCTCTTATTAAATGTCATTTTTCATGATTGTTCTTTCAGGGTGGATGATTGCGGTATTCCTCTCGTGTGTTATGGTAATGACTGCATCCATCTGAATATTTCAAAGCTCAGTTCTTGTCAGAAACCTGCTCCATCACTTTGTCCTAATTGATGAGCTCTTTGGTCCTGGACGGCTGTCTGCTGTGATTATTCAGCGACAGGAAGGTGGCCAAGCTGAACCTTTCTCCAGCAGCAGCTGTCAACAGCTGTCTCTTCACAGCAGGAGCTTCCACCGCCCACCAACAGGAGTGTGTCGCTGCAGCAGCGGGCGTGTGAGAAGCAGTCAGACATTCTGGTCTTCAGCCTCACACAAGATCGGCGTGGTGCATCACATCCAAATGAAATCCGCCTCGAGCCGCCGCCAGGGCAGGAGCTGCTCCATCTCACTGTGTCGGCCTCTTTTTTCTATGCCCCCTGTATCGCACGCACACACACACACACACACACACACACACACACACACACACACACACACACACAGAAACATACACGCCGCACCCGAGCACAACAAATTAGATTGTAATAAATGGCCTTGCTGGAGCTTGTGTGTGAATAAGAAGCAGAAACCAGACAGACGGAAGAAAGATGGAGAACTGCTGAATTTACAAAACACAGAAGAACAAAAACAAACAATAATTAAAAAAAAAAAAAAAAAAATGACAAGAGTGAGAACAATGTGGGATGAGTGAAATCATTACTCACTGGACTTATTGACATATTAAAGTTCCACACTTATTATTAGATTTTAGACGAAAGTTGTAATATTTATTGATTGATCACAGTCAGGAAAGTGACAACAAATCCCAATGTAGAAGAAAACTTTGTTCTGCTGTTACTGTGTTTTGGATTTCTAGTGCTGAAGAGATCTTTAATGTCAGATCACGCTGCATGTCTGAGACACTGAATGGTCTTAAAATCTCCTGAATGCAGCAGTAACACCTTTTCTAGTAATAAACTGAGCAGTTCTACACACCTAGATGCACACAATGCTTCAAACAGTGAAGCCAGCTGTCATCAGAGCTGTTGAAGAACTTGAAGAAATGGAAAATTGAAATCTCACTCCAACCTTGTTTGTAAACTGACGTAGCGCCCAGGTTGTTATTTACAGGAAGGAGATGACGGATGGACGGGATGTCAGTTCAGAACTGAACATTTTCACACTCACATTTTCATCTGCAGGCGATCCGGAGTCTCAGATGGATGGAAAACTCTCCGACACCAGGAGAATATGAAAACCCTGACGAAGGCCTGCCAGCTCCGTCAGACCCTGCAGCACCTTTTCACCGTTTGGCAGCAAAACAAACAGGTATTATCCCCATCATTCAGCACGAGGAAACACTCGGCTTCTGCTTCCCATTTAGCTCAAGATTTGATTCTTTCAACCACAAAACAAAGTGAAGCAAGCAGGCCCTGTGTGTTTGGTGGATTCATTCTTTGCTGTAACAGAGCAGCTTTCAAACACATTTCATGAAACTGGAAGGAAAAACTAAATGTCCCTTTGGACTGGAGCTACACCTGAAAGAAACATGCATCAGTGGAGAGAGCAGCGGAGCGAGTGAGCGGTTTCTGGATGGATAATGGAAGGAGGGAGGGAGGGATGGATAGATGGATGGATGGATGGAGTGATGGATGAATGGATGGATGGATGGATGGATGGATGAATGGATGATGGATGGATGGAGTGATGGATGAATGGATGGATGGATGGATGGATGGATGAATGGATGATGGATGGATGGAGTGATGGATGGAGTGATGGATGAATGGATGGATGGATGGATGGATGGATGAATGGATGATGAATGGATGATGGATGGATGGATGGAGTGATGAGTGATGAGTGATGGATGGATGAATGGATGGATGGATGGATGGATGGATGGATGGATGAATGGATGGATGGATGGAGTGATAATTGATGGAGTGATGGTGGATGGAATGAGTGATGGATAGATGGATGGAGTGATGGATAGAGTGATGGATGGATGGATGGAGTGACTGATGGATGGACGGAGTGAGTGATGGATGGAGTGTTGGAGTGATGAATGGAAAGAGTGATGAGTGACTGATGGCTGTCCAGGGTCTCGTCCACAGCGAGTCCGTCCCTCCAGGTCAGACTGTAAACCAGGACTACTACAGGAAGTCCTCAGACGCTCCGTGAGGATGTGAGGAGGAAGCAGAGCGTAGTGGCGGAGTGGAGCCGGTTGATCCACCACCACAGAGCGCCAGCGGACACGGCGCTGCGCCTCACGCAGTTTCTGGAGAAGAATGAGATGAATCTCCTCTCCCATCCGCCTGATTCGCCAGATGAAGCCTCCAGTGACTTTTTCTTGTTGTAGAAATAAAAAGTTACAATCACATTCCGGGGACTTTTGGGTACCCCCTCATACATATGTTTATTTTTTCTTTAATTTCCTTTTTAACCCATTGAAGCCGGGATGCATTTACGGTAGTGGCGTTGTTGCACAGTTCTATCATTAAACCCGGAAGCGCTGTTCTACCATTGACGCCGGGTCTTTTTTTCTTCTTCTTTGCACTAATCAGCTGTTTCTTGGGCAATGAAATGCATCAAACTCGCGCATATGCATAACTGATCCTGTTTCCGGGTCCAGATCGTGTTGCTGCACTCCCTCGTAACTTTGTATTGAGTGTTTCTGGCCACTGCTGCACACTGAAGCATGCTTCAGTGATAATGCATGCCCGGCTTTAATGGGTTAAATGAGATCAATCAATCAATCAATCAATGTATTTTTGTATAGCCCAGTATCACAACAACAGTTGCCTCAGAGGCTTCAAGATGTTACATTGGTTGGTAAAAATAAAAACAGTGAATAAGCATAATGTTAATATGTCAATATTCACAGTAACGAGACAAAATGAAGCAACCACCGCCTTAGACCCTCACATCCGGCAAGAAAAAACTCCAGAAACCCAGTGGGAAAAGAAGAAATCTTGGGGAGAACCACAGTATGGAGGGATCCCTCTCCCAGGGACGGACAGCTTTGGCAACAGCTAGCATGAGACAATAAGAAGTAAAGCCTAGGACTATGTTGAGGACAGTCCGTTGGACGGTCCAGCACAAGAACCACGGATCCCAGAAGTAGAACTGAAGCCAGTCCGCGGGCAGGACCGACAGGGGTGTCCTCCCGGTCCGGACGGAGCTTGTTCGTAGGCCCTCGTAATAGTGGAGTCAGCAACTGAAACTGGAGAAGACTCCCCCTCGAAGGGGGGGACAGCAGGTGAAAAGCAATGAACGGACTGAAGGGAATAACATTCAGACATTAGAGGATAGGGCTCAGTGCACCGTACTTCCCACAGCATTCTAGCTCCTAGGGCAGCTTTGTGGATAGTTTAGTATTTAAACTAGTATTTAGTTAGTTTAGTTTAGTTTAGTTTAGTTTAGTTTAGTTTAGTTTAGTTTAGTTTAGTTTAGTTTAGTTAAGAATCCCCAGCTGACCTGATCATAGGCTGCATCGAAGTGAAACGTCTTGAGCCTAACCTTAAATGTGGAGATTGTCTGCTTCTTTGACACCATGTATTTAGGTTTTCCGTGCTACAGAAAGATGTAATTACAGAGAGACAGCAATATGCGTTGTTTTGAATTGACGTTAAGAAAATAAAAAAGGACAACTTTTCATAAGTTTTTCAGTTTTTTTTCTTTTATATAGATAATGTACATATTTTACTATATTAGAAAAGAATCGGATCGGGACTCAGAATCGGCAGATACTCAAAATGATAGGACTCGGACTCGGAGGCAAAAAAACCCTGATTGGGACATCGCTAGTGATGACAGAGTGATGGATTTATTGATGGATGGAGTGATGAGTGATGGATGGATGGATGAATGGATGGATGGAGTGATGGTGGATGGATGAGTGATAGATAGATGGATGGAGTGATGGATGGATGAATGGATGGAGTGAGTAATGGATGGATGGATGGAGTGATGGATGGATGGACAGAGTGAGTGATGGATGGATGGATGAAGTGATGAATGGAAAGAGTGATGGAGTGATGGATGAAGGAGTGATGGAGTGATGAGTGATTGGCGGATGGACTATTTTCCTGGAGGAATCTTGTTCACCAACAGCCGCGGCTCCAACAGAGAAGAGAGAACATCTGTCAGGAATCTATTTTTAGAGTATTTTTGTTTTCTATTTTTAAGCCCGGTCCTGGTGTCGGAGTGAATCGAGCACAGATGCACATTCATTATTAAGAGCATGTTGAAAGGCCTAATGGAGGCTGTTTTCACCATATTGATCCTGCTGATTGAGCTCAGGTCAGGACTGGAAGACTTGATGCATGCTCAGAGTCCTCTCATTGCGCCGTGAGCTGGGACTCACTGGGAAAAGGCGTTTTGTTAGAGTTTGGCTGGATGATGGTGGTTGCTGCTTTGTGGTTTGTTACTGTGGTCAGGGAAATCACTGCACTTTATTGGGTTCCGACAAAAACACTGCAGGCTGATGTATGTGATGGCGGGCCGTGTTCAGGCTCACCTGTAGGGAGAGTGTATGGAACTGGCTCAGGGAAAGCGCTCGGAGAGAGGGAAGGGGAACACCTGTGACTAATCCTCATTAATCTCTCTCAGAATGAAGGCTGGGACTAAAAAGGAGCCGCTCCAGTGAAGGAGGGGGCTGTCGACTGGCTGGGGGGAGACCTGAAAAGGCTGTCCTGTGACTGTGTATTAGGAAAGGAAAAGCAAACGGTTCCGAACTGATGACGGCGTTGTATCTGCACTTCAGAGCCCGCATCCTGAGAAAGACACACTACACTTAAATTCCAAAATATTGCATCTGCAGCTGTTGCAATTTGTAATTGTTCCACTGAAGTTTATTTCATAAATCTGAGGCCTCTGGCAGCAGAGCTCCTGGAATGTCAGTGTCAGGCAGCCTCCAGCACAGCTCCGCCGGCCCCCGTCAGCTACCCTCCATCAGCCGCCTCCTCTGCCTCTGCCTCCATTGGTGGCCTCGGTGTCCGTCAGCTGTGTGCCTGCAGCCTCTGCTGGGGCCCTGGATTATGGCTCCAGAGTCCCACTGTTTGAATGGAGACGAGTCAAAGCGTTTCTGACTCTTTGCCTTGGAAGCATTTTCAGTGGCTCTGAGCACCACTGCTGAGTAAAGAGGCGTCTGAAACACAACAGAAGTTTCTTTGTTTTACTGTGAATTTTACATATTAACATTATGCCTATTCACTGTTTTTATTTTTACCAACCAATGTAACATCTTGAAGCCTCTGAGGCAACTGTTGTTGTGATACTGGGCTATACAAAAATACATTGATTGATTGATTGATTGACTTGAAAATGTTGTGTCAACAGGACATGTGATACTGACGATTCAACTATTTTGGATAATTGGTTTCTTTTTTTCATAATTCATATTTCTCCAAAGCTCCCCTTGACCCTCAGATTTTCTCTGATGCTGCTCTCTGCTGCCCCCCAGAGGATGTGTGGATCAAACACTGATCCAAACTGAAACTCCTCATCAAATGTGTCATTTCAGTGAATGAGATCCTCTTCAGTGTGCTATAAACCCACAGACCAATCCAGAAAATACAACCTAAACTACGTGAAGTGATGATTTGGATGAAGACAATCAGGGATCAACATATTGTATTCATATGATCAGTATTTAGAGGCATCCATGGGCGAAATCTGTGGGTCACACTGGGAAAAGCCTCTTATTGATTGTAAGAACAGTGGAGATGAGTCAGAATAACAAAAGAAGCTTTAGTACTGAACAACAGTAGCAGACCATATGCAGTACAGAGGATGGGGATTCTCACTAGCACTCCTTCTAGCATGATAACAGTGAGGCTTTTCAGTATCTCCGGATCCAAACATGGAAACATTTATTTCTTATACTGTGAAAGACATTTGAAAAGAGGCTGTATGGTCACATTTTGTATCAAAGTTTGCAGTGAGATGCATCAAATAATTTTAAAAAATCTGTGACATGATAAAGTTTGATTAGATCATTGTTTTCTCGCACTACTTTTCATTTCTACATGTTTTTCTTGCTTTCAGGTTTTGTCTCAAACAGACTTAAACTTTAAACATGAAATTTTGTGGGTTTTTCAGTGAAATTAAAAAATAAAGGCGAATGATCTACACTTATGTGATGCTTTTCACACTGCTTGAGCTGCAGAGCCCACAGCGTCTTACACTGCATCATCACACACACCCATTCACACCCAGGCGGAGGCGTCAGTCCGTCCACTTGTTTGGGGTTCAGTGTCTTTTCACTGCATCGTCATCCTGTCTGCTCCTTCTCTCTCTTGTGCCTTGATAGCATTTGTTGGTGGACATGTTGTTCATGGAGGAATCTCTCGCTGCTCCCACGGCTCATCTGCATC
Organism: Salarias fasciatus; assembly: GCF_902148845.1. NCBI lineage: Eukaryota > Metazoa > Chordata > Actinopteri > Blenniiformes > Blenniidae > Salarias > Salarias fasciatus. The sequence continues at coordinate 38,845,831 of NC_043758.1, read as the reverse complement.
ATTATAACAATGGCTTCACTGCCCGGCGCTCACATGCCGAGTCGTTCTTCAGATATCTCCTTCCATCTCCATTCTGCAGAGATGTTCTGATTATTTGACCCTGAAGCCAAAGGTCAGTGACCGTCAGTGTAAAAACCCTCCGGGCTGAATCGTAGGTCATTAAGAGGCGAGTTTGGTAAAAAGGCCTACAGAAAGGTCCAGAGGTCAAGATGGGGTCGTCTCACTAATGCGGCCTCTCTTTGTCCCTCCAGTGTTCTTACTGCCCTCCTGTGTGTCCTGATGAATGCCAATATAAAATTTACTGGAATTCTGACAGTCTGCTCACAAATATACCGGACCAGGTGAGGCACAGGAGAGAACGTGCAAACTCCACACAGGAAGGACCACAAGGCTAAAGTGGAGCCAGGGTTCTTCTCCGGCAGAGTGATGGAGCCATTTGAACTGCAAGGAAACATTGATGTAATGAGTAAACCTCAGTTAGCGTATCAGCTGAATGATTTTCGAAGCTATTCCTTTCTGCATGAACACCGGGGCTCGACCATGCTCCAGATCCTCCTCCTGCTTCATGTGATGGATGGTTTTTCACCAGACTTTGATTTGGGATGCTTATGGTCAGAATGTGAACTTCTGCTGAAGAAGGCTGGGCTCGTTTTCATCAGTTCGTGTTTTCATCTTAAAATATGATTTCTTTAAAAAAAAATCCCGGGTGTAGTGTCCCATGGAGACAGGTGTCTCTTTAGAGGGACGGGCTATGAGGACGAAATGGAGGACATGTTTAAAACAAAAAAGTTGGGGCTCATTGCTAAAAATAAATGGTCAGAAAGTCTCCCAGTGGAGACATGAAACAAGCTGATCAGTGATTATAGGGAGAGTTTGATTGCTGTAATAATTACTGAAGGCTTTTCTATTGGTTATTGAGAAGCCTATAAATTATTCTGGACATGACACTGTTTGTTCAAATATCAATAAAAGGTGAGAAATATTTTTTTCCACAAAGGTGTTTCTTGTACATCATCTTGTTACCTTTTGGAAGAAGCCTGTATCATTTATCTTTGACCAAGACTTATCCTTTAACTCCCACATTAAACAGGTCTGCAGGACCTCCTCCTTTCACCTGCGTAATATTTCTAAAATCAGGAACATGCTGACTCAAAGCGATGCTGAGAAATTAATCCATGCATTTGTTCCTCCAGAACAGACTACTGTGATTCCTTGTTATCAGGGGGCCCCGATAAAGTCTCCAACTCGTTCAAAATGCTGCAGCGAGAGTTCTCACAAGAACCAGTAGGAGAGATAATATCACCCCAAGATTAGCTTCCCTTCACTGCTTCCTGTTAAATCTAGAATAGAATTCAAAATCCTCCTCTTAACCTATAAAGCCCTGAACAACCAGGAACCATCAGATCTTAAACAGCTGTTAGTCCCAGACTGTCCCAGGAGAACGCTTCCTTCTCAGAGTGCGGGTCTGCTGCAGGTTCTAGGTTCTCTAACAGTAGAACAGGAGGTGGAGCCTTTAGCTATCAGGCTCCTGTTATGTGGAACCAGCTCCCAGTGTCTGTAAGGGAGGCTGACTCAGTCTTGGTTTTTAAAGGGATACTTCAACATTTTGGCAAATTGGCCCATTTAGCGCAATTCCTTAGTCATTTCGAACAGCATACTTACTTTTTTTGTGAGGGCGAGCTGTTGTTTATTCACAGGTGAGTCGGGGAAGGTTTTCGGGGCAAACACAATGGAAGTGGATGGTATTTTTACTTCCCCTCAGATGATACTGGCAGTAAATATTATTGGAGCTACTAAAAAACCTTCTTCAGTCCACTTTCAGGGTCTTTTACAGACACTTTCAGAAAATACACACTGAACCCTCCTGAAAGAGTTTCCACCTTTCAGACATTTCTGCTATATTTAGAGTATTTTCCGGGTTTTCCTCGCTGACAGGCAGACGAAACACTTTCATCACGCTGTCCTCTCTTCAAAGCCTCCAGCCTCAGAGTCCTGACAGAAGACGGAGTTGGTCCTCTCCCTCTGCGCCCGTCTCTGCTTCTCTGTCACTGCATGACTTTAGTAACACGAAACAACGGCCAACACCTCAGATCGCCCTCATAATATCCAGATTGGGAGAAACTCAGCGGCTGTGAAAGGGTTTGAGGTTCAGCAGACCACCTGTGGCATGTTGGGAGAATTTTATTCATATGTCCAATCAGGCGCCCGGCTGTTGTCAGTCTCCCAGTGCCTCAGTCAGTCCTCCAGTAGCCCTTCTAAAAGTGAACTGTATCTCAGTGCTGTGGAGGAAGCGTCCCGATTTAAACTGTGATTTCATTTTCACAGAAAACATCAGAAACTTGAAAGCTCCTGTTATTTCCCAGTGGAACACTTCCAGGTTAGAAATGAGTGTTTTGCTTTGTTTTTTTACTCAACTCGTATGAAAAAGCACAGTTCAGTGTGGACAAAGCGCGACTGATGTCTAAACACAACTCAGATTGAGTAAATTTCATAAAACTACATCTTATTTAATGCTTAACATGTGAGAATCCAGCTGATTCCCACATGTGGTTTTGCAAGAGGACATCTCTCTTAAGGCTCCTTTGTCCAGCTGTGTGTCCATTAATCCATCGATCCATAATCTCCTCCCGTGTCCATCAGTCTCTAAGCTATAACCGTCTCCATCCCTCTGTCGGTGGATCCATCAATCCATAATCTTCCTCTATCTCTGTCTGCTTTTTCTCAGACTTCTCATCATTATCTCCATCTTGTGTTTCTTTTCATTCATCAGATCCATTAAGCCCCGACTCACACACACACACACACACATCCATTAAGGCTGCACAATATCAGCTTAACGTGCACGATATGATTTAGGGTAAATTAAAAAAAAAACATTTCAGTAAACAAAGAGAACAGTGCTCTTTCTCTTGGCCCTAATGTCCACCGTTTACGATGGAAAAGCACTTTTTGATAAATTAGGCGTGTGAATTGACAACAAATGCAGGAGTTCATGCCTCTTTCCGCTCATATTTAAAATCCTGTCATTTAACCTGAACATGTCTGTGTCCTTCATCTGACCTGGATGAAAACTCCACATGCAGCACGAGCCTCCAGACACGTCGTTTCAGTCAGACATGATCATCACCTCTGAGGCTTCAAAACGTCCGATCCTGCCAGAACTAAAGGCACGCTGGGTGGAAGCCAGCAGGAAGAAGTGTGCCGAGGCCCCGCAGCTGCTGAGGACCAGGGACGGACGCTGGAGGACATGCGGTGAGTCCTCCGTCAACAGCACAGGGCCGGCCAAGAGCAGGAGGCCAGTCTGCACCCGGAGCCCCAGAGGAACCAGGAGGCTGATCCGAAGCCTGCTGCTGGACGCCAGTCAGGGTCAGGTCGAGGCTGGCTGGGCTCCATGGCTGGAGGTGAGAACCAACACATCCTGTCCCCTCAGGTCACATCAGTGACGACGCATCGACATGAGATGGTTCTAATCCCGATGAGCGCCATCCAGCCGTCTGTGGCCCACATTACACCCGTCTTAAAGCGGCTGCACTGGCTCCCTGTCCACTGAAGGACTGATTTTAAGGTTCTGTCATTAGTTTTTAAATGTCTTAATGGCCTTGCTCCTGTTGACCAGATTAACATCTGGACCCTCGGGGCCCTGAGGTGTTCTGGCAGTGGCCTACTAAAAGCCAGAACCAAGACCCCCAGTGAGACCCCCGCCTGTGGAACAGCCTGCCGGAGAACCTCAGGACCACCGAGACTGTCCAGATTTTTAAAGGGAGGTTAAAAATACACCTTTTTAATCAGGCTTTTAACTGACCCTCTACATTTTTCTGACTTTCCTCAACATTTATTTGATCATATTTTATTATGCACTTTTACTTTTTTTTAACTTCATCTTACTTATTTTGCATTAATTTTTTTTTTTATCATATTTTATATTTCATAGTTTTTACTTGTTTAACTCCATTGTTTCCCGAGGAAGGGTCCTCCACACTGGGGGGTCCTCCACACTGGGGGGTCCTTCACACTGGGGGGTCCTTCACACTGGGGGGTCCTCCACACTGGGGGGTCCTCCACACTGGGGCGTCCTCCACACTGGGGGGTCCTCCACACTGGGAGTTTGTTCCTGTTAACTGTGGGGGATCCTGTGTGCGGCTCCTCCCACCCTGGCTGGCAGGGCGGCTCCACACCCTGGTGTGGGGGCCCCGGTCTGGCGGGGTGGGGGGTGGGGGGTGGGGGCCGGCTGCCGGTGCCCTAGTAGTCTTGCCCCATGACTTCTCCTGGTGTGGATGGCCCCGTCGGTGGTGTTTCCCATGATGCTCAGTGCCATGTCTCCCAAATATAAATTCATCAATATAAATGATGACTGTGGGAAATTGAGTACATGTATGTGTGTGTGTGTGTGTGTGTGTGTGGTTAGCGTTCTTGCCTCACAGTAAAGAAGGTCCTGGGGGTTCAAGTACCGGCCGGGGCTCAGGCCTTTCTGTGTGGAGTTTGCATGTTCTCCCCGTGTGTGTGTCGTTCTCTCCGGGTACTCCGACTTCCTCCAACGGTCCAAAAACATCATGTCAGGTTAACTGGTCTTCCTAAATTGCCCCTAGGAGTGAATGGTTGTTTGTCTGAAAGTGTCGGCCCTGCGACAGACCGGCGACCTGTCCAGGGTGACCCCGCCCTCGCCCACAGCAGCTTGGATCGGCTCCAGCCACGTATAAAGAGATACGATTTAGAAAATGAATGGACTTTCAGTTTTTTAAGATGAAAAGTGCCTTATAACTAAAGCTTGGTTTAAATTGATTTGATTCGATTCGATTCGATTCGATTCGATTTGATTTGATTTGATTTGATTCGATTCGATTCGATTTGCACAGCTTCTTTCAGCCTGCTGTAGCCAAACTCATCTGCTGAGAGTGAAGCAGCTTGAACACCTGAGAGCTCCATAAGACTGACCAGGTGAATACACAGATTCACACCTATACAGTCATTTAACATCACCAAACTTATGTTTCTGCACTGCGGAAGGAAACAGCAGGGCTCGGCATGCACAGGGAAAACATGCAAACTTCACACAGAGCTTTCTGTGACTGCAGATGGATTGTAGCCTTAAAGGAATACTCCACCCAAAAAACGATTTGGCCTCATTTTCTACTCACCCTCATGCTGAGAAACACTCTGGAGCACTTTTTTGACGTTTCAAATGCAGTTGGAGATGTTTGGGGATTTTTGTTGTCAACAAACAGGGACCGACAGAGCCCGACAGAAAAAAAGGTCCATAAAGTCCACAAAACGTTCCCATTTTCCTTCATACTGCTCGTCTGCTGTAATCCAAGTGTCCTGAGCGCGTAACGTCCATAATTAATTCTTAACGAGGTCATTTAGTACATTTTAAGAGCCCAAACAGGGCACTCTCATACAGCTCCATTGCATGTCTGCACGCGCAGCCTGAACTACGGAAGCCGCGGCAGACCAAGCCAGACGCTTGGCGCTTTCAGCAGGACGCCGAATTCAAAGCTTTAAAACAGCAGCCAATCACTTTTGTGATTGTCCACAGCTCAGTCACTCACAGCAGAATATAAACAGCGGAACTTCTTCTTCTACGCTTGCAATTTAGAAAAGTAGTCGCTGAAAGCGCGCAAGCGAGTTGCTTGGTCTGCCGCGGCTTCCGAAGTTCAGGGAGCGTGTGCAGACATGCAATGGAGCTGTACGAGAGCGCACTGTTTGGGCTCTTAAAATGTACTAAATTAGCTCGTTAAGAATTAATTATGGATGTTAAGCGCTCAGGACACTTGGATTACAGCGGACGAGCAGTATGAAGGAAAATGGGAACGTTTTGTGGACTTTATGGACCGTTTTTTCTGTCGGGCTCTGTCGGTCCCTGTTTGTTGACAACGAAAATCCCCAAACATCTCCAACTGCATTTGAAACGTCAAAAAAGTGCTCCAGAGTGTTTCTCAGCATGAGGGTGAGTAGAAAATGAGGCCAAATCATTTTTTGGGTGGAGTATTCCTTTAACACAATAACAAACAACCTGAGCAAACTCAGTGACCGACTGTATCAGCGTCCATCTGCCGCTGATGTGCACGATGAAGAACTCCATCTCTGGAGCGCCTCACATCCACCTTCATTCTGGTTCAGGCCACACAGGATCTTAGGCTACTTTTACAGTGCAAGTCTTCACACTCAGAGTTTCTGTCTAAATCCAGTTTTATGGACTGTGCATACATATTTAGTGATCCAGATCTGATTCCCACAGTTTGACATCAGAAACATGTGAACATGTGAATTTCAGACTTCAGAATGATTCTGAGCTAAGTGTACTGTTGATGCTAAAGCCTCGCTGCTGAGAAGTTCACCAAACGCTGACTGGATGTTCAGGGAGAGGAGGAGGAAAAGGCCAGAATTACATCTTCTGCATCTCCTTGAAAAGACGTGGCCTCTTGGCCTGACCACTGTGTGGGACTCTGCTCCTGGCGGATCGCCTCCATAATCCACCGACATGGTGGGGTATTGGTGACCCCGAGGCTTTGAATGAGGCTGTGATGCAGCAGCAGGCTGTCAGAGGAGGCTGTAGGGATGTGGTGAGGTTTCTTCAGCTCGCCGTGTCGCTGGACCGACTGCTCCTGCTGCTCGGTCAGCACCGAGCTGAGTACAGCGGCTAAGTAATTGGTCCTGTCTGCTCCACATTCTGACAAATGCCTCCTTCTCTGTTCTGGCCATCAGCCCTGCTCCCTGCTGCCCCTCCCTGCCCCTCCCTGCCCCTCCCTGCCCCCCTCTGCTCCCCTCTGCCCCCCTCTGCAGTTATAAGGTTAAACGAGGAAACGTCAAACTGTGGAGTCTGCTCGCGCTGGCACTGTGACAGTGTGAGATGAGTTCTGAGGCTGGGTGGGACGTGTGCTGTGGAGGCTGCAGTTCTCTGCTCTGTTTCTTCATGTCTTTCCATCTTCATGGTTTAAATTCACTCTCCAGTGGGATCGTTTCTCCGTCCTCTCACACATCCTTGATTGATCCCTTCTCCTCTTGTATCTCTCATTTTAATTTCCTTCGATTTGCTAAATTCATCTTTTTACCTCTCTTTGGTTTTTCCTTTCCATTCCCCTTCTTTCTGTCCTTTTTCTGGATTTCCCCGTCCTTTTCTGTGCCATTTCTTTATTTTTTTTATTTCTCTCTACCCATTCCTTTTCCCTCCTGGTAGTTTTAACTATTTCTTTCTGTTTTCCATCCTGTTCTGCCTATTCCTTTAGTTTCTTCATCCTGTCAGTGTTTTTATTTGATGTTACTCTGTCTCTGTCCATTTTTTCTATTGAAACTTAATTTAGAAGCTCTCTGTCTTCCTTTGGCTCTCCATTTCTCTATTTTTCCATTTCCAAGTCGTTCATCCCTCTTTACTGTGCTTTCCTCGCTCCATCAGCTCTTCCTTTTCTTTCTATTGTTATGGTTGACTTTTGTCCTTCATCTCTCCTTTAGTCCTTTATCGACAAACAACCCCTCCATCCATCCACCATCCATCCATCCATCCATCCATCCCGGGTGGACGACGCGCAGCTACACCCCGCCCGGCTGCGCGCGCGCTGTGTGGGACCATGGAGAGGGGAGGAGGGGAGGAGAGAGAGAGAGAGAGAGAGAGAGAGAGAGAGAGAGAGAGAGAGAGAGAGAGAGAGAGAGAGAGAGAGAGAGAGAGAGAGAGAGAGAGAGAGCGGTGCGGCGGAGCGCAGTGAGCGGTGAACACTCTTCCCGGCTCCACTCTCCCGTTCAGACATCCTCTCATACTATGCGCGTCTCTTCCAGTGCGGACTGGCACTGAAACACAAGGTAAGGGACGTTTGCTCTGCTCTTTGTGCGCGTGCTGTGTGTGTGTGTGTGTGTGTGTGTGTGTGTGTGTGTGTGTGTGTGCGTGCGCGCGTTGCTCCATGCGGGCTTCAGCGGCTCCTGCTCCGGTCCGCGTCCGGCCATGTGGAGCTGAGTGAGACACGGCCTGCCTGGAAGTGCTGTCAGGGTTCGAACCCGGTGTGAAGCGTGCTGTGCTGGTCCCCGCGCTCACGGCGGGTTGGCACAGTGTCCGGAGAGATCCCCCTCTCGGTTTAACGGGCTACGCCTGAAATGACCACGGCTCGGTCTGAGCGCGTGCGTGACCCACATTCCGGGAAGTTTTGTGGAGCGTGAGTGAAATGCTGAGGATGTTGCGGGGAATCGGTGAGATGCTGGCAGACCGTGAAGCCTCCAGCTCCAGACCGCTGCTCGGAGCGGCGCGCGCCGCCGGAGCAGAGCGCAACACCGCAAACTCCTCCTCTGAGCTGCACCTGCTGCTGTTTCTGCCGACCACTGTAAAGTTAATCACAGTTATCACACACAGATTGGTTTTTCTGTGTGTGTTTGCCTTTGCGGTGTGCGTGCGTGTGTGTGTGTGTGTGTGTGTGGGTTTACGCACGGAACAGACGTGTCGGCGCTGACGCTCCTCTGGTGAGGCACCGCCAGCTTGTAGTAATTGTCAGATGACACTGCGCCTCTCGGATGAGGAGACCAGTGTCATTTCTACAAACAGAAAGCAGCCATTTCCGTTCGAACCGTCAGAATAAAATCACGTCTGTGCGCATATCGCGCGCGCCATTCAGTTTGCTTTCCATACTGCGATCGCTGTCGCTCCCTTTCCCTCCAGTATTTATTCAAAACATAAATAACACCCCACTGTGATTGCTGTTTCTTAAAAAAAAAACTCTTTTATTCAGAAAACTGCATGGCATGTTTTATCTCTTTGATTCTACATTTTTGCGCATCTTGACGCAGAACACGGTTCCGTCCGAGCGGAGATTTTCCTCTGCTCCGGTTGTTTGTTTCAGTCAGGATGCCTCCCTCCTCTCCTCTCCTCTCCTCTTCACTTATTCGCAGACACCCTTCAGAAATGTTGAATAATTTGTGAGCAAAATTATTGATCGACCCCTGAAAAATACAAAAAAATCGGACTTTTCACGTGTAAAATCATTTTATTGGTTCGGAGCTGCAGTCTAAACGGATTTGGTGTGTGTGGTTCTCGTCTTTATTCACGTTATTGTGGCTGTGGAAGGAATTTGCAGCTCTTGATTAAAATGCATGGGGGTTTGTGCGGAAGCCTGAAGTCTGGCAGGAGTGTAGAGCGGTGGTTCCAGACCCTTTCCCCTGGAGCCCCATACTGGGGTCTGCTGAGACACAAATGACTACATGCATCCTGCTGCTGAGGCACTTTTTAATGTAACAGGGTGTCATCCTCCTTGGTCTTTTCCATCACTTGCTGGTGTGCAGCAGTCGAAGCATTAGCCACAGGAAACGGAAGTGACGGAGGCATTGTAACGCCTGAAACCAGAAGAAAAACAACAAAACAATAACAACAGAAGAGGTTAAGGTGATCATTTTACTATAATTGTTTTATGTTTTACATGCAGAAATGTAATTTTTGCAGCCTCACACCCTCATATCAGACTAAGTCTCCCTCCTTGTGATCTCTGGCATCCGCTGAAGGGGACCCGGACCTCAGGTTGGGAACCACTGATTTAGAGGAGGGAGGTGGTTGGAGCAGCCCAGCTGCAGTATGCAGGCTAGTGAGAGTGAAGTGGGGATCCTCCTCCCCCTCCTCCCCCTCCTCCTCCCCTCCTCCTCCTCCTCCTCAGTTCTCTGCAGCGGGGGCTTCCCTGGGCTTTTCCTCCCTCTCTCTCTCTCTGTCTCTGTCTCTCTCTCTCTCTCTCTCTCTCTCTCTCTCTCTCTCTGCAGCCGTTCTTGGGCTTCCCTTGTTTTCTCTGCAGCAGCCTTCAGCCGATGCTTTCTCCTATTCATCTCTCTGTCTGAGCCCCCCTCCCCCCTCCCTCCCTCCCTCCTCAGAGCAGAGAGACTGGAGGTTGTAGATGCAGCAGCAGATTAACAAACACCGGGGATCCTGCATGTTTTGAGCCATAACAGTCCGGCTCCGTCAGACATTATTTCTCTCCCAGGGATCATTTTCGCAGTGATGATTCTCCACTCTGCTCTTTTTCTTGATGACTCCTGAGGTGGCCTGATAATAATGAGACGGGTTCCGTCCTCCAGTTTCACAGTGAGATATTTTCTACTGCTGCAGCTCTTCTCCTGTGCAGCATCAAACCGCTGCTTCACCTTGTATATTGCCTGATGGATTATTCATTAACGCCCCTCCCTCTCTCCCTCCCGGTCCTCTCCTCCATTATCTTGAAGCTGACTCTCCCCTCGTTCTCCTCCCTCCTCTCTCTCCTCCTCAGTCCCTTGGTGTTTCCTCCCATCCTCTATATCTGCTCTCTCTGCACATGGTAATATATTTCACATCTGTACAGCGTTTAGCAGGCCTCCTCATCCCCAGCCAGAGACGCTTCCTGCATCTTCTAACCTTCCTTCAGCCGGAGGGTGTTGTGCTGCTCTTTCATCACCGCCCCGGCTCGTACTCGTGCATTTACAGATTACACTTGGGAAAAAGCTGCAGCGTAACCACAGAGGCAGAGAGGACTGTTACACAACATGGTGCTTTGCAGGCCTGCCGGTAAAATGATAATCTGCAACATCAGACGGAATGAACGATTTGTTAGTCTGCACTTTATGGTTTAAGTCAGAACCACATCGTAAAAACATTCCCATTAATCAACTTAGAGGATTAAACCAGTGCGTTACAAGTGGGGACAGGGGAAGAGTCGTGAATCTCTACCAGACGACCAGATCTGACTCTTTTGGAAACTAACCTGGTGGACTGCTGTAGACTGGACAAGAAACGCCGAATCCCCAGGAAACAGCTGAAAAAAATGTATTTTACAGATGAGGTTTCTGGTCTTCATCAAAACAGGAGCTGTGAACCTTGTTAAAGGGACGTTGTCCAGCTGTTATTTTGAAGTATTTCTGTGTTTTCATGTGTGGAGTGTTGAAGACTCTGACTGAGTTATTATAAAGTTATTAGAAGGATAAAATCCTGATGTTCAGATCCTCTGCTGGTCGACAGGATGGTTTGAAGCAGGAAGTCTCATTCAGTCACCAGTGTGTGCTGCTCAGGTGTGTGTGTGTGTGTGTGTGTGTGTTTCAGCTCCATTCCCTCCTCCTCCTCCTCCTCTTTTTTAACTCACCCCACCATCTCTCAGCCTCTCATTTCTTTGTCCTTTCATCTCTCTTCTTCCTCTTCATATCTTTCAACAACACTGAACTCATTCATCATCTCTCTCTTTTCTCTCTCCTCATTGTTTCTCCTCCTCTCTCGCTCATCCGGTGCTTCCACTGAAGGAATCGCTCTCTATCGGCTCCTTTTCTCCTCATTTGTCATCCTCTTTTTATCCGTCCTCTCCCGTCTGTTCTCCACTATCATCCTGTATTCCTCCTCTAATCCTTCGCTCCTTCTTTTCGTTTCTTCTTCACTCAACACTTTCATTATTTTTCTTTTTTTCACCTGCTTTTCTCCACTTTTCACTCCTCCAGCTGTTTCCTGTTCCAGCTGTTTCTCAGAACTGAGCCGTTTCTCTGAAGATCAGTGGAATCATTTCACAACTTATTGAAAATATCAAGTGAAAAGTTGTTGGTGTTATTTTCTAGTTGTCTTCATGTTGTGAACAAGCCGTGGATCGTGCTTTAAATCAGCATGTTGCTGGTGCTTTGCTGCGGACAGTCTGAGTCACAGAGATATGAAATGAGGTTTTTTGTGCTTCAGAGGCTCTTTACTCCAGAATGTTGGAAACTTGATCACTTCTGTCTGGATGTGCTCCGGACTGAACGGAGTGTCGGACGTGTTGGTGGAGGAACAAACCTCCCAGTTTTTAATTCACCTTGATTTCCAAGCTGCTGACGCTACGGGCTGTCAGGACGAGACGGATCAGGAGTAATGAGGCACTTCTACAGTAAACAGGAGCATCAGAGCTACATCTCAGGACAGAGACAGCAGCTCTGAAACTCTTTTCTCTGCTCAATCACTTCCTCCATGGTTCTGCTGTTCTTTTGACTCTTCTTCCCTCTTTCCTTAGTGTTTCTTTGAGTTTCTCCTCTCCCGTCATGTCACGGCGGTTCCCACACTGCACTCCCCCGCCTGTCGGAGTGGCGGCGGCGTGCAGGGCAGCTGGACGAGGCTGGGCCGGCTCTGAGTGGCTGGCTGTGGGTGTGAAGTGCTCTGAGTTTGGGACTCTGGCTGGTTTCACGGTGTCGGTCTAACGAGATGTGCCCACTCAGAGACCCGTCCGCCTCCCCGCCTCCTTACTCTTTATCTGCTGAGCTTCAAGAAAGTCCTTTCCCTCCATTTAATGACCCTGGATATCTCTCCTAATACCTGAGAGAACCAACCTCAATGTGACAATTAGAATTTTAACAGGACAGTCTGTCCATCAGGGATTTTCTTGAACACTGATCTCTCTTTTCAACAAAAGTTTTAATTAGGACTGAATTCAGTAGAGACTTGGCTTTTAACATCCTGAAGACTTTAAACGAGGGAGGCACCGACACCGACACCGATACCTGTATCAAGCTTCAGGTCCAATACTGCAAGAATTACTTTTACTCAGAAAACGCTCCATGATGCAACCCGGAGAGTATAAAGAGACGTTGTGCATCAATAACAGCAGCAGGTCGACAGGAGGACCAGCAGGTTGGAGATTCTTTAATACGAATGAGAATGACAAATGCAAGGCAGAGTGGCGACGATGATCTGCTAATATGTCAAGATAAGTGGTGAAAGATGGCTGGTACAGCGCTACAGACATTTGGAGCAGCAGAGTTTACGTCTGGAGTACGAATCAGGCTTAATGACGTGATAAAAACTCGTATCGGCACTATTACTCCTCTCAAATTAAAGGATTGATTAAATGTGTACTTTAATCCTTCAACAGAATGCAGTGGAAGTCGATCTCATTCGGTCGTCGTGCTGAGCTTCTCAGATCTCGCTGCTTCAGGTAAATGATGCCAAATTAGCTGGAGTGGAGCTAACGCCGCTAGCAGCACCTGTCCTGTGCTTTAGCTGAATGTGGTTTTCCATTATTTACAACAGGGTGAATATATTGCTCCCTTGATTTCATTTTCTGGATCCAAACAGCTGTAAAGATCGGTGAACTGATCATTTCTGGCTTCAACTCACAAAGAGGTGGAAGTTTAACAAAACTCTTATGTTTAGTCATGATTAAATAGATGAGATATGTTCAATTTGATTTCACATTTTTCTCCAGTTTTTAGTCTCGTCTTGGATCTGCGAGACTCAGACAGCACTGCAGCACCCCACCCTCACCCCCGCACCCTGTTTACATCAATCATCCTCTTCAATATTGATGCTGCTTGTCGTTAAGAAGCAGGTTCGTTAAGCCAAACAGGAACTTCTATTTAACAGGACAGCTGTAATCCTGAACCCTCCGGGAGAAAAGAGGGATCCATATTGAAAGTAAACGACACTGTGTAGCTGTTGGAAATGTGACTTTCAGACTGTTTGCACGGTGAGAGACACATGTGATGAATGGTCCGACACGGCGGTGGACTCACCGCGGCGCCACGGCCCGGACAGGAAGTCCGGTCCTCCACGGCTCGCTGTTCACTCCCGCACCAGAGCGAAAGTCTGAAACTGCCTGGAGTTCATGCAGAGTGCAGAGCATGCCGCTAACTTTTACATTAGCCCTCATGTTTCAGCCAGAGAGACAGATTGAAGGAGCATGAACGAAACTGAAAATGCAGAAGTTCATTCATTCATATTTTCAGCTCAATTTGTCAGAGTTTACATATGACAACAGATTGAAAAGAGAAAACACAAACAGTGCATTCAAAGCTCTCTTGAGCTCTCAGATGAGCTAAGAGTCGATTTCAAGATGAAAACTGCTGCAAACAAACCAGCCGATGGCTTTACTGCTGCTTCATTTTATAAACGGCATTCTAAGAAAACACATCAGGATACTGACGTGTACCATACCATACCATACCAACTTTATTTATAAAGCACTTTAAAAGCACATGTTTTATGTTTAAGGCAGTAAAAATTTGTGAAATAGCATTTAGAGCTCATTGATGCTCATTCAGATCAACTCCATGAAGCCGTCCAGCCATCGGGATGACGAGCCGGGGCAGAAGATCGGAGAGTTAACGTCTCTCACCGGCTCTCTGACATTTAAATGTCATTTTGCTTTCAGGAAGGTTTTCCTGAACTCGACCGCCTTAATCCCGTTTTAAGACCTGCGGATGAAAGAACCAGAGAGAAATCAGACACTTTAATATCGTTTAGAGATGAAACCGTGAACACACACTCCTCTGATCCTGTTCCTCCCACTGTGTGACTGACACATGCAACATCTGCCTCATCGTCCCTCCCTGCTCCTCTTCCTCCTCTTCCTCCTCTTCCTCCCCTCTCCCTGTCATACCCCCCCCCGCCCGCCCCCCGCCCCCCGCAGCCCCCCCTCCCCATTTGGCTTTATCGCTGTGTGACTGACAGGAAGTAAATGCATCCACTCATGCGTTCCTTCCTCTCCCGAGGGAACCGCAGCAGCACAAAGAGAGTTTTCAGTAGTTCTGATCTGACGCTCGTTCTGCAGCCGCGCTCTCGTCTCCACGCCACTTCACCAGATCAGACCGACGTGCACGTCACAGGCCGCCGTGCACATCGCCAGGTTGCTTCAGCACTACTGTCACATGTGAACCTATGAGCCTCACAAATAATCCAGACTGGTTGTAAACATGCAGAGAAACAAGGCGGAGTGTTTGAAAACACTGCTGACCTTTTCACAGGTTGGTGATGGCGTGTTACCCTGCTGGGGCCTGAGGGAACATGGTTTGATACCCAGGAGAGCCCTTTGAGAAAGACTGGAGTCACAGTCAGCTTTTATTGTCACAAAAACAACAACGTGTTCCACAAAGATACATCTCAAATAAATGACCAAGATAAAAGCTGCGTGGACACAGATCAATGAGACAGACTGGAAATGAAAAGCAGGTTGTTGTTTTGTGTCTCAGAGCCGTGAGCCATCAGTGAGGCTGGGCGGAGGCAGACTCTGACCCGGGTGGAGCAGGTGCAGATGGAGGAGCTGTGCTGCAGGAACGTCTCTGACTTCTGTTTCAGGACATTTGTCCTGCGGAGGAACACGGCAGGACTCTCCGGCTGGGAGTCAACCAACTGTTTGATTCTGGAGGCCGCAGGTAGTGGAGGGAGGGACGATCGTTTCATCTGCTGTCGTTCTGCTCATGAAGACGTACAGCAAGTCACGCAGGAACAGACTGTTTCTACACACCGGACACACACACACACACACACACACACGCACACACACGAGATACACCCCACAGGCCCACCCACACACAGTCACTGGTTTGAGTCCAGGAACTGTGCCACCAGCTGTCCCCTCATTGGCTGTTGCCCTGACATGCGATGTGTGTGTGTGTGTGTGTGTGTGTGTGTGTGTGTGTGTGTGTGTGTGTGTGTGTGTGTGTGTGTGTTGGAGCTAGAAGCTAGTCTTCCATGTATTTGTGGATGTATAGAGTTAGAATCCTCCTCCAGGGGGCAGCAGGGAGCGCAGCACCTCTTCAGGGTGGGCGGAGTACTTTAAGACAGGTTCCCAATCACTGGGCTGCGGCCCGGTACTGGTCCATGGATCATCTGGTACTGGGCCGCAACGAGAGAATAAAAAGTTTTACTTTGAAAGTGTTAACTTTCCGTTTCTACTGAATTGCTGCACCTGCTGGAGGCAGGAGGTCAGACCTGCAGTGACCTCCAGCAGGCCTCGTAGAGTTTAGAATTTGTTTTAATAAAGTCATATAATGTCTGCAATTATCCAAGCAAACAGCTCTCACTGTTATTAATAACTGTCCCCGTGGCAACGGTCCAATACGTGTGCATGTTAACCAGATTATATTTTCACTCTCGGTCGTTCCCTTGACAAAGAGTTTCAGTTGACACGATGTGTTTTAGAGGTGCTGCAGAAAACAAACAGGTTGAGCTCAATTAGGTTCATTTGTTTTCCCCGTCCGCTTTCACCGATTCATAAACAGCTCAGAGAGTTTAAAGCTGCATTCCTGCAGTCTGATACTGATTTGTTGACATTTCGAACACAATTACTTATCTTGGTCCATTTAATTTGCTGTAATGTGTTTGAGCTGAAGGATGGCAAATGATCCAAGCTCAGCGTGAAGTCGACAGTCAGATCCTCCGAGACACACACACACACACACACACACACACACACACACACACACACACACACACACACACACACACACACACACACACACACACACGACATAAGTGAACTGTATTGGCTGTCTGTCCCTGACTGTTGCCTGAGCTGTAAAATATGATGATGGCCACAAACTGGAGATTTGAGGTAGAGCATGTGAAGCTGGTCATGCGTCTTGTTGCATGTTGCCCTCAGCAGATGCAGCTGTGAGCTTTAGCTGGTTGAGGAGTGTGGAGCGAGTGGAGGCTGCAGACTGCAGAGGAGACGTGAGGCTGAGCTGCTCACTAACAAAGCAGAAAAACAGAAACCTGTTTTTTGAATCATGTCTGTCATTTGTGGTTCAGCCTGGCTGTGCTGTAATAACGTGGATTTCACTCCAGTTTGGAGCGGCAGCCTCGGTTTATAGATCTTTGTCTTTGTTTCTCAGTGAACAGTTAAAAAAAAATCAACTAAAACTTCTTTAAAGTCATTATCATGAGTGGGGAAAGGATTACAGACATTCTCTACGTGTGTGTGTGTGTGTTTGTGTGTGTGTGTAAGCCTGTGCGATGCAGCCATATGGTCATCATGTCCTGGTAATGGTTTGTGTTACATAAGATGTAAACACTGAAGCTGCAGGAGCTCCTGTGGACTCGGCGTTAAAGAAGAGTCGCGCTGCTTCCTTTGAAATCAGGTCGATGAGATTCAGCAGCTTCTCGTCTCTGGAGCCCACAGCGGATACTCTGAAACATGAGAGTGAAGCCAAACAGTCATTCACTCATTCATACTGTCAAATACGAGACGACCGGCTGGACGACGAATCACACACAAAACATCAGAGACCGCTTCCTAAATGGAGCTGTGGTGAGCCGCTGGAGATGAAGGCAGGTTGTGTCAGCTGATGCTTGTAGTCTTCGTGTGTGTGTGTGTGTGTGTGTGTGTGTGTGTGTGTGTGTGGTGTGTGTGTGTGTGTGTGTGTGTGTGTGTGTGTGTGTGTGTGTGTGTGTGTGTGTGTGTGTCCTCAGTGGACGCTGCTCACCAGTGATCTAACACAGCGACGTGAACAGAATCACTGAGACCCAGTACTTTAATGAAGCACTTAAAAACCTCATCTCTGCCAGTTTAAGCCTCAGTTTGTGCAGCAAACACTCCGCCACACCGCTGGACTCTGCTGAGGAAACCACTCAGTCTTATTGGACTGCTGATCTGCATTTTCACTGACTGCTTATTCTGTTAATGCAGCACAAATTACAACAAACACACACACACACACACACACACACACACACACACACACACACACACACACACACACACACACACACACACACACCTCGAGGCGCTTCTATTCACGATAACACAACACAAACAGCAGGCGTTTCTATCGAAGGCAGGGAGAAAGAAACATTGATTCGATTGGAGTCGGGACTCGCCGTGTCAGGACTCTTGAGGTAAATCATGAGAGAAGCCGGCAGTCCTGCAGCTGCAGAGTTATGATGAATCTAATGATTCTAATCTAACCAGTCAAAGGGGTGTTTGCCCAACTCAGTGCCATGGTGAGCATGTATATAAATGATAAAATAATAAAAAGAAGGTCATGATTCCAGTGTTGCTGCACGGATATGAACTTTGAATTGGAGGATGCGTCCTGCGGAGCCGCTCTCCGACACACTGCAGCTCCACACCCGCTTCTCTCCGCCGTCATCTTCAGTGGTTAAAAACACATCTGGTTCCTGGCAGTGCTGCAGCACCTCTCTGCTATCGAGACACTGCGCTCACGACACCAGTGTCCATGAATACTTCATAGAGTGGAAGGAATCCAAGGGAAGCCTGTGAGCGTGAAGCTGCATCCAGGAGTTTCCTGCTTCATCAAGCATTTTATCACCAAACAGCAGATCGGATGAGGATCTTTTTGCAGAAGCCCTCCCCTCCCGGCTCTAATTATGCAGCTCAGAGCTCAGTGTGGGGCCTGCTGGGAAAACTCTGCAGTTAGTTTGGTTTCAGCCGAGCGTTTTAAAGCATCGTGGTTCATGTGAACACGGTCTGGAGTCGCAGCTGCATGTTTGGAGGCGTGTCGGAGCTAAACCTTCACTGCAGTTTGAAGAAAAACACACTTCGGTTTGTTAGCTTGAATTTTTAACCTTCTTTTCAGTCGATAAGATGAAATATTCAACAATTCGAGGTATAAAAATACTCCCACCAACTTCAGAGAGCAGTCAGAGCGGAGGTGACTCTTCCAGCTGGAGAGGAATCATTCAGTCATTCATTCATGGGCTCACGTGAGAGCAGATAGGATCAGCAACTGACCCCATTGCTATTTTTAGACGGATCGCATTCATCTATTCGTCCAACACAGGAGAAATCCAGGTGGCAGCAAAGAACATGGAAATGTTAAAGAGATAAAGAAAAATAAATACGAGAATGTAAATGTAATTTATACACAATATTAAAAAAACAGAACAGTTAGCATACGCGACGGAGATGACACATTACATGTGTCTACAGAATAGATTTAGATGATATCCAAATGATGTACAAATGTAAAAAACAAATAAAAGCTGCGTTATGAAATCAACCATTCACTTTAAACAACAATTTTACAAGAGATCACGATAAAAAGGATTGAAATCAACATTATATGATTAATATGCACAGTTTTAGGACTGATTGAGATGGAAATATCTTGAACACTCAATGATTGTAAAAAATAATCCTTTTGTTTTTTGTTTTTTTTTAACTGGGGAAAATCCCACTGAGAATAAAAAACATTTTTTAATGGGAGTTCAGCAACAGCAACAAATACAAAAACACCGTAATAAAAAAATGATAATTAGAAACAGAATGTAATTAATAAAAGAATGTTGTGGAATCTTCAATAACTTAATGATGTTCAAATACAGTTTTATACTGTGTTTCCTTGATTTCTGAGTATGAAACAAACATGAAATAGAAATCTGGTTGAACTCTTAAAAATGGACACGATGTTGCTGAGGATTGTGTCTGACAGACGCAGAAAACAACACTTTATCCCGACGTTAACTGGGAGACTTTGGTGTGACGTCGTTTCTGTTTTGTTGCCCAGATTTTGTGATTGGTCATTTCCCATAATTCAGAAGCTTAATGCAGGATCCTGCTGAATCGGCGCGCAGGCGCTGTTTACACCACGTTCCGAGTGAGAACGTTTCTGTTTCCATGGCAACGGCAGAAACACTGAAAACCATGAGGAGAACCCGACGTTCATGTGGACGGATGACGAAGTGGATGCTGTTCAGAGTGAATCTCAATTATTAAACTGTTGTTATAAACCGTGAAACCAGAGTCCGGCCTGGGAGTCACCACACTCTGGAGGACGCCATGTTTGTTCTTGTCTGTCTACTCGCTCATGAGCAGAAGAAGGACTCGCCACGGCGGTGGCGTGCACGGTGAACTTGCACGGTGAGGAAAATGCGTCTGACTGTCTGTGGGTCCCCTCTGCTGACTCTGGCCGGGGTTTGTTGTTGTAGCAGCCTGCAGTGGGGCCAGAGGTGACGGGTTGGGCCTCATTGTTCCTGTAGGCCCACACAGCTCCTGTAACGCTGCTGGAGTTCAGCACCGAGGCACCTCACACACACACACACACACCACACACACACACACACACACCACACACACACACACCACACACACACACACACACACACACACATTTGTATTTCTATCCTTGTGGGGACCTTCCATTGACTCCCATTCATGTCTAACTCCTAACCCTGACCCTGACCCTAACCCTAACCCACACCAAAACAAAGCGTAGCCCTGAAGAAATGTTTTTGCACTTTTACTTTTTTCAGTAACAACAACATGGTCAAGAAAACACTGTTTGTCCTCATGGGGACCCAAGAAATGTCCCCACGGGGCACATCGTGCCAGGTTTTCCTATCCCTGTGAGGACCAAATGTAAAACCCGTACAAACACACACACACACACACACACACACACACACACACACACACACACACACACACACACACACCACACACACACACACACACACACACACACACACACACACACACAGCAACTGTTCGAAAATGGAAAAAATGTGAGATGCTCTATAATCTGGTGTTAAAGGAGGAAGATGCTCTATAATCTGGTGTCAGAGGAGGAAGATGCTCTATAATCTGGACATTAGAGGAGGAAGATGCTCTATAATCTGGACGTCAGAGGAGGAAGATGCTCTATAATCTGGTGTTAGAGGAGGAAGATGTTTGTCTTGCTCTTCTTGAAAGAGATTGATTGGTGAATGTAATGAAGGCAGCAGCAGCAGCAGCAGCAGCTCCAGATCAGCTGGGATGGTTTCTCGTCTGAAGGCTGTGCTGTTCCAGGTCCTTACCCTGCTCCGGTGGTTCTCCGGTTCTCCGGCCGGGGGCTGGACGGCTCCCCGTCCCTCCTGTCCTCTGCAGCAGCCAGCTGAGGTCTGAGCTGAGCTGGTATTGTGTCTGAGCGAGTCTCTGTCGTCTGGGCGCTCGCCTGCTCGCCGCGATAACGCTCCGTTGTCCTCGTTCACTCTTTCACCCACACACTCGACCTGGACGACTGGAGGATCAGCGCTGGAGCAGAAGTGGAAGGCTTTGGAGGATTTGTTCCTTCAGAGCTGAGAATCATTTAACAAAGCAACAGTTTGGCTCATTGAATTATTATCACCATTTCTCTTTACTGCTAATTAAGTTTTCACCAACATGGATGAATAATTAGTCTGGGTCCACAGATCCTACCTCCTTATTACTGCCATCTTCTGTGCTTGAGCAGCTTTTCATGTTGTTTGAATGCAGAGGTCTGGGTCTGCGAGGGGAGTGTTTTATGGCGAGTTGCTGAAGTGTCTCAGCTGAGCAGACGTCACACATCTAGTTTGTAGCTGCAGAAAACTGGAAAGAAACAAGAGTAAAAAAAATCTGTGACATTCAGAAGTGTTTCATGTCCTGAAGATATTTCAGAGCTCATTTATCCACCACACAAGATGTTTGAAACAAAAAAATAAAATGAAATATCAGATGACAGCTGAGTCTTTAGTTCAGGGTGTCAGAAAAAACACAAAACAAACTCAGTGACGGTTTAACGTAACGCCTGAAGCAAAGCGTTCCTGTCTGTGGTGCAGTGCTTGATGCTCACTGGCAGTTTCACTGGCTTCTCTGTGGAGTTTGCATGTTCTCCCTGTGCTTGTGTGGGTTTTTTTTTCCTGGTTTCTTCCCAAATAGAATTTCCAGCTGTTTGCCTGTGTTTCTGCGTGAATGAGGATGAGGATGTGAGAGGCGGAAGCAGCTCGGGCTCAGCCTCCGAGGTGACGGCGTTCAGAAACGCGAGCCGGGCTTCACGCCGGGACGCTGAGCCGGACGGCAACGTGAAGAGATCAGAGGCGTGCGGCCTGTGGAATCACATCAGCAGACTTTAAGGAGTCAGGACGGCGAGCGGCGGGAGACGGCTCTATTTCACAGCCATTAACGGCAGGTCACCTGGTGAGAGAGCGAACACTGAGCCACAGCGCCAACAACACACACCTCTTCATATCCTCCACAACTCACCGTGACGTTCAGACCGATGGCTCCAATTTCACTTCGCTCCAACACAATGAGAACTGGCTCATGTCACGGAGATTTGGTTTGATTGGACCGTGATTCCTCTGCTGGCAGACTGGAGGCAGTTCAGCTCCTCTCACTGAGAACAAACTCCGAGCTGAAACTGAACGTCTTCCATCTGAATATCTGGCCGCGTTTGGTTTCTTGGTTTGTTCCAGCGCTTGTGGTTGAGTTGGTAGAACTGATTGTCCTCCAGAGGTTGTTGGTTCAACTCTCATCACTGTCTCTGGACATGTGGGTTGTAGTCAGTGGCTGGGAGACGGACTGCTCTGCTGGCCTTTTCGTCCAGTCTGCTCTGCACCTCCACATGCCCTCATAGTTCACTCGTTCATCCGGTTACGGTGTTGGCTGAAATAGTTTGTGCTGCAGCGTCTCTGAAAAGTTGACGGCAGGATCGTGGAGAGTAAAACCATGGATGTTATTTGCTGGGAACTCTTCTCTGTAGTGGAGTTCTCTGTACGAGGGGGGACCCAAAAGTAACCGGACTGTGCTTATAAAAAAAAACCAAGAATGATTTCAGACTTGTGGCCGTTATATGTCGCTATAGCGTAGCCTTAAGCATAACTGTGAAAAATGTCACCTCCCAAAGACACACAGGCAGCTCACAGCCAGTGTTGATGTTACTACAGTCCCTCCCCTTCTTCAAAAAATGCAAAAGTGGTCCAGCGCCTCTGAACCAGGGAGCAGAACCAGGCTGGGTGGACATGTCCAGGAGCTGAAAGGCAGCTGGAGGACGATGGAGGCTGTTTGGAAGATCCTCCCTGCTGCGGTGCTCCGGGAGGCGGTCAGGCTGAAGCGGCGGCGCTGTGGGAGAGCGGGGACTGTTTTACCCACAGGGCTCTGCGGTAAAACAGTTCCTGATGAAAAACGGCATGGCCCTGCTGCCCCATCCGCCGTATCCCCTCCATTTAGCCCGTGAGACTTCTGCCTCTTCCCAAGAATGAACACGGAACTGAAGGGCGGAGCTTTGATGACCGTGAAGAGGTGCAAAAAAAAAAATCTAAGAAAGCTCTTAAAGGAACCATTACGCAGGAGCATGCTGACTGTTCTGAGCAATGGAATCCCCGCTGCAGCGCTGGATTCAAGCCGAAGGAGAGGACTGTGAAGGTGACAGCTTTGATTAAATGTGAAAATAAAGCTTCCTGCCATCCGTGTGTCACGGCACGCTCCATTACCTCACTCATCGCCAACTAACACAAATAGTGTTAAAAGGCATGAAAGCCGCTCCTGCTGCGTCTGCGCCGCGCAGCAGTTTTTTACCCCCCGCTGTGCTCGTCCCGCTCCTGTAGCTCCTGGTTTGCTTTAAACAACGGGAGCAGGCTGCTTGATTACTTCTGTCTGGCGTGATTCAGATTTGTTCAGCTGGAGGAGCAGAATATTATCTCTAACAGCAGAGACTCACCACTGCTCCGCTTTCTGGCGCTCTATGAACATGGACGTGTTAAGCTGCTCCTCCATCACCTGCTGCTGTTTACTGAGGACACTGGTGCATGCTGGGAGCTGAGCAGGACGACAGGTAATGGAGACGTTGAAAAGCAGCAGCAGCCACTTTAAGAAGACGCGATAGGAAACGAGTCGCTCGACCCACTGCTGCTTCACGCTGCCGACGGTTTTTACTTTGTTCCGACACGCTGACGCACGTTATTATGCATTTAAGTAGTCAATGACGCTGACGTCCATGAACTGACTTAACACACTTAATGCTGTTAGCTGTTTCAGACTCAGCTAGGAAAGGCTAATTCATGGATACCAGTGACATCCACACTTCCTGACGTGCTCGCGCTGCAGAGCTGTAGCTCTGACTGTTTACTCGGCCGTGCACCGTTGAATTTGTTGCCGTCTGTCAGTTGAAGGTTGGGTGATAAAAAGCTCGAGTCATGCCGGTCAGAGCCGCTACGGCTCAGCAGAAATATCAAAAGGCCAACGAGCGCTATTTTCCGGAGCACCTGAAGTAACCAGTGACGGCGGCGGCGGCGGTAAATGAAACAGTCCATCAGCCGACATCTAAAGGTCACATTGAGAGGCAGCGAGACGCCGACGGCCCGGTATGGAGCGGCGGCGGGCGACTGGCGTCCGGAGGCTGGAGATGACGGCCAGGACACCGGCGGGCGTGACGCTCGTCTCTTCAGAACGGATTAAGAAAAGATCCCTCGGCTGCTTTGCAGTGCTTCTCTGTTGACACGTTTGTTCATCTGCGCTGAGATTCGAGGCTGAAGCCAACCGGTAGACAGGGTGCCTGAGAGATGTGAGAGGTGAATTTGACAGTGTGAGGAGGGAGATATGAAAGAAATGAGGTATGAGAATGAGAGAAATGAGAGAGGAAGAGTTACAGACGGATCTGAGAATGATGATAGAGTGAGACATGAGAGATGAGGGACATGTGCAATGTGAGGCTGAAGGTGAAATGAGAGAGAAAAGAGGAAAAAACATGCCACAGACAAGAGTCAGGAAGACACGAGAGATTCTTCAGAATGAGACAGATATGTTAGCCACAGATCCTTTATTTAATGCTAGCTTGACGGCTGCACAGCATATTGCAAATGTATCATCACTGTGTTATCACCTGCGATAAATGATGTTTCCAGACACTTTGCTTTCATGTTCTGCAGATTCTAAATGACACAAATCTTGATATGAAAGTCTGATTATTGAAATGAGTGGTTTGTTGCTGCCTCTTCTCATTTTCAGTAATTCAGAAATCTGTTTCGAAAAGCACTAACATTCATCATTATTTCAGAGTGCAGTGTGTGTTCTTCTGATCGTCTGTGTGTGTGTGTATGTGTGTGTGTGTGTGTGT
Organism: Salarias fasciatus; assembly: GCF_902148845.1. Lineage (NCBI taxonomy): Eukaryota > Metazoa > Chordata > Actinopteri > Blenniiformes > Blenniidae > Salarias > Salarias fasciatus. Next base: position 38,821,327 of record NC_043758.1, on the reverse strand, counting down.
GTGTGTCTGGTTGGTTTCGCCTCATGCTTTCCATTCCTCTGTCTGCTCCCTCCGGACGCTCAGCCCTCTCGCTTGTTTTCTCTGTCACTCGTTCATCCCCCATCATCCCTCGCTTCCGCCCCAGCTCGCCACGCAGAGACTCCAGAACCTTTGTCTCTCGGCCTGACACTGAATGGCACGGCCGTCTCTCTCTCTCTCTCCTCTCTCTCTCTCTCTCTCATCCTCTCTCTCTCTCTCTCTCTCTCTCTCTCTCTGTCTCCGCCCCGTCTCTCTCTCTCTCTGCCCGTCTCTCTCTCTCTCCGCCCGTCTCGCTCCCAGCAGCCTCGTTTTCACATTCAGCCGGATCAGGTTCATGTGTTCAGATGAGCTCAAGAGGGCAGTTCAAATCAACAAATATCTATAAAGCCAATAACTGAGGCTTTTCTGTGTTTACTTTTATTTCCCACCTCCAGAGGACACTTCTCATAAACAGCCTGTGATTTCTGACGAACGCACAGGAGGAGGGGAGCCGGGGGCAACGGCCAGCACAGAAACAACACGGATCTCATCAACAAACAAGCAATTCATTTACTTTATAGAATATATAATGCATGGCTGTCAGTGTAGCAGCTGTGACGGCTGCGGTCTGTGCACTGAGCCTCATCAAGTGCAATCTTCCACCCAGCAGCCTTTCATGAAATGTGGTTAGGTTATCAGAATATAGGAGTAGCTCGCTGCAGTGTCTCGTCCCCTGTGGAGCTCCACCTGTCAACAACCAGGCGGATTCACCCAGATCCCGCATAAAACCGCTAGATTACGCACTCACACAAACACACTGTGCTCACACTTTGTGTGCATTTTGTAGGTGATTTACTAAGAATAACAGCATGACTGACAACATGTGCAAACAGGAGTATTAAACGGGGCTTTGCATGCTTTACGCTGCGTACAGGAAGGTTGAGCTGCTTTACAAACAGTCTAAAACAGAGGCGGCCACAAACGATGCAGACGCTTTCAGATACATGTCACTTTGTGAATTGAGCATTAGCTTCTTCAGGGTTTTGCCCGGTCTGTAACAAAAACCTGTTATTCTGCACTAATGAAGCCAAATGCTCCAAACAGAGAAGAAATGAAAAGAGGGAGGGAAGAGTGACGGAGAGAGGAGATTCTGCTCCTCCATCCTCCAGCAGTGAAGCCACAGTGAGAGCTGCTGCCGGCGCCGTAGATTATCTAACCTGGTCTCTGCTTTTTAAATGTCATGTTTTTATGCATTCATCATCGCAAATGACATTTCCCTCGTCTCTTTGGATGTGATTGGTAATAAACTTCTAAACTGCTGACAGCTCCTAATTTACGCTCAAACAGTTTCTATGAATCATCAGAGTTTAGTCATCCAGACCTTAAGATATGGAACAAATGAATGTGATGTTAACTCAGATTATTGCCCATAAATAGAAGAACATCACAGAAACATCATCATTTTCTGCTCTGAGTTCATTTCAGTTCATTTTAGTTCAATTTTCTGTGAATTTCTGACAAGGCAAAAATACCAAACACACAAAGTAAGTGAAGGTTTCAGACTGACGTCACGAAGCAGGAATCGACGCTGAGCTGCACGAGTAGAGACTGAATTCTGATGGAGGAAGTCGGCTGAGTCTCCGTCCTCTCAGTGGCAGGTGGAGGACGACTCCCAGCTCCAGCTCACAGGACCAGGGTTTAAAATTCACTCTTCTCTTCTCTCTTCTCTCTAAAATTGTTCGGAAGCTGCCAAGCGTGAAAATAAACACAAACTTCACCATGAAAAGTGCTGCTTTTAGAGCAATTTACTGCTTCACAGCCCAATAATTAATTCTAAGATGTTGTGAATGCTAAAATAAAGATGTAGGGATGACATGTGAAAGCATGAAAATGACAACCTGTCACTAAATCAAAATAAATCAGTCATTAACAAAGACTTCTGTCATTTTCATGCTTTCACATGTAAATAAATTCTGTTTCTCAGGACTAACAGCGTTAGTCTGAACAGTTACAGAATATGAAGGAAAAACAAATAATGACAATGCAGGTAGTTCAACTCTCCTCTTCTTTGAGCTGAAAACATTTTTAAAAACATGATATTTTATATCAATTCTTGAATAAATTAAAGTCAAAGTGCTGATATTAAGTGTTAAGTGTTTTGTTCTTCACAGTGGAAAATTCTGCCTGAGCTGCTGTTAATGATCAGTACACTACGACAGATCCGGGACCTGTTGACGACAAACTCAATTTAATTTCCTCTCACATAAAAGTCATCTCATGTCCCTGAATCCGGTTTGTTTGCTGTAATATTGAACTGTTATCGGCAGAACACTGAGGCGACTTCCTGGTTGATCAGAGTATCAGCAGGCTACAGTGAAGCACTGAGCTGATGTTCAGTCTGAAGGAAACAGCTCGACAGTAAAGACAGGGCCATCGCCGTAATTTGGCTCCTGGATCAGTGACTGCTTTTTTTTTTTTTTTTTTTCCCTGCTTCAGATTGAAAACAGAGTTCAGACTTTCAAAGTTAAAGCTTTGAGGCTAACTCTCGGAGAGGTCAGCAAGCTGAAGGCATGGCTGGGGATGTGAGAAGCTCCAGCTTTTATTTTCCCAAACCTGAAGCTGAAATTGCTTCCACGCAGAAATAAACGGCCAGTTTCTGTGTTTCTGTCTACAGCATTAATGGTTATTAAAGCATCAAAGTGACAAGTGAAGTTTGAGAGCTCAGAAACTCTGTTTGAGGTCAAATGAAATGATTTCAGGTCATTCGTATTGATTGTGACTGTAATGCGTCCTACAAGAGGAGACACAGCGACACAGCTTCACACTCCGGAGTGTTTTCAGCTGATGGAGCTGCTCTGGCTGGAAACAGCCGAACTGCAGGAGTCCGGGTGAAGGCTGAAGTCTGCAGCACAACAGCAGGACGTTAGGAAGGAGAAACGAGGGCTGGACCAGAGGCTGAACAGAGAACGAAGTCAGTTAACAGCTTTCTGAATACGTTTCACAGGCAGCAGGAGAGCTAACAGCAGAAATACCGCTTCACCCTCCTCCTCCTCCTCCTCCTCCTCCTCCCCCCATAGCGTTGTTTCCTTTCCTTGAACTTCTGCCTGGCAACACTGAGATCCTTCCCATGTTTTTCTTTTTTCTTTCTGGAGTCATCAAGTTTTTCTTCGAAAGCCATGAAAACGACGCCTGAACAAACAAGAGCAAACAAGAGCTCAGAGATGTTAAATCCGTCAGCGGTAATCCTTCCACCAGCCTGATTTACTATGATGATGCTTGAATGGGAACAACGTCTGGATGAGCTGCAGTGTCTCATCAAACTGATAATAGCTGTGTTTGTGTCTGCGTGAGCTGGATGCTCCCACTGAGGCTGTTCTCAGTCTCACATGGTGATCGGCCTGTTGTCAAGGCTCTAATAAAGCAGGTACTGTGTGTGTGTGTGTGTGCGCGCGTGTGTGTGTGTGTGGTCTTCCATGATAATTCTTGGTTCAGAAGTCGTCCCTGCTGCTCATCAGGTCAGTGTTTCAGGTTGCATGACCTCTATAGTTGCATCAATAATCACTGTAATAACGAGCTGTTGTGCCTTCAGGCAAGTTTTAAATGAAGAGAGGTAATTATAGACTTTCTACTTCAATTAATCACAATGAAAGCCATTAATTAAAATCAATTTTTTTAAATCATTTATCATAGTGTTCTTTCTCTGAGCTCTTCAGCAGAATCTCTTCGCTCAGTGTGTGAAAGAGGAGTTTAAATCAACAACACAACATATATGTGACAGGAGACAGACAAAAATAACTTATCTAACACTCAACAGAATAATTACACATCATCAGCTGCCATATGACTGAACCCAGATCTGATTCAGTTCTCTAAACTTCTCTTCGTATTAGCTACATCTGATCTCTATCAACATTTCACTCCACAAGAACGTATCAGCCCATCTACATGTGGCTGACAGTGTTTGTCCATTTTTCTCTCGTCTGATTGGCCAAAATACCACAGTCAAGCCAAGCGCAGTTGAGCTTTCACAACAAAACACATCTTAGACTCCAGAAAGTGTCTTCTTGCGGTTCTGTGCTCTCCGGCGCCCCCTCAGGAGGGTCCTGGACTGGTCCCTGCAGCCAGCGGTGGAGGTCTGGTCCTCCGTCCCGGCTGCTCCGACAGGAGTAAATGAGCGTTCCCTTCAGGAGAGCTGATCTTTGCATCGAGGAGAGGAAGTAATGAGGCTGCAGGGATACAATGGGAACATCCTTCAGGGAGGTAAATGACTGCTGCTGCCACCAAGTAAATTACAGACATTTGCATTTCATAATTGGCCACAGTTTCACATTTTGATGCTTTCTGTCCAGCCAGAAGTGGTTCTAATGAATGTGGGACAGTCAGGCTCTTCTTACGGTATCGGAGTGACTGTTGACGGGCTCCAGGTAAATATTCCCACGGCTGGAAAGGCCGTTTGGAGGTCAAACCATGAGTCTCATTATTTTTAATTAGCATTGTTTGTGCTGGTGTTGGTGCAGAGCGCTGCTGGTCTGCCAGCTCGGGCGGGAGGTCGAGGTGCTCACTCATTCACTCTCATTTAGGGTGAAAATTCCTTTTCAACAAGGCTTCAACACCTTGGTTTACACTTCATAATCAACTGTGGGTATTGTCCCTCATGAATTTGTTCAACGTTTCAAGCCGTTCATTTGTTATGGCGAGCACGGCGTTGCTATCGTGCTTTGGAAACGGGAACAGTCATCAGCCTTTATTGGAAACCTGTGACTTGCGTCTGTTCTCCCTCGGACTGAAGAGGTTTGTAATGAGGCTGACGATGAGGAAGAGGAGCGTTTCCTCACCCGCTGCCGGCCGAACCGTCCAGGCAGGTCGATCTCCGCTGCGCCCCGTCAGCCTGCCCGCCGTCTGCCCTCCGTCTGCTCCGTCTTCCTCTGTTCATCAGCTAATAGTCCTCTCAGACAAACTGCTCGTCACTTTGTTCTGAAAGCACATTGGATCTCATTCTCCACAGCAAGCAGAAAAAACTGTGTAGTCAACAGTTTGGAAGCCAGCGCTGCTACAGCTGGAGCTGCAGCTGCTCTGGTTAAAGCCGCCGCCCGCCTGTAAAAGATCCTCGTCCAGATATTCTGATGAGACGTACTGTGATTCTCTCGCCTTTGCTGCTGCGCCCAGAGGCTGCTCGGCCGGGCTCGGTTGCAGGAGCTGCCGTTGCTGAAGCTCTGTGCTGAAGCTCCTGCTGCTGAAGATGCTTCCTCTGAGTTTAGTTTTTGCTGCCGAGCGAGAAATTCATGAGTTCATCGATCGTCTCCGAGATGCTGGAAATGCAATGAAATGAGATCAGTTAAAGTGAGAGATTTAACTGCCGCTGTCTCAGCCGTGTGTCGGCGGTCTGCAGGGGCGGCTGAAGGAATGATGGGTTAACCTGGGTGTTTCTGGAGAAAGGAGGCGTGTGCTGAGGTTAGATAAGACTCTGACGGCTGACAGGAATCTGACCTCTGACCTCTAATTTCCTGGTTTTCTCTGCCTGCTTGGCTTTGCAGGCTCCGTCTGTCCATTCAGTCATGAATCCATCACTTCTTTCACCTGTCGGTTCAATTCATCACAACATTGATTCTCATTCTTGGTGCCGACTGCAGCCAGTCGGAGCAGATCTGCCTCATCAGCAACATCTGGAAAACTCTGCTTTCTACGGTCTGAATCAGCAGAATCAGCAGATATTCAGAAGTGAAGGAGCAACACATGACTGTCCATCCTGTCATACGCACAGTGTGCTTCGACCTGTTTACCCACTGAGGTGTGTTTAACGTGGCAGAGTGTGTGGACGTCCAGGAGGGAAACACACTGAGAAAAGAGCCGAGCCTAACCTTCTGTTCCTCTGAACCTTCTACAGGATACTCATCGGAATTCCTGGACATTGAACGATGACATTTCCAGAGGGATGAGACAGTTTATAATGGTAACGCACTCACATGATTGGTAGAATAACCAAAACTGCTCCATTTCTGCCTCACACAGGTCTTTAAATCAGATCACGACACCTCATATCTGGAAAATGTTTTCAAATGAGATTAAAGCTCAGTTAACATCACAGGAAGTAGATTAAAAACAACAAAACTCCCGACATAGCACAGCGTGATGAAAGGGAAGAAAGTTTTCTCTCTGCCAGGATGAGGTGAGTGTGATTTAATGATTTCAAATACAAATATAGACACGCTTATGAAGAGCTGCAGACAAACGGCGGTAACCTCCTGAACAAGTTCCCAGTGAATCCCAGTGAACCAGAATCCTCAGTGCGACCGCACAGCTTCAGCCCTGCATGCTTCCTTTCCGTCCACACACACCGGGAGGCCATGCAGAGCTGCTCGGAGTGTGTGTGGACGTGTTTCTCACACTCAGCGTGTGGCTCTGTCAGCCATCAGGCACCGGATTAAAGACTTAGCAGCTCCCAGTTTAAAGGCTCAATAAATGACCCGTGTTAATTACTGCGCCTCTGATCGTCAGGCGGGGATGTGGATGGGGACGGCCACGGTTTGAATCTGTCTGGGATTCGGAAATTGAACGCGGCTCGTCTATCAGAGCGGCTGCCATCTGTCTGGCTGGGGGACGCCTGCTTTGGACGGCAGTTTGTTGGATATTCGTTTCATTTGGGAGCAGCTTGATAGAGAGCGGCGGGTGTGTTTGTGTGTCTGTTTGTGTCAGTCCATTTGAGAACTGGTGTTTTTCCCAGGATTTACAAAAACAGAAGTCGCCACTGCAGTTTCTGTTATCAATTTTGCTAAAATTTTCATTTATACCGTCGGTCCATCCTCATTTTCCACTCACAGCTTGAACACACGCGTGACAGAGCTGCTGTTCGCTCTAATTTGAAAATATGAGTGTGAAGTGTGGATGTGCGGCAGTAATATCCTCCAGAAGCCTCTGTCCGCTGGAGCAGCCGCTGGAATCATTAAAATAAGGTCACTTCTAACAGGTAGTCAGGCTAATGAAGCTCTGGATGTCCTGCAGGGCAGTGGGGGTCTTTAGGGGTCTGTCGGGAGCCAGGGGATCACTAGGTTATCCACATTATGTTAAAGAAGACCTGTCTAGGAACCACAGGTTTCTGCACATGTTTGACCACCAGTGTTTGGATGAACAGCCACTGCTGCTCGCGGTGCTAGCAGTGCTAGCCACACTTTGGCTAATCGCTCATCGTTTATCCTGGTAGGCCTGGTCGGCGTTACAGAAGAGGAGGCAGACGATCCTCTACAGCTGGACAGAATACTGTGTTGTGGTGAAACAGGAGGATTCGGTGTTTGTGGAAAGATGGAGTTCCGGTTATTTTCTAATAAGTGTCCAGCTGAGTTTCATCAGTGCTTGAAGTGTGGAGGAAACCCGTAACACTCGTCTTCACCGGTGCTTCCAGATCTAATTTAAACGGGGCTCCCTGCAGGTGTCCTGTATAATTTGAAAATACCTTTTCTGAGCTGCGAGGAGAAACTGTAGAGAGGAGCACTTCATTACTCGGTCATTACTCGGAGTCATTTTCTGGTTCTTTGATGTCTGGCTGCAGCTTGCTGGTCCTGGGCTTTAATTAAGGTTTCAATCACGTCTAGAGGAGCTGCAGACTCACACTTATTATTGGCATTTAACACTTTTATTTGAATTATTAAAAGTCTGATAGTGTTTTCAGTGAGAGAAGCTTGGATCAGAGTGAAGTGGCTGAGCTGCTCTCTCCTCTCAATGATGCTTTCTGGGTTGTTTTTCAGTGCAGCTTCCTTTTATCCCCCTAAAACCTCACAGAGAGGCAGAGTTTCTCTTCGTTCTGTATTTAAACGAGACACTTTTGATCATGCCACCCATCAGGGTGGACCTGGTGCCCCTCTTAACGAGCAGCTGGACCGGCGTGGCGCAGCCTGTTTGTCATCTTGCTTTGAGTTGCTTCGTTTGCTCTAATCGCACTCGGAAAAGCCGGCCGGAGCTCGGTGTGTCAGGAGGAGCCCAGCTCCAGTAACACTGGCAACATGTGTTGCATCACGCCTCGCCCTCCGCGGCGCCGTCGCTGTGGCGATGCTCAGGCTGAGGAGGCGACACCGAGGCAACCGTCGGCAGAAAATAGACGCCGCTGCATTTCTCCTCTCGGGTCGTCTGCGTTCCCGCTGCTTCCACGTTTGGACCCATCAGTCTGATGATTCACTCAGCGCTGATTTTTAACCCCGGGCCGCTGTGTGCCGACGTTACCATATGGAAATGAACATTTGTTCAGATTTGTCCGTAGTAATGATTCATCAAGCCTGCAGGAGCTTTTTAAGTGATGTAACTCTCCTCTGGTGGCCAAATTAGCTTCTTCACCAGCAACTGTTTCTCTTGGAACAGCTGATTCATGTATTTCTGGTGCTGCTTCAGAGATTCAGCCCAGCTGGGACTAGTTTATACAACAAGTGGTGTAGTGGTTCGCACTCTCACCTCACAGCAGAAAGGGTCTTGATTCAGCGGCCCGTCCGGATGGAGTTTACATGTTCTTCCTGTGTGTGGATGCGTTTTTCTCCAGGAGCGGTGACTTCTTCCTGAAGTCTATAAGTGCATGCACAGGACTCTCATAGTGCGGTCAAACAGAAACTCACCCGTTAGACTGATTTTTAAAACGGGTTGCAGTCCCACAGATCAGCCGAAGAAGCAGGCTTGTTTGGCCCCCGTCATCGCCATGGCAACCGGGCACAAAGAGGCAAACAGAGAAAAGCAGGATTTCGATAAGGGACTCTGGACCGTTGGGACCTTTTCTGCTGGATGTTGTGTACTGGTTTTGGGTTTTTGGGTTTTGAGGGCTAATGTGACACAAACATCTTCAGGTTTGCATGTTCTTCCTGTGCCGGTTCTCACCACTGAAGAAAGTTGTTTCTCTGATATATTCTCTCTGTCAAATTTTAAGTGGACTCTGTGGGAAAGAAGATGGATTTTAAAATCTGTATTAGTGAGTGTGCTCATGGATAGACACGTGCACCACTCATGCATGCGCAGCGTGTTTTTTCTCTGCATGACTGCAGCTGCCTCCGCTGTTTCCGCTTGCTCAGAAGCACTTCAGCAGTGCTGCAGCTCCACTGACGGCTGGGGGATTGATTGCGTCGCGTGAACGAAAACCCCCAGGTTCCTATGTGCACGCATGACCCCACAAACAGCCGTGCACACGCTCGTTCGCCGTGGGCCCACAGAGACCGGCAGCCTGCAGATGGCTCCTATGGAAACTGTAGCCTTCAGGCCTCAACTGCACAAACACGTGCACTATGGAAAGTAAAGAGGGAAAGGATCATAAACAGATGCATTATTCATACAGCTATTACTTATTTTCAATATACTGTATTACAAGCTGCATTTATTATTTATTGGACAATATGACAGAAATGCTGCGCAAACATTTGTTCCTGAGGAGGAGCAGGTCAGGTCAGGTTGTAGAGCTGAAATTAAGAGTTTGGGCGAAGCCTGTGTGTGTGTGTGTGTGTGTGTGTGTGAGAGTGTGTGTGTGTGTGTGTGTGTGTGTGTGTGTGCTGTGACCTGTAAGAGTGAGGGCGAGCGGCTCATGGAGCTACAACATCCTGACGAACACGCCACCAGCTGAGAGACCACCTGCACCACACACACACACACACACACACACACAGTGTCAGTTTGATCACTTCTCTCGTGTTGCTCCTCACGTTAGTTGAGTTTCCAGTCCTCTTCAGCAGTCTGGTTAAACTTCTCAAGGCTTTTCTTTCTTCGCTGTGTGTCACAGAACGGCTGCAGACCCTCGTCCAGTTAGGAACCCCTCCCCCCCTTTCAGCTGAGTGACTCAGCTGTGCAGTGAGGAATCAAATAAACCTCGTTCGTCTCCAGCGAAGCTGCCGCCAGTCCCCACTGCTCTGAATGGAATAGTTTTATCGAGCAAATACTGTGATAATTAAGTGTGATAAAGAGTCATTAGATATTAAAGTAAAAGAGGGCTGCTGTTCAGTGTGAATCATCTGATTGTGTCCCTCGTCGTTTGCTGGATCCGTTCTTCAGGTTTTATGTTGCCAATAATGAAATAATAAGAAGGCAAGCGGAGCGTCTCCAGCAGCACCCTGACGACACACTGATCAGCAGAGAAAAGGGAATGACTCACACTCTGTCCACTCTCTGATGAAAGGTCTACTTGACATTCAGGCCTGGATGGCATCAAGCTTCTTAAATTAAGACAGAATAATGGTGTTTGGTTGGACTTTGGTAGCCCCGCTCTTAGATCCTGGTTCTCTGACTCATTACATTTCCATTCAGAAATAACATCCAACAAGGCCACTCTCATGTACTGTAAAGCAGTGAAACTCTGCTCGGCCATTCCGCAACACTTGGTCTGACATAACAGATTTTTTTCAGAATTTTCAGGGTTTTTTCAGCCTACAGCACATCTGGTCCAAAGAAGGACGTCTGTCGGATAGAAATGAATCTATTTTAAATGAGTAAACTGTCTCATCATAAGGAGAGACAGCTCAGGAGTATATATTTTTTTCACTGTGGCAGTGTGAAGCCATTGTTGTACAGGAAGCACCTTTAAAACCGTCATCTAGTGAAATCCCCGGTATTGTATTGATTGTCTTCTTCAGATTTTCTATTTATATTGTACATATGCCAATTGAATTTGTTATTTATTGCTACGTTCTCTGTTTTTCATATTAGACCGTCACTTTGCTGCTGCGTTTCCCCCTGTGGGACTGATGAAAGATTTTCAGTTCAGTTCAATGCTCACCTCGCTGATTACTGAACTGGGCTTTACGCTGACAGGTTGGCCTCCACAGCAGCATGTCAGTGGTTTTATCTGCAGCTTCCCCACTGAGTTTCCTTGCAGACTTCTTTCTCGGGTTAACATGAACAGATGCCATTGGTGGTGATGGTGTGATCTGGTCTTTACAGTACTCAAGTACAGTACAGTACTCAAGAAGACTGCTTTACTTCTTCTGCTGACATCTTTCAGCTGGAATCGTCACACAGCCTCATGTTGTCTCGGGTCAGTCCTCTACATCCTCCTGATGGTCTCCAGAACGAGCCACAGACTCAGAGCGCACAATGTTTTCCTTATATAGCTCCAGCACTCTGGAAGAGTTCATCCTTGAACATTGGACCTCTGGTATCTGTCATTTTAAAAACCTTCCTCCTTCCTCTTTAACAGCATGTAGGATTCTGATTCTATGAGTGTAAATATTTCATCTTGAGATGCATCATTTTGAATTCATATTTCTTATTTTACGTCCAGGCTTTTTGTATTATTTGTGTATTGATATTCTGCACATGGAGTCCATTATTTTTTAATGTTTATATATCCTAGAAACATTACTTCGGTTGTTTTTGGTAATTGATTTTGACCTTCAGTTGGGAGAAATTCATTCAGCGTCATTAAGAAAGATGCTTCATGAGACAGTGAGTTTGATTCCTCTTTGATCGCTGCTTTTCGTCTCTCATAAACACATTTTGATGGATTTCGTCCTCAGTGTGAACCGAGACGATGCAGAGTGAAAACCTCAGGGGTGAAAGCAGCTGATCAGCAGCAGCGGTGGAGCCGTCACGTTCCTCTGATGAAAAAATGATGAAGGCTGCCTCCTCCTCCTCCTCGTCCTCCTTCCTCCCTTCCCCTCCTCCTCCTCCTCTTGCCTTTACTAAATCCATTTAATCCCCTCCTTCTCCCTGCTGTTTCAGTCCCTTTCCCCACAGATCCTGTTTTTACATCTCAGTTTCAGCTCAGTGATTTATTACAGCTATTTGTTCCTTTCACCAGTCCTCACCTCGCCGTCTGTCTTTCTGTCCATCACGCCGCCTCTCACAGGCTTTTACAGTTATTTATCAGGTTTTTTTTCGCATGTTTCCATCCTGCGGAGGTGATTCCTGCGGGCCTCCACTCGCCCCTCGTCCTCATTCTGCTTCACTCTCCAGCCTTTTCATCTCTCGGCCACCATCTGCCTCGGCACGGAGGTTTAAATAATGGATTGATTGAACAGAAAAGCTGCCGCCGTCGTCCATGGAGGCGATGGGTTTGACCCGGAGCCGAGGTGAGGGAGAGGAGGAGCGGCTTGCTGTGCCCGGTGGCAGGCGATCGCCTGCAGGGGGGCCAGAGAGGACTAAAGACGCTTCCAGATCCCACCGTGGACCGGCCGGCTAATTCAGGTGCAGCAGGAAGTGGAGCCAACTTTTACACCTACAACACAACATCAATCAATCAATCAATCAAATTTTATTTCTAAAGCGCCTTCCAACTGCCAAACGGAGCACAAGGCGCTTAACAGAGTAAAACAAAATAAATAAGTAAAAACACTTTAAGACACAAAGTACTAAAAGGGGCTAGACATCAAACGCTAAATGAAAAAGGTGCGTTTTCAGATGACATTTAAAAACATTAAGTGCAGTGATAGACTTTAAATCCAGAGGAAGAGAGTTCCAGAGCTTCGGGCCAAGAACAGCAAAAGAGCGGTCACCAAACTTTCTATATCTCGCCCTGGGGACAACCAAGGAGGTGTGGCTTGACGAGCGTAGAGTCCTGGCAGGTTGATAAATTTGCAACAGCTCTGAGATGTAAGGGGGGCATACCCATTAGTAGCCATAAACACAAACACCAGAATCTTGTACTGGACTCGGAACCGCACCGGAAGCCAGTGGAGAGCTTGAAGGACCGGAGTAATGTGAGAGTATTTTGAGGAGTTGGAGATGAGACGAGCTGCTGCGTTCTGAACCAACTGAAGTTTATGGAGGAGTGAGAGATTCAGTCCAGCGTAAAGGGCGTGTCAGCCCACTAACGTTAGGCCGAGAGAGGAGTAACGGACCAGATGGAAACATAAATGAAGGGAAATGAAGGGGTTGAAGGCCTCTGTCCAAATCACTGCTTGGAACATAACCTTCACCATCACTGCCAATGATGAAAAATTTGCATACCTCACAAAGAAATCACAAAAACACTCAGATTACCTGTTAATCCACAGATAAAATTCTTTGATGCGTCATCACGGTGTATTTTATGTTTCAAGATCCAATGTGGATCTGAGTTGAGACAGCAGCAGGAGAAGTCTGTGACATGTGCAGTCTGTCGCATCGTCCTGTTTGGCTCTCTGACGGCTCCTTGGTCCACAGTTCAAACTTTAAAACGAGCCAGAGTGGGTTTTAATCCAGGAAATGACTTTTCAAATGAACGTGGATCAGAGAAAACCACAGTTTATGTTCAACAATTTCCTCTTTTATTTGGTTGGAAAGTTTTGGAGAGTCATTTTCAGCCTGAAATTGTGGTTTCAGCCTCATAAATGTGAATTTATTTGTTGTTTAGTGAAGTAAAGTTAAATGACTGAGCATCGTTTGAATGAGATGAAGACAAACGTCTTTCTAAAACCCATTTGACATTTTCAACACTTTCCTAACGTTCCCGGACAAACAAAGATCAAGCAGCTTGTTCATTAATCAAGACAAAACATTGGAAAACGTCTCCCGGTCCGACGAGTCTGGATCTCTGCTGCTACGGTCAGATGGCTGCTCAGAATTTGGTGTAAACAACACGACAGATTGGATCGGTCCTGCTTTCTATCAGCAGCTCAGGCTGCTGCTGCTGCTGCTCTGATCGTGAGGAGGGAGAATTTCCTGGCTCACTCTGAGAATATTTCTACCGACTGAGCAGGATTTCCACCCCTGAGCCGACCTGAGAGCCGCTGCTGACCGTGGCTTTGGCTTCTTTAACACCGTGCATGATGGTGCTCAAAGTCAGGGGAAAGCTCAGGAAACTTCAGACCACCTTGTTGAATCTGGAACTCTGACGGTGAAGGGAACCGCTGGTTCCACCTTCTGTCAGAAAGGGAGATGGAAAATGAATTTACTGTCGTCGTATAGTCTCATTCACCCATTCATGCAGTCACACATCGGTGGTTCACCCATTCATCCAAGTTACAATAGAGAGACAGATGACAGATGACAACAGATGACATCTACACCCGGCTGACAATAGACGGTAATATTCTGAGTATTGGATTAGTAATAAACTGATTGAAAAATGTATGTAAATACAAATAAACCTGTCTCCATGTGGACAGGGCAGGTTCAGAGATCAGTTCATGTTGGACTGTGTAAAGAGAACCAAGAGAGCACAGGAAGTGTGTGTGTGTGTGTGTGTGTGTGTGTGTGTGTGTGTGTGTGTGTGTGTGAATGTAAAGCACATTCGATCCATGTACTTGAATGTAAATCAGTTTCCAGCTCTGCCAGAGAAGAAAAATGAAAGCAAGAAGGTGATTCTCCAGCAGTCCCTTTCAGTCTTGTATTAATGAAAGTGTGTGACGTTGCTGCGAGGCCTGCATTTCCTCCTCAGCTCCACCAGTCAAATCAGTGTTAACTAACAGTGGGAGGCGATACGTGACCTGCATGCTTCACCACCTCAGTATTACAGCACATGAAAACACAGACTTGGTTTTGATGAAGTACTTGATTTATTACCTCCACCAGGAGGTTATGTAATCATGTCGGTTTGTTGGTTGGTTGGTTGGTTGGTTTGTTAGCAAGATCCCGGAAAAAGTAATGGACGGATTGCAATGAAACTTTGTGGAAAAGTGGGTCTTGGGCTAACTTAGAATTGATTAAATTTTGGTGATGATCTGGATCACTGTATGGATCCAGGAGTTTTTTAAAGGACTCTTTATCATTGAGAGATAGTCAGTCTTTCACATGGTTGGGCAGGCCCGCCGACAGGGGGGACAAACGCCTGGTTCACAGGACGCACCGCTTCCGACGCGTAAGTGGGAAGCGCCGCGCACCGACTGTCAGATCGGCGCCCCTGTTAACCTATCTGACGGTTCATACAGGAGGCGTAGCGGCTCACGCCGTGGACCGCGGCCCTCCGCTCCTCTCTATTTTCTCCGCGAGCCACGCGCCGTGCACCGCCATTGCAAAACGTCACATTCACCGCCGTGCACCGTTGTAAAGCTGGACAGAGCAGATCGCACCACACAGGAGGTCGGGAACGGAAAATACGAGAGAATCTGGTCCATTTTCAAATTAAAATGAAGTAAAATAACATTAATTATGTTGCTTTTTGGTTTTCCTTTTCAGATGAACACACACACACACACACACACACACACACACACACAGGGAGAGAGGGCGACAGACAGAGGCACCGCACGCTGCAGCGCTCGGCTCTGATCACACCCTCGATCACAATGTTTGATTATATCTGGTGTTCTTATGGTTGTTGGTGACTGATTTGAGCTGTGGCGGAGGTCTGCCTCTCTGAGTGCCAGTTTCTAGTTTCAATAGTAGTTCAATTTTACTAGATTTCATTTTTGTTTTAGTTAGTCCTTTGTAAACTTCTGACCAGGACAGACAGCACCTTGGTGATTAACAGTGAAGAATCATCACATGTTTGAGGATAAATATTACAGTGTCAATCATAACAGCCTCGTTTAACTTTACTGAAACAGTGCTGATGACCTTCACG
This sequence comes from Salarias fasciatus, assembly GCF_902148845.1. Classification (NCBI taxonomy): domain Eukaryota; kingdom Metazoa; phylum Chordata; class Actinopteri; order Blenniiformes; family Blenniidae; genus Salarias; species Salarias fasciatus. The sequence continues at coordinate 38,805,894 of NC_043758.1, read as the reverse complement.
TCTGATTTATGAAGAATTTAGCAAGACCAGCTGAAACAAGTCTTTTCTTATTCATGAGTTCAGCAGTGGTCCAGAAACAGCACTAAAACTACTTTCCCAACAGCCCTCCTTCATTCTTCACTTTGGGGAAAATGTTCTTTTTTTTTTTTTTTTTTTGCATATTCTTCCTCAGCATGTGGGTTTTCTCCAGCTTAAAGCTACAGTAACTGTCACAATATGTTTAAAAAGCTTAAAAATCCAACTCTGCCACAAGAGATGGATGAATCATAAAACTGTACGGAAAGTGATGAAGACTGATGCAGTGTGTGGCGTCGGCTGACAGGAACAGACAAAACTGCGGTGGTGAAAACAGGAGGATGAACGAGGTGAAAGAGACAAATGAGGAAATAATGAGCTGAATGTGACGTTTTGTGAAGAACAGAGCGTCTCGCATCTGTAAGCATATTAGAGCCACGGTGTTCCTGCTAAATGTACCTGTGAGTGTCTGCTCTCTGCACGATGAAGGGACTTTCTCACATGATAAATGTGTCTGCTGCTGCTTCTTCACTTCTCCACACATCCAGTTAATGCTGGAATTGTAATCTGTCAGGAATCAATTGCTCATCACACAGAATCAAGGAGGCGAATCACTGAAAAACACCGGAGAATTAAAGAGTCTCGGAGCTGCTGCTGCGCTTTTCACTTTACTCATCGTTGCCGTGTTTCTCATTTAGAAGTGCTGAAATGCATTAGACTGAGCAGTCTCATTAATTTTAATATTTAAGAGTTGTTATGAGACACTGCAATATGTCATATGATATGAAATGAGATGTGAAAATACAGCATGATAAGAAGCTGTTTAGATGCAATATGATATGATACAATCTCAAACAAAATATTTTTTCAGTATCATCAAAAAAACAAGAAGTTAGTGGGTTATTTCCATTGTTGGGCTAGTTACTTTTAAAAAGTAATTAGTTATAGTTATTAGTTACTTCTTCATCAAAATTACTAAGTTAGTAATTAGCTATTTTATTTTAGTAGCTAATTAGTAGGCAAAGTAAGTATTGTGTTACATTTTTACTTTGTAAAATAATAATATAACACAATCAATGTATGTCAGCATTTGTCTGTACTTCCATTTAAATACTGCCTTAGAATGATCAGGGCTCTATGGCTGTATCTCTATCTGCTGTAATGAACAGCATCCCTACCACATCATCGGTTCCTTCTTTCTGATTGATGATGTCATTTAGAACTAATCTGACAGAGGAGTTGCAACAATGTATCACTTTAAGTGACATCATCATGAAATTTGGCCTAGATATGCTAATGAGCAGTTATGTGAAATCAATGATGTCATTTAGAGCTTTCTGGACTGACTTGGCAACATTGTATCAGTTTGAAAGCATCATTGTTTTTTTTGTTTATTTATTTTTTTTTTGCAGCAACACAATAAAGTGTGTCATTTTTAACTTTATTTAATATTTCATATAAATATTATCATTATTTTACATTTTGCACTTTCATCTACATCAGCGGTCAGCAACTGGCCCGCCAGATGATTTTGAGAATCTGAGGCAGCTGCTTCACGGAGGTAGTAACATCGTCCATTAACCTGTCAGTATCATCTCCTCCTAAACCGCTGCAGCATCGTGCTGCGTTCAGGGACACTTCGTAAAAGTAGCCTGCTGCTCAACGCCAGTCAGCTGTTAGCTTAGCTGTTAGCTACCGACAAGGTACGACGACTAGCTGGCTTCGAACAATTCCTTCGTGCTCCAACATCAGTCGGCGGGACGCATCTCAACTTCTGAGACGGTGGAAAGAAGATTTAAATGAGCGTCTGGACAGAACGGGAAAGGTTGTTACTGACGGACAGTTCAGTTCTGAGAGGAAGGGTCTGAGCGGCGTAGCAGCGGCTTGGAGAGAACGAGGGAAACATTGTTCTGGTAGGTTTAATTTCTGAGTTTAGCGTGGCTGTTTCCTGTTCTGCTTGTTTTATCTTCATCTTGTTCAGTGATCATCATGTTGCTCTCAGGAGTGGAAGATGCTAGTTGTGAGACGTTTAGGGTCCAAAGTCACAATCCGGCTCTTTTCAGATCAGAGGTCTTTCAAACATTTGTAAATGCTCAGAGTCTGCGCTTCTGTATGTTCGTTTCTAAGGAAAAGTGATCATTCACAACATTGAAATGGTCATAAAGTGTTGGCAATACAGAATTATAATTATTTATTTTAATGTACTTTCCACATTTCACACACATTCTTGTTTAACAAGTTGGTGGCTGAAGACAGCAGCCACAGTACCTTCAGGATGCTGTTGTCAGGGATTTCATAATTCAGCTTATTGTGTTTTTGTTTTTTGACTCTACAAAGTGAAGCAGTAGACGCTGAAGTTATTAGCAGCAGTCTGTGACAAATGCAAGCTACTTTAGTAATTAACAAAGTTTCTGACATTGTTTTAATGTTCAAGATTTGATAGTTGTTTAGATTCGAATAAAAACATCTTTGATTATGTGCATGTGCATGTCCCCCCTCCTTGGCACAGTCATTTCTCACATTTTTACAGATTAAAACCCAATAGTTCCATTTTTCATTCGATAAAAAGATATGAGCAAACATAAGCGACTGTGGAAAGGGAAAACTCCCTTTTACAAGGAGGAAACCTTCCTTTAAAAGATTAATGAAATAAACAAACACTGGACAGAACAAATTACAAATAGGAATCGATACATTAATCTAAAACATTCAAATGTTGCTGGGATAATAAGCTGTGATACATGAAGTGAAGTTACTGATTCCTGAAGAAGATACTGGATCATATGATGCAACACAACAGGACACATTGCAATATGTGACACATAAAATACAATCCAGTATGATCCACTTAAAGCCCTGGTTTTAGTCTTGTTCCACTCCACCGCTCATACTTTCTGCTTCTCTATATTTCTTCTTGTCACTTTAAATGTCACCATACGACTGGATGTATTTTTCTTTCCATTCTAGATGAACATGACAGCAGCTCATGAGTTTGATCTCTCCTCATTTTCTCCTGTCTGCAGCCTGAATCAAACCAACATCTCTGTCTGCTGCTGCTTCTCTTTCTGACACCTTGGGCTTTTCCTGCTTTCTGTCTTATTAAATGTTCAATGAACAGCTGCCTGGGATGTTACGAGTACAGATGCTGGACAGATGTGACGGATGCAGTTTGAGTGCTTTGTGTTAGTGTTTAATTTTTAAACGGTAAATGAGCGAGACTGCAGAAATTCACAAAGAAAATGAAAACTCAGTGAGTTGTTTATAAAATCAGAGCAGAAACTGATGAGCCTGTAAAGCAGTCTTAGAATCAACATTTGATTTAATCAGGAAGCCTCAATATTTCATGAGAATATTTAGAAATAAATTCATAATATATAATGTGATTTAATTTAAATAAATGTGTTTTGATACACATACAATTTACATTAAAATTAAGAATAAAATATATAGATTTTTATTTATTATTTTAAACTTAAAAATGAATTTACCATTGAAAAATATGATTATTTGATCAACAATAAAACCTTAATTAATTAATTAAATTAAGTGACCAGGATGTGAGCACACAAATATTCCAGTTTTAACCTTCGTTAACTAAAATTGTAAAATTTATGTGAAAAAATAGACATTCCCCCACCTATAAAGAGTATAAAGCATAATTTTAAAAAAATTAAATAAACAGCTAATCACTGCTTAAAGGAAAAAGTGATTGAACCCGAAAGGGAGATGAGGAAATGGATTTTCAACCTCTTACTAAGGGTTCTGCATACTCCACAAGATACAGATTATTTATTCTGCCTGTCCTGGCTGAGGGAAAATGATCTCATTCTTTCTCTCAGATCCAGTTTGGGAGTTTTCTCAGTTTGTTCTCCACTTTGGTCTCTCGCTGTGTCTGACAGCTGTTGTGAGATTGGTCAGAGATGTGAACTGATTGCTGCTGAAAAGCAGAAATGTTGTTATGACTGCTTTTCCACTGGCACTACAGGCTGTTTTTCTGCTGGCTGAGGTAGTGAAAGCAGCATCTTTCCCATCATCCATCTCTCCGTAAAGGCTGGATGCCAGTGCTGGACCTCAGATGGTTATGAGCACTGAGCTGAATTCATGAACACTTCTTTCCTTTTTGTGGCAGCAGAGGATGGATACTAGAACGATCTATTCTGCTCTGAACAGTCGCTCTTAGCTGATGATTTACATCCCTGCTGATTTGATCACTTCTCATTTGAACTTGTCTCTGATGATTTTGCCAAGAAGATTAGTTTTTTTTAAACAAACACAAAGCTGGTCTATCTGTGCTGGTTTGGAGCCGAGTGCAGATGACTGGCTGTGTTAACAGGACCAGTCCAACAGTCTCTCAGTCCTGACAGAGCTGACCTTTAACCTCTAACCCTGTCCTCCACATGCCTCCAAGCAGATCCAGCTTTCTGATGCTTCAGGCTTCCACACAGAAAGAGCAGAAATGAAGCCAGTAATCACTGACAAGTTGGATTAGAGATGGAATTCAGCCTCCAGACACATTTCTGTGGTCTTGTTTTGTAACAACGGTACAACCAAGATGTCATTTTTTAAATTATCCTTATAAATGTTAGAGTGTGGAGGGAGAGCTGAGTGTGCAGGCGTCTGCCATCTGTGAGGATCTGGGATGAGGTAACTATTGCACAAACTTTATTCAGTCTCACAAAGTATTTCACTTCATTATAAGTTCCCCTGTTGGCTCTTCGTGCTACACTCTGAAGAGTGAGGAGGCTTTAAAGTTAGAGTGCTGCGGTCCAGATCGCCACTGTGAATGGCAGACCCAATGTGGCTCCGCCCCCCTGGCTGATTAACATATGAAATTGACTAGCATTGTTTTTATCATTTTACCAGCGTGATAACTTTAGTTTAAGCAGGTTGTTGACTAAAAAGCTCAGTTTGAATTCGTCTGAATAGCTCAGCAGGACACCAAACACACACAGGTGAAAAGAACCTGAGAGAAACACTGAAAAGAGAAGTGATGAAAAGTGTTGCTGAGAGCTTTGCTACCCCTGCTCACCTCACACCTTCACAAAGAGGTGATAGCTCTGCGTCCGCTGTGTCTCCGTACTTCCTGTCTGGCACCCTGCAGACCTGCACACCACCCTCTGATGATCACACTCCGCTAAAACAATCTCTCCTCCTTTCACATTAGGCCTCTTTCTCCATCATTAGCTTCTCAGTGTTTGTTGTCGGACTTGCTGCTGTTTGTCTCCTTTGTGAACTGAGAGTCTTTCAGGTAGAATCAGAGGAATAAATGCAGCAGATTTCACCTCCAAGTGTCCACAAGAGAAATAAAGCTCTGAATTTCAATTTAATAGAGCTCAGACACCCCTCTCTCTGCAGGCTTCCCTCTGAAGCACCGCCCGGGTTTCCTCACGACTGTAGCTGTGTGTGTGCGTGTGTGCGTGTGTGTGTGTGTGTGTGTGTGTGTGTGGAGCCGTGGGCTCCGAGCTAACAGGCCCCTGAATGACAGGAGCAGCAATATGCTTTAATGAGCCTGAATCCCACCGTGATGCTCCTCACTTCACATTAAAGCCGAAAGTTATCTGTTCTTCATCACCTCACTGTTTCCTCCACACACTGAAGCACACACACACACACACACACACACACACACACACACACACACACACACACACACACTCTAACTCATGTACACACTTAATTTCATCAATGTGAGCTGGAGAGCAGGTGTGGAGGTGCTCCTGGTACAATCTTCAGTCTAATTTAATCTTACTTTAAATGTGTCAGCTGCGCCTAAACAGACACCTTAAACAAATAAATTGTCTGTTTGTATCAATTTCACAGATATTGGGTAAACGGACTCGCCTGCAGCGGGGTCAGGAGGAGACCAGGTGGTCTTTGCATCTGTCATGTCTGGTCTCTTTCAGTCAGGTGTCGCTGCTGCATCGGGTTGACTGGCCTTTAAGCAACTCATCTTTTGAAAAACAACAGAGAAACGAGTCAGCAAAGAGCCTTTAATATCATGTGTGTGATCAAGGGAACGACTGCTAATGCTAATCACAGCCGTCAAAACAGGCTAAGGCTAACAGATGCAAGGGATGCTTTAAAAGTGCATTAAGGAGTTTGCACGTTTTATGCGAAACAGCACCCCCTGCAGGCCTTGGGCGTAATGCAGCTTAGTGAAACACTCATGCCTGTGGCTCACGTGCACGGAAGAGGGGGACTCCTTCCTCGCTCTTTTAGTAGCGCTCAAGTAAGATTTAAGTTTCTTCTCCCTGGTGGAGTCTGTGTGGAGCTGTGGCAGTGCTAGAAGCCAGTCTCTTCTTACTTTCTGGAAGATCCTGCTCAGTTGTTGCTCGCTAAGCATCTGGCGGAGGAATGGCGGACAAAACGAAACCTAACTAAATCAGGCCAGCCGGAGCGCGCATTACGTCATTCCTTTCAAATTCTCCTCAAAAAAACTCTGGTGCCGGACCGGCACTGTGACTTTCAAGTGACAATTTAGCGCTGTTAGAGGTACTGGTAATGAATATGTCAGGGCACATTGGACACATCATTAAAAATGTGGAACATATTTATGGTGGAAAATAAGTATTTTTAAGGTTGTAAAACTCCTTAATGCACCTTTAAATAAACAGCTAATCACTGCTTAAAGGAAAAAGTGATTGAACCCAAAAGGGAGATGAGGAAATGGATTTTCCCATGGAGGCATCATGCAGGACCGAGCAGGGTTTATGGACCGTTTTTTCTTTCGGGCTCTGTCGGTCCCTGTTTGTTGACAACGAAAATCCCCCAAGATCTCCAACTGCATTTGAGACATCAAAACAATGCTCCAGAGTGTTTCTCAGCATGAGGGTGAGTAGAAAATGAGGCAAATCGTTTTTTGGGAGGAGTATTCCTTTAAGGAGTTTTTCAACCTTAAAAATACTTATTTTCCACCATAAATATGTGACACATTTTTAAAGATGTGCACAATGTGCCATGACATATTCATTACCAGTACCTCTAACAGCGCTAAATTGTCACTTGAAAGTTGCAGTGCCGGTCTGGCACCAGCATTTTTTGGGGGAGAATTTGAAAGGAATGACGTAATGCGCGCTCTGGCTGGTTAGGTTTCATTTTGTCCGCCATTACTCCACCGGATGCTTAGTGAGCAACAACTGAGCAGGATCGTCCAGAAAGTAAGAAAAGACTGGCTTCCAGCACTGCCACAGCTCCACACAGACTCCACCAGGTAAAAGAAACTTACATTTTACTTGAGTGCTACTAAAAGAGCGAGGAAGGAGATCCCCTAATTCTGCGATTAATCACAATTTAAAAAAAAAAAAATCGTTGACAGCCCTCAATTAATGCAATTAAAACTGACAGCATTAGTTCCAAGTAACATGAAGTGAGCCACTCAGTTCACAGCAGTTCTCAGGTCTCAGTGAGCGTCACTGTCAAAAGTTGTGGAGTCAAATTAGCATATTTCTTTAAGAGTCTGAGTCTTTCCATCTGAGCTCTGGAGGCTTTCTAATGGTTCAGCAGAGATACAGAAGATGGGTGTTTTAAGCAGAACGGCACAATGTTAAGTCGCTAAATTTATGTTTTCTATCATTTCAGTGACAACATCATAAATCAATTTACTTCCCACTCGACAGAAGAAAGACTGTTTTGAAAGCATGAGTGGATTTTAGGTGTTAGCGAGCTCGAGCAGAGACACGGCTTGCTGTTTTGTCATTACAAAGATGATTTTGGTTTGTGGAGCTGCTTTTAGAAAGGAAAAACATAGAAAAGGTTCAATTTAATTTTTGTCAGTGGTTTGAAATTGAAAACATGTCCTTAGAAAGCTTTTTTTGTGTTGTTGGGTAACACGATGTTTGTTGTGTCAACCTTTTGTTTGATTGTTTGAGGAGGAACGAGGGCGAGGATAAATTTGATGAGTTAAACTCAGTCTGATCTATAAGTCATGAAGGAAGGTGTTGTGTGTGTGTGTGTGTTTGTGTGCGTGCATGCATGTCAGTCTAATCCAACAGATACTCCGGTATTTCTCTTTCTTTATTTTTTTCATGCAGTCCTTCCTCCCGTCCCGCTCTCCCTCTGTCCCTGTGCTGATGTATTGCAGCTCCCTGCAGCTCATTTCTCAGATGCAGTGGAGCCTGGTGGCCTCTGTAATGTTTGTTCGTCCTGTATTGCCTTCGCTGCTCTGACGGTACCATACATCCAAACACACCGAGCATGGCGCACCTCCAGAGTAAATTCCTTTAGATTCACAGAACTGTAAAAATGTTGGTGCTGACCTGACTGGAACTGACTCCACAGCTGAAGCTGAGCTACTGATAGGAGTCGGTTCATATCGGCTCCGTCACCACCAGGAAATGTTGACCAATAACCAAAGAGCTGATTTACAAAACAAATACCATATTTTCCGCACTATAAGGCGCACGTAAAAGCCTGTAATTTTCTCAAAATCCAGCAGAGCGCCTTATAATTCGATGCGCCTTTTTTGCAGGAATTACGGTAATCACCCTGATCATATGCGCAAACAACCCCTGTTTGCTAAGCTGCTAAGATAGCTAGTTTAAACAGAACGGAGCACGGCACGCGGCTGCACAACCGGCCGACGCGGGGAGCGGTGGGACGCCGGGCGGCAGCCTGCACGCTGCGACTCCAAGAACGGCCGGCCCCCGCCCGGCAGCCCACCCGCCGGGACGCCGGGAGCAGCCGCCCCCGCCCGGCAGCCCACCGCCGGGACGCCGGGAGCGGCCGGCCGGCTGCGGCTGAGCTGTCGGTGGAGCACTTCACTCAGGAGATCAGCTGGCTGAACCCCGGTGAACCAAACAAGTTCGACCAGTCATGGCTGCGCTCTGAGCTGCACATCCGTGAAGAGGAGCGATCCTCAGTCAAACTGGCTTTGATATGTCACTTTACTCACACATTTCAACTGAGAATGTAACCACCTAGACTGCCAATATGTATTTCTCTCATACTATTCTATACATCCTTTGCGCCTTAAAATGTGGTGCGCCCCATGTATGAATTGTTTTTAATAAAAGCCATTCATTGACTGTGCGCCTATTAATCCAGTGAGCCTTATAGTGCCGAAAATACGGTAACCAACCAACCAACCAACCAACCAACCTACCAAATAACCAAGTAACCAACCAACCAACCAACCAAACAATCAGCCAACCAGCCAGTCAATCTACAAAATAACCAACCAACCAACCTACCAAATAACCAAGCAACCAACCAACCAATCGACCAATTAACCAAATAACCAACCAACCAACCTACAAAATAACCAACCAACCAACCAACCAGCCCACCAACCTATAAAAAACCCAACCAACCAACCAACCAAACAACCAACCTACGGAATAACCAAGCAACCAACGCACCAACCAACCAATCGACCAAATAACCAACCAACCAATCCAGCCAGCCACACACACAACTAAACAACAAAGAAACAAAATCCAACAACAACAACAACTAGTCAGTCAATCAGTCAAAAAAGAAACAGCAATCAGACAAGTAACTAAACAATCTGTTAACCTGTCCATCGAAGAAACAACCAACTTTAATAACTAATCATATACTTAAATCACCAAGCCCATAACCAACCAACAAACCAACCAAGCAAACAAACTGGTCTTTTTTTTATTTTGATTTTTGAATTTGTTTTAAAGCTATATTGTCTTTAATTTTTTAATTAAAATGTCTATTTTGTAATGAACTGTGAGCATGGAGCCAGAGACTGCTGTACATGATAACTATGGCAGAAAACAGCTGCCTTTAATTCCTTCAAATGACCTGGTTAAGTGTTTGTGGAGTTTTCTGCAGCAGCAGCTTTGGTTTTGTCAGTAAATGAATAGTTCCTGTGTTGTGTGGCTGTGTTTGCTTCATGATGATGTTATTGTGCACAAATTAAGTGTAACAATGAATAAAAGCTCATTAGCACTTCTAACTGAACCATGAGAGCAGCGAGCTGCTAGGATGAGTCTGCTGCTGTCCACACACACACACACACACGCACACTGTGGGTTTTCAGGGGATTCCATCCTCTCTGAGGCCGGGTTTGTTTGTCCAACACACTCTGTGGTTTTAGTGGTTGTTTTCATCCAGCTGCCTCTTTGCACTGTGATTCAGGAGGAGCCTCACTTGGAAGTGTTGGACTCAGTGCTTCTGTACGATGTCTGAACACTGCGACGAGCTCGTGTGGTTGATACTGCTGAGCCAGGGCTAATCCCGCGGAGTTAATTCCTGCTTTTTAAGTAATTTATGTAAAGTTTTCTTCATTTTTTTGTTCGTGTTGTGCCTTAGAGCACATTTGGAGGTATGGAGAAGCGGGCAGGTGGGATCCAGGAGATGTTGCTGTCATAACTTTTTTAAAGCACATTTTAGTTTAAAAACTTTGATATCTTTGCACAGTTGTGTTTTCATTCTTCTTTTTAAGCAGGGTAACCTGAGCGAGTTTTGATGAAGTGACCATTTGCACTGAGAGCCAATCAGAGGGTGAAGATGTCATTTCCATCAGTGTGATAGTGAGGGAGGTGGGTTTGTCACTGCAGGGGGAGGATTGTTATCTGACTTCTGATTGGTTGCTGCACAGTAATTTCCCACCTGATTCCGATAGAGAAGCTTTAGATTTTTCAGCAAACTGAAGTCTCAGTCTCCAGCGGACATGGCAGAATCATAACGGAAGCTGGATGGATGGAGTCTCTTCTGCTCCAGTTTGAGCTGAGCTCAGACTCGGAGGGGCGAGACTGGAGGCTCAGGGTGAGAACAGCCTGCAGAGGAAGCCCCTGCCTCCCAGCTGTGAGTTGTTAAGTGGAGATAATAATGTTTGTGTGACTCCTGTGGAGCTCCCCGCTCAGGGACTCCCAGCTGCTCTCTGATCAGTCTGCTCTCTGACAGCAGAGGAAACACTCTGCTGCACCTTTAAAGAAGAGCCAGCGTGGAAACACGCCCACCGTGTCACTCCGCTCTGTTTCATCTCTCAGCTGGTTGATCCTGAAGTGGGCGGCGGTGAGGAATTCTCCTCCTCTTGCTTCTCCTCTCTGTCATCGTCTCGTCGTCCTGTCTCTGGCTCTTCGTTTCTCCAGCCTCCCGTTCCCTCCTCTTTGAGCTCAAAGATCGATAATCCAAACACAGACACAAACACACACACACACACACACAGACACACACACACACACACACACACACACACACACACACACACACACACACACACACACACACACACACACGGAGAGTTTCAAGCTAATTGAATGATGAATGATCCTTTTTAACTGTTATAGCCTGAATGAATGCATGTAGTTTGGCTCTGGGGTGAGTTTGCATGGTGTCCTCAGCACTGCCACGGTTCCTTTACAACAGAAGCATGTACGCTAATATCAGACAAAGCAACGATACAGAGTCTGAGCTTTGGTAGCGTCATCTGTGCAGTTTTTACCTCTGCCAAGGGCAAAGGCGGGCTTGTTTGTTTCTTTGTGTGTTCAGCTGTGAGACTGTTACTTTTTCTGGATTTATATGTAAAGGACATAAAAAACAAAACAAGCAAACAGATTGAACAAAATGCTTTCCTTTTTTTTTTTGTTTTTTACCTTTTAGTCATCTGTACAGTTGACGGTGAGTCAGCTTGCAGGTGAAATAGTTCCGTCAGGGACGATAGAGGAAGCTGCTCTGGATGATCTGAGGCTGTTTTGTCCCGTTGAACCAATAAACCAACGAAATGACTGAAAACAAATGATTTCCATTGGACCAATAAAAACCTGTCAAACCGATGTGATGTGTAGCGCTGAAGTGTGTGTGTGTGTGTGTGTGTGTGTGTGTGTGTGTGCTGTAATATGATTGAACCTTTGCCCCTGCCTCTGTTGTTATGGATAAATGGTGTTTGGTGTAGTTCAGTCGTTTCTTTTCTTCACTGTTTCAGGGCAGCTGCAGCTCTGTGACCTCCTCATGAGTTTGGTTTGGGTGAGTAAACAGTTAATTTCTTATGTGCTCATTATACACACACACACACACACACACACACACACACACACACAGACACACACACTAGAGTAGGCTTGACCTCCTGTTCGCATCGTTGTAATGAGCAGCAGTCTGTGTATGCATGAACAAATGTTTCATGAAGAGAGAGATCCAGCTATGTGTGCACACACGCACGCACGTATGCACACACATACACACACACGGGCACTCACACACGGATGAACACACACACAGGCGCAGAGTGACGAGGAGGCTGCTTTGTTACTGGAGCCAGCTCGCCCTCTTCTCTGTGCTGGTTTCATCGCGTCTTTCTGCATACTAAACACCTCTGTTATCCACTGCCAGCGAGCCAAGAGGCTGCTGTGTGCGTGCGCATGTGCATGTGCACGTGGACTTGTGGTTTAAAGAATTGATCACGCATTCACTAATTGCTCCTTCTGACAGTCTGTTTTGTCATTTATGGTATCTAAGCAGTTGTTTTGAGCTTATGTGTTGATGGGTGTGTGTGTGTGTGTGTGTGTGTGTGTGTGTGTGTGTGTGTGTGTGTGTGTGTGTGTTTCCTCTGGGCTTCACATAATGTCGCAGTATGTAACGAGGCAACAGGGACTTGTTGCCAGTGACAAACAGGCCCTCACACAGTTCTGGAAGCTCCTCTTCTTGTGTTGCTGCTTCATGTTGTTCTCAGTCTCTCTCTCTCGCTCTCTCTCTCGCTCTCTCACTCTCTCGCTCTCTCTCTCTCTCTCTTCCATTTTAAACTTTCTTTTCTTCTCTGACAGCATGTCAGACATGTTTTAGCCACGGAAGGCGGCTGCAGTTTTTCCTCTTGAGATGAAGGTCACATGTTGGACTGGAAGGAAAGTCACATCCTGGAGCTTCATGCTGTCTGAGCATGTCTGCAGTGGCAGCTGCTCGCCGTTTCAAACTGCAAATGCACTAATACTTCAGATTTATTATAGAAAAAAAAAAAAAAAAGCCTGATCGACCACTGTCCTGTGTTGTCTGAATGTAGAAGTAGGAGGTACTGATCTTCCTGGTCTGATGAGGTGGAGGCTGTGTGTTCTGTTTGTGATACTCACCGTGTGTGTGTGTGTGTGTGTGATAGTGAGTTCTGCATCACAGCAGCCCAGGCTCTTCAGGAACAAGAGGAGCTTGTTAAACGTGACCTGCAGGCACTCGCAGGTGTTTGAGTGGCAGTGAGGAGGAGGAGCCGGTGGAGCTGGAGCGATGACAGAAACCTGGCTGCACACTGTGGACCGCTGCACTGAGTGTTTGTCAGGTTTACTCCTGAAGTATGAAACCTTTCCTGGCCGTGCTCATTAATGATGAAGTGACGACTGAGTTAATCAATAAAACACTGCTGCTGCTTGGTTTATCCCTTCACGCTGTGTTTCTCCTGGTAATGACACAGCTGCTGTTGAGGAATTATAAAGTCGGTCAGCCCGTTGACTGGGTGTCACCTCCGCCTCGCTCGCCGTCCCTCAGTGTGGCTCCCGGTGAGCAGCGATGCTCCTGATTAAGGCTGAGATGGAGTGGGCGGAGGGCCAGCGGAGAGAGCTGCCAGTGGAAACGCTCTGCTCTCTTTATGCCCGCCTCGGTTACATCCGCCTCTTCATTAACTCTTCATTGCTCTCATTGTCCCACATTTTATTACTCTTAATTACGTCTGAGCATTGTTCCCTGTAATGTGTTCCCTGGATATGTGTGTGTGTGTGTGTGTGTGTGTGTGTGTGTGTGTGTGTCGTTGCCCTGAGTGAGATTCAAATTAAACTCCTCATTGACTCCCACTCCGTTGACCTCATAGATGTAGAAAGATGTAAAATAAGAAAATAATGAAGCTGCAGCTGAGGCCTCGCATGTAGGAAGTGAAGCCTCATGTTTCAGGTTTGGACTTTGTGAGAAATGAAACCAGTGAAAGTGACCGACTGGCTGTGAACGTTTCAACCTGTTTTAATTCAAATCACGCTGTTCTCGGTCACGAGCTGAGATCTGAAGCTTTTCGCTTCATGATAATTGTTGGTGGAAACACTGATGTTAACGTCTGTTACCTCCGTCCGGCGTTTTCCATTAAACTCCAGCCACAGCTGGCTGTACCGGGATGCGCACGGTGGAACGCCGTCAGTGAAACAGAAAGCGGTCTGGTCTCGTCGGGAAGGTTTGAGACTTGCTCTGGAAGCCATTACTGCTCACACGGCTGGTTTTCGCACACGGCTGGACCCGAGATGAAGACGCTGTGATTACGGAGCTGACTGTTAATCGACTGCTGGTCGCCTCGGCTATCATTTCTCCATTGATTGTGTTTTGGTCTCTGGAAGTGGCCGAATGTGCTGGAAACCGATGAGCGGCTTCTCTGCAGTGTCGCTTCAATTTGCAAATCTTTTTCATGAGCTTATTAAGATGTCTGCTTTTTGCACAGAACACAAGTGGAAACCAGCGTCTACGTGCACACACCCATGCACGTGCCTATTTTCAGGAAGATTTGCTCCATTTGAACCTGAAACCTTTTACTTCCAGAGACTACATAACGCCTCCCTCTTTCCCCCCGGCTTTTCAACCTGAATGTTATTTTCCTCCAGTCTGTTACTGTGGCTGAGCTGCATGGACTGATGCACAGCGCTCGCTCTGGGTTATTGGGTGAAAATGATTGAAGTGTAATCAATATTTGTCCATTAGAAGAAGCTAGCATCCCTCCTCTGTGTGGAAAAGACATAAGATCAATGAGGTCCGCCTGGATTTCCAGCATGTTGGACGCAATGCTCGGAGATTTGCTTTTTTCACTGACCGGCTGGATGATCTTTCGTCATCGTGTTGTCTGAAAAGAAACTGAATAAGGGAGGCAGTAACTAAGTAACTTCTTCTGACGGTGCTCTGACAGCAGGGGGTGTCCACAGCAAATACTCGTTTCTCTCTCCTGATAATTCATCCGTTTATCTGAGACACTTTATCCAGTCAGCTGAGCCCAGTTCACTGTGGACACCAGGAGCTGCTCTCCAGGCCTCCTGGGAATTCACACAGCAGGGGGCAACGCAGCCATCCACAGCCGGGACTTCACTGATCACGCCTTCAAGAGGGAATGAAGTGTGTGTGTGTGTGTGTGTGTGTGTGTGCGTTCTCGTATTTCTATCCTTGTTGGGGCCAAATGTCCCCACAAGGATAGCAAAACGTGGAACGACGTGCCTTGTGGGGACCTTTTTCCGGTCCTAAGTAGGAGAAACAGTGTTTTCTTGACCATGTTGTTGTTACTGAAAAAAGTAAAAGTGCAAAAACATTTCTTTAGGGTTAGGCTTTGTTGTGGTGTGGGTTAGGGTTAGGGTAAGGGTCAGGGTTAGGGGCTAGACATGAATGGGAGTCAATGGACGGTCCCCACAAGGATAGAAATACAAGACTGGGCGTGTGTGTGTGTGTGTGTGTGTGTGTGTGTGTGTGTGCGCGTGCGTGTTTCTGTTCTCTGGGAGCCTTCTCCTCTTTGTCTCCATACATCTTGGACACACACACACACACACACACACCTTTATTCCTGCTGTGTTACGTGTGTGTGTGTGGCTTCCTCTCAGTTAGCACATCCTAATAAGGTCAGGAAAGAGTACAGATGGAAGGATGTGTTTGTCTTTATCACCACTTAGCGACATAACTAACACACACACACACACACACACACTGAACCCGGTGTGTGTCTCTGCTTGTTTTCCTCTGCTGAAGAGTGAATGTGAAGCCGATCAGAAACCTTCCTGCTTGTTTGACGTGACGGAGCTTTATGTGACACAAACTGTGTGAAGCATAAAACATGTTTCATGAATTTGCTTCTGATAAATTTAAACGTGGCGCTTTTTAGAGTTCCAGACAGTGTCTGTTGAAACTCCCTCATGATTTGGGTTCTTTTTTCAGATAATACCCAGGGTGCTTCGTGTTTTTCTCATAAGGAGAAGCCTTTACAAAATGATTTTAAAGCTCATTGTGATTCTGTGTGATTAAATCAGCGAGCTCTGCTGTGCAGTTTTCTGTCCTCCTCCTCTGGCTTCTCTTCCTCTGCCGGTCATCCATCTCTCTCCGTCTCTCCTGCCTACCAGTCCCTCCTCCTCGCTTTGTGTCTCCTCTTTTTGTTCATTTTCTTTCCCACAGTGCTGCTGCCCAGCTCTCCTCCTCTTTTCTCACTTTCTCTTCCACGTTCTCTCCTGTTTTCTTTCACTTGCTCACATCTATTCTTCATTTTTTGTAACTTTCTTGTGCTTTGTCATTGAGTCTCTGTTTAATGACGTCCTCCTGCTCCTCTCTCTCTTTCTTGCAGCTGTCTCTGACTCTTGCTCTCCTTCTTGCATCTCTTAATGTGACTAGATTCTTCTCTGCAGTGCAGATTTATCAGTCCACACCCAAACCCTGCTCTCCTCGTCTATTCCAGTATTATTCCGAAGAACTTCATACAAACTAGCATTTTCAGTGCAGGTGATCAATCTGTTGCTCTCAGGATCGCTAACGGAAATAAAATCAATTCATGCACGATTCCAGGTGAAACATCAATACAGACAAGCAAAAATATCCAATTATTCGAAACTAAAATGCCCCGAAATAGGTTGTTTTTGTGTTTTTTATCATGCTTTCATGTAAAACAAATGTTTGTTGTTTGAACTGTATCCATAATGAAACAATTCATCATATTGAAGCTTCCAGAGCTGAAAGTGTATCAGACATGTTTTCTGGCTGCTGGAAAGGTTTTGAAATGCACTAATTACTCACAGAGGAAAGAAAGAACAGGCCTGTTAGCCTGTCGCCTCATCAATTTCACCTGCATGCATGCACACAGTGATGGAAGTTCAATTCATCAGCGCCCAAGGGTGAAATCTGTTTTGAAAACTGGACTCAAACTCAAGGACATGAAGCCATCCGTGAATCCATCCATCCTGCAGACGGCTTTCTGCAGCTGGGAGTGGCAGGCTGCAGCTGACGGTGTGAGGCCGAGGTGGAGACAGCACTGAGAAAAAGTTTCTTTCCTTTTCTGAAAGTCTACCTAAGTTGAACCTAACGGAAATATTACAGTTAATTTAAAATGTACTTTGAGGGAAATGTACAACTTGATGGAGGTCACTCCTCGTGCTGTAAAAAAAAGAAAAAAAAAAAAAAAAAAAAGGCAGCTAGTCATAAATCCAGTTGATGGGTTCTCTGGGTTCGCTCTCTGGGAGCTGTCTAATCGGTGAAGCGTCATGGACGTCAGTGTGGAGCTTGAGGACCTGTGCCTGCGAGGGAACGTCAGCAAACAGTGACCCATATGAGTCAATAAGCTCTATCAATCCAGTACGCCAGTAACGACGGAAAGTTCTCCAAAACCACGAAATTTAAAACCTCTCCCCGAGTCACAGGAGCGGCCAGGTTCTCCTCAGCCTCGAGAGCAGAGGACGAGTCCACAGCACTGACTGCCTGGCCGGGGTTTTCCCGCTGTGGCTCTGTCCACCACAGCAGCACAGGTGATTCAGCACCAGCAGCGGTGGACAGCTCCCAAGGTGCTTCCGTGGTCGGTTGGGATGGTTGAGTCGGGTTGTCGTGCGTTTCCACTGAGTAAAGTTGTGGAAAGAACCCAGGGACAGACCATACACAATAAATGGCACAAATTCTGAATTCGATGCTCCATCTGTTTTCTTCAACTCAAACACGACACCGCAATTCAAGGCTACTGGAAAGAAGTTAAAATGAATGGAAGGTAAAGAAAAAAAAAAACCCCAGCCAAACAAAGTGTCCACGACACTCAAAATGTTGAGCAATTTCTTAATGTCACATTTTCTATAGAAACATCAAGCTTATCAATATTCATAATTGTAGAATAAGCATCATAGAGGACATTAATTGAAATGTTGAGGCCAGAATGGCCAGCTCCACCTCAAACTCCGTGAAGCGGGAGAACTGATCCGTGCAGCAGACAGAGCTGAGCAGCTCACAGGCCTCAGCGTCTGCATAGTTTATGTTTTCTTTTTTTCCTCGTTACATTTTTTTAATCAGTAACCTGAAGGATTTTTAATGTGGCAAAGTAAAACACTTCGATCAAAGTGTACTTGAGTAAAAATAAAATTCCATATTTCAAGAACCGCTTACATGTTATAAATTACTCCAAAAACCAACGACTAGTCAGTTCAGGTAACGTGAGTTGATGTAAATTATTACCTTCCACCTCTGGCATCAGTTAGTGGGAGGAAGATGCTCTAAAATCTGGGCGTTTGCTCTTCTTAAATACAGCTGATAGGATGCAGGCTGATGCTGGACAGCGAGACGCTGGTTGTTGTAGTCAGCAGTAAATAACCGCTGGGAGAAAAGCTTGGAGTGGTGCTAAACCTTCTAATGGGACGCTTACTTGATTGTTGCCATCTGAGTTTCCTGATGATCGATATGGAAACTGGACAGTTGTATTTTTACATGCTGCTTCACATTTCTTCTAAGGTCAACATTGTCCCATGATGCTTTGAGGTTTCCTGCCGTCCACAGCCTGCTCTTTAATCACCTCTGTCGTCCACTGATGAGCGAGTTTCCTTTGTCTCTCGTGCTTGTGTTCGCACATCTTCATGGAAAACATTCTGGCCAGGTGGCAGAGCGACGAATCATCAGAGCGACGCCACTGTACGTAGAAATGCAGCTTTTGTTGAAAGGAATCTGTGATCCAGCTTCTGAGACGGTGAATCCACACACTGATGGCTGCAGTGTGATGTGAGCAAGAAAAATCAATGGACGGGACTCGAACAGGCGCTGTGGTCTCCTCTGGGGGTTAAAACTAAAGGTTAAGCCGGGTGATTGTCGAGTTTTCTCCTCTTCTTTCCACTGGAATATTGACGTCCTGATACGAACTCCCGGTGTCTCAGATATTTTTAGAATTGAGCTTCTCCAGATCCAGATACTCACAATTTCCTGGTTTATTGAGCTGCAAAGTGGTTTTATGGCTCTTTAAATGACATGACTTGGTTCTCCGTGTATCCATTCATAAGTTAGAGTCAGAATCTGTGCAGTGAGGCTCAGGACAGGGCACACACACACACACACACACACACACACACACACACACACACACATACGGATTATGCGACATGATTGTGGCGCTTCACGCTGGATGAGATCTTCAGTTTTACATCCAGTCACGCCTGCTTTAATCTCCGAATGAAGCAGCTCTGAGGGAGAAAGGAGCAGATTGTTTCTGTCAACACACTGATTACGAAGCTGCTCCTCTGTGTTTTTTAATCATAAGCTGCGACGTAGTGCTACATGAAAATTAGAGTCGTTTCTAAGAAAAGCCTGAGCGGGCAGCAGCTCCGCTTTGTGGGTTTTTTGTTTGTTTTTTTTTTGGTGGAACAAAACAACTTTGAAACTTCACATTAACACATTATTATTCACCTTCTAAATGGGGCCACAGAATGCATTCATGAATTAAAAGAAATGTTATTAAGATTTGTTGTTGAGAGATATTGTCACAAAAAAAGAAAGAAAAGAAAAACACTTTTTTTTCAGATGCATTCTTGCCTCATTTCACTTCCAATCTAAGAGGTACGTCTTGTTTTTCAAACTTTGTTGCATGTAGTGAAGTTTCATCACTTTTCCTTCACTGGAGGTTTTATTTTTTTTAATCATTTGGGAAACATGTCTATCATTCTTACTGAAAACTGCAGTCAGAGGGGAGAAGTGTTTCTACCTCGTCATGTTTTAGCAGATTCTTCAGGCTCCAGCGTTTTACTTGACTGTGTCTCTTCTGAGGACTCTTCCATTTTATTCCCTCCATATAAAGATAAATATCTGTTCTGGACGGAACCAGCCGGTCGTAACGTTCATCCACAGTGAAGAACCTGAGAAATCACTGAATGAAGGAAACTCCACAGCTTTTAAAGGACTTTGAAAGTTTTGTTGAAGCAGATGAATCTCTTGGATCAGTGCAGATTTATCAGATGGATTAGTTGATTCCTCATCGGTCTGGAAATCTGAAATGAAGAGGTGCCGCTGCTGTGAAGGCAAAATTTACAGTCTCAGGAAAAGATGAATGAATTAAAAGTTGGTCTGGATCACATCGGGGGTGAACGCCTTGAACTGGGAGGCGGACTGGAGCGACTCGGGTTCCCGTTAGGGTCTCTCTCCACTTCTGGGCCTCTCGCTTCACGAGGTTTTGACGTGTGTTAATGCTTGATGTGAGCTGAGCAGTGCGTCCGGGGCACGAGCGGCGGGGAGCGTTTGTATTTTCACAAGCAAATCCTTCCCAGTGGAGCAGCGGGGGATCAAAAGTGAGGCATCAGCAGTTCAAGCACCCCAGACTCACACATTGCTGCTTTATTCTAAACAGCTCACCGTCAGCGGATGGAAGAAGAACGGAGAGACTAAAGCGCAGGGAGAGATGTGGAGAAGGTAAACCTGGAGTAAAGGAGCAGAAATAGAAGGAGGTCTGGAGAATCCTGAGGCAACGAGGCCAGAAATATTCCGGTTAAGTCAGCTCATTTCACTGCGGTCCTGTCAGAGGATGTGAACACAGCAGCCATGTTAGAGGATTCAGATGACTGAATCAACAATACACAGATCTACATCTCTCTACAGAGACAGGAGCAAAAAACTTGTCACGATACTTAGATTTTAAGAGAATATTCAGAATAATAGAGAATGAATAATGAAATTAGAGATTGCCCGCACTGGGTTCTTCAGTAGTGAACAGTTATGTTTTCAAAAGTGATAAAGACAGTCTCAACATGTTTGAAGTGAATAAAGTGTCTTCTGTTAGCTTTGCTTATGTCAAGATCTCTTTTTAAGTAGAATTTACTTACTTCATGGACAGAAAATGTCACTAGTTTTAAGAATAAGTTTTTAAAATGTAGTGCTGATATCTTATACTTGGGCTGCACTTTTTTTACAGTGAAAACAAAACTTTATGGAGGCAGATTGCTGCAGATTCTCTGCACCTGTGTGAGTCGGTCTAAAATAACAGGATTTCAGACGGTTTGTGCGGCTCGTGTTTTAATCTACCAGCATTTCTCCAACAAAACCTATATTCACTCTCATTTACTGCACCAGCAGATGATACGTCAACCTGAAGAACCAAACAGAAACACATGAATGTGTTCATGGTTTCATTAAAAAAACACAGCTCCAACTGGTGGCCTGGTGTGTAACTACAGCCTTTTCTCTGTTTCTGGTGGTTCTGAGGGTTCAGTGAGAAGCTCAGATGTTCATTTAAGCTAAACTGTTGAAAGTCATTGATGAGAAACTTTTCAACTTGTTATTCAGTATAAACACAGCGTTGTTTGTCTCTGGACGGGGGTTTTTAGTCTTAAATTGTTCTAAAAACGGATTTGTTCTTCTGCACTTTATTCTATTTTATTCAGTTGATTCATCTCATTTCTCAGCTCTATTTATTCTTGAGGCTTTAGATTGTATGATCTGATCCTGTTTTTTATCCCAGAGATTTTGTTTCCCTGAGTGTTTTTTTTTCAATTCAGTTCAATTCAGCTTTATTTATGAAGTGCCAATTACAACATGGTTGTTTCTAGACACTTTTACAGAGAAACCCAACAGATCCAGATTCATCATTATTATTATTATTGTGTTGTTTTTATTGATCTTGATCTTATTCATCTTATCTTGTCCGTTTCCCTCTCCTTTGCTGCTGGATTGGTGTGAAGTGGAGCACTGAGCGGTTCTTTTGTCTTGTCTCTGGATCTCGACCTGCCTGTCAGGCTCAGTGTGTTTCTTTTGTTACGGAAAAATAACTGCAAACCAAATCCACCTGGCTTTTAATAAAGGAACCTTGAACCTTGAATATTAGTTTAGCATGAAATTAACTTTAATCCAACATGTTTTCATAAAAATCTGTTCTACTTCTCACTCCAGATATTCAAAGCAGGTTTTTTTTTTTTCATGTTTGCATAATTTCAACAAGGACCCTCATCCATTCATCTATAGTAGCTCCACAAGGTTGAATTAAAAAAATGAGAGAAAGGAGGAAAGTTTGTACCAGAGTCATAGAGAGCACGTCTGAAAATGAAGCGGGTAAAATCAGTTTACAGCAAAACTACTGTTTCCTCTTTTCACTGTGATGCTTCAAACTTTTTGTTCATATCAGAGAACGCACTTTTTACTTCAAGAAGTCCAAGTTTTCTGACTTCTGTCTTTTTTTTTTGCTGACATTAGTATGTCAGTGCTGCCACTTAGGTGAAGGATGTGGAGTTTCAAGGATGCAGGACAGAAAAAACTGTTGCAGAAACCAAAGTTCCAGATGAAGTGTGCTCCTCTAAAGCAAATAGAAAAGCTGCTGTTTCCAACACTTCTGGACTGTAGGTGAATTCCAGTCGCTTCCTGTGAGACGTTAAGAAACTCAAAGTTGACTAAACCAGAGGAGGAGAGAGAAACGCTGTGAAAAACACTTGATTTTCTGTCATCATGGTGGAACTGAGAGACAAACTCAAGCAGCACATGATGGTTACAACTCATCCAGCTGAAGCGTGAGCTTTTCAGCTCCGGGGGGAAATCAGAGCGAGTGGAGGCGCAGACAGTGGAAGCTGAGCATCTGTTAAAGCTGCACTGCCGGAGCGTGTCGGTGACTCTCTTCATGCTAATGCGTCCAAAACACGCTGTTGGTTTATTCTTTGATCCCTCTCGTTTGTTGTCTCTGTGCAGTCGCTGAAGTTAAAGTCAAATGTTTGTTCGTCTCGGTATCAGGAACAGATTCGCTGTAAACCGATGCCGTCCTGATCGCTGAGGAAGCCACATCGTGTTTCTGACTCTGGATTGTTGACCTGCAGTGGAAGTACGTCCTCTTAATAAGTACATTTATCATTTAATGATAAAGGTCAACAAAGGAGAAGAACGGAGAGTTCTGGGTGCAGAGTTCATATTCTAGGCAGAATTTTGAACTTGTAGGAAAAAAAAACTAAATTTCACAACTTCAGTACCTAAGAAGCTGACGTTGAAGGTGCAAAAACATGAAAAAAAAAAAAACATGGAATACCAGGTTAAAGCTATAGTGCGTAACTTCGGTCGCCCTTTAGCGGAATTCTGCGTTCTTACAACAATAAAGCCGGCGCTTCCACATGACGTACACCCCGGTGTTCCCCCTCCTCCCCCCCCTCCCCCTCATCTGCCACAGTGATTCGCGTTTCCACAGCGCCAATCACCGTTGGAAACGGTTTTTATTGTGTGTGAATAAGGACAGCTGGTGAAAAAAAGACGGACTCTTCCGAAGAGGTAATTATTGTTTTTTTTTTTTTTTTCTGCCACAGAAACGCAAATAGCTTATTACAAACGGGAGACAAGGTGCCTGCTAATTTGTACCTGACAAGTTTGCCTTCTCCGTCGGTCACTTTCCTTCTCCCAACCGTCCAGGCTTTTTTTCTGGTGGTAGGATCCACTCCAGGACTCTTTCTCGGTCGTTTCTTTGGATTATCCGCCATGCCGCTTCCTCATTCTGCCTGAGCTGAGCCTGTTGCTATGAGACGCTCTGCGCGTCCTCCCCCTCCCTTCTTGTTGTGACGTAAAATGCGTAATTTCCTGCTCGCCAGCGCGGGAATGTCGCCGGTCGACACGCAAAGCAAGAAATATATATATTGAAAAACCCCGCGACATGTTAGAGGAGCCGATCGGCTTAATCTGCATTTTGTCATCTCCACTAGTAGTGGCTTGGCTAAAACAGACGTTCATAGACATTTAAAAGTTACGCACTATAGCTTTAACATCCTGAAATCCCACTGTAATATAACCAGTCACCCTCTCCCCCTTCAGCCAATCACTGCAAAGTGTATCTGGACATTGGGCTTGATTGACAGGTTGAAGTGGTTCAGATTCAGATGGCAGCCTGCTGTCAGTCTACACCAGGGAGCTGTGACTAGTTTACCACCACCGGGTGTGGAATGAAGGAATAATGCCATTATGAGTGTCTTTTAGTTTCCAGAACAGCGTTATATAAAACCAATGCATTATTATTATGGACTCAAGATGACCTTTGACCTTTCGTCTCAGGAGCTGAAAACACTGAGCTCAGTTGTCTCTGGGTTGAGTTGTAAAACGTTGTGACACATTTCTTTCCCGCTCTTCCTCAGCAGCTGTTAGAGGTTGTGGTCATTCATATATAGAGCGGAGTGTCATCTGCATCACCCTGACATGATGCTCGTGATCTGAGCCACAGGAACATGGAGATGTTCAATAAAAGAGGCCCGAGGACGGAGCCTTGAGGAACCCCACAAGTGATTTTTGTCCACTCAGATTCATAGTTTCTGACACAGAGTAATCATGATGTTGTAAGTAAGGCTTAATGCATTGTGGGAAATTTCCAGCCATTTTTCAGGTCATGAGCTCCTAAGAGATGAGATCAGTGCGGCTCAGCAGTGGGGGATTTGCCCTCAGAAACCTGTTATTACACCTGCAGCGCTCCAGCCTCTGCGGCTTTCTAATCTCGTGTAATTCGGTGTGTTTGTGTGAAACGGATCGACCTGCCACGGTTACACCGCAATATGTTGCCGGGAACAAATTGTTTTCAGCTCGTCGTCCCCCCCGCTCCGCCCCCCCATCGGGCCGCCCGCCCTTTTGCCTCGCATTCCCAACAACTTGTGCAGATTACAGCCGAACGCCCGGAAAATGGTCTCCGCTCAGCCGAGTCATCATGATCCGCGCCGGTGATGCTGCACACTAATTTATTAGAGAGTGGCAGACGGTTTGGTGCAATCTGTTTCCCGACGCATCGAGGTTCTCTAACACAGCCGATACGGTGGTATTGAAGAGGCGCAGCCGGGCCTGAAGACCTGCTCTGTCTTTATCACACCGAGAGAGGCTTTCTGCTGAAAACACACTTCTGGACTACATTTTTCATTCCTGTGTCTGTGAGCATCGGTGATGAAGATGCCTTCAGATCACAGCAGATACCGTGTGCAGTAAACAGAAGCAGAATGTAGTAAAATGCTGCGGCTTCGTCGCCTCCACCTTTAACAACCTTTTTTTTTTTTTTTTTTAGCTCTGTTTCTGGTGCTTTTGAATTTACTCTGTTGGTGGATAGGATATTTTTATTTTTCAGATTTAAGTGGTGAAGACCTTGACTGCATGGGGACAGCCACTGACGTACGGCTAAAACCTTATAAACTAGATGCTGCAACTCATTTTCCCCTCAAAGGAATTAGATATAAATAGGAATTCCCAAACAGCAGAGGCGCTGAGTGTCGTCCCTGCAGGTCAGGCTTTACTGCTGATTCTCCTCCTGACACAAGAAATCATGTTTTTCTTTTTTCTTCTCCATGTTTCTACTCATAAAACCATGTGGACTCCGGTTTAGCGATGAGGCATGTAAAAAGCAAACTGGAAGTTTCTTTATTCCGGAAGACGTTCGTCTCTTTCAGCCTGCAGCTCTCTCCTATGCTATAAATCACGTTTTACATGCACAGTGCATGTCTCATACATCTAATATAAACCCCAATCTGCAGTAAATTGGATAATTCAGCTGTGGGGTTATTAAAGGACGGTGGAGCAGGACAGGTTATGTGTCTTGTAAATGTCCTTTGTTGCTCACGGCTTCAGGGATAAGCTGACGGTTGGCTGTCAGTGTGTGACGGTACTTTAATATTATATAAATACAAATAACCAGTAGCGGAGACTGATGATCATGTTGTTAATGTCAAATCATGTTTACAGTGTTGACGACAAGCATCTCTGTCAACTTGATTGCGGTGACGCTGAGAATAAATCAGCTGAAAACAACCTGCGGAGAAAATGAATTCAAACCGATAAGATCAATAACGTCAATTATTGGAATTACAGTCTCCCTCTCCGGGATGAGTCTTGTTCTGCTGGTTTGGAGATCAGACAATTAAAAAAAAAAAAAAAAAAACGTGTCTTGTGTCTGAATTTAAGCACACACAGGATGAGATATGAGGCTCACTGTGAGGTGATTAAATATTCTCTTCAATCAGTGTCTGCTTGATTAAGCTGCTGCAGCGTCTTTCACACTTCAGCTGCTCCACAGCAATTTAATCAATAAACACTTCTGTTCCTCAAGTGTCCTGATGAGAGGAAGGTTGTCTGCTTCGTTTTTGAAAAACGAGTTGGCGCGTCTTCAGTGGAACAACGGATAACAGAACAAAGAGGTGTGGGATCGACCGAAGGGGAGAAACGAGTCACACCGCTGACTGTCAGCGTTCACATTTTCGAGCTTTGTTTTCAGTGCTGATCAGCGGCTGAGCTGCTGTCTCCTCCTGTTAGCGTTAGCATTAGCATCGGTTTTGTTTCCACAGCAGGAAGTGCTCTGTCTGTTTTCAGGATAAGGTGACTTTACGGTCAGCGCTGCTTCGTCACTTTTCACAGCGGACAGACACGAACGCCATATTTAAATATTACAGCCACTTTACAAATAAACCATCCGTGAGCCGCTCAGTCCGTCCGCTGGTACAATCAGCTCACAACTCCCCACATGCCACCCAGAGGACTCTGTTTACATCTGCATAAATCAGCAGAATCATCATATTCCTGCTGAGCAGAAGGCGGAGATGTGATATTTAGTGGAGGGACGAGGAGAGCTGGATTACAGGATCCTCTTTTTGTTCCTCTAATCCAAACAGCTTGTCCGACAACGCCGGTCTGACTCACCAGCGCTTCCCGCTCCCCTTTAATATTTAATAGTGTTTTTCAGCTTTCTTTTTTTCCCCCGCATAATCCGTCTCTTATTATATAATATCTTCACTTGCAGGCCGTTGTGTGTATTTGGGCTGTAAAGCACTTTGTCTCACTCAGGCGGGATTGTGTCTACAGGAAGTAATAACTTGTTAAAAATAAGTCGACTTACATAAATGTCACAGTGTTGTTTGTTCTCTTTTCTCATCCTGTATTTCACAAATGGTACAAACCAGCACTGGATGTGCTTCTTCTCAGCACGATACATGCTTCACCAAATGAAAACAGAAAGCACAAGATAATAGAATAGAAAAAAACAGAACAGAATAGGAAAATGCGAAAGGAAAAAAATGTTTTGGCTAAACTGAAAGTGTTGTTTTGACACTGTGATATGATTTTTATTTATTTATTTATTTATTTTAATAGATGAAAGTCTTCCTCCTTTCTGCGTTTCCATCTTCATCATGCTTCCGTCCTCAGTCCCAGCGTCTCCTCTGTACGAGCGTCTGTCCCTCCCAGTGTGGACGAGCTCCGGTCCTCAAAGTGCTGATGTTACCAATCTGTTCATCCACCTGATAAATCCCTCTCTCCCTCTCTCCCTCTCTCCTCTTCCTTCCTCATTCTCAGCAGTTTTCACACCACATTTCCCAACTGGAGTCTCCTTTTATCTCCTCCAGCTGAAAATAGCTCGTCCAGCATCACCTTCATCTTCCCGGTGTCCTTACAGTCCCCGGTTCTACATAAGACCTGTCTTTCTCCTTCTCCTCATGTTGCGCCATGTTGATCTAAAAATAAAGACATGTGAGGCAGCTTTTCAAACACTGCCTCGTGATTGTCACTTAGCTTAACGCCTCCTAATTCGCCTCTTTCATCGTATTCAGTGGCTCTGAACCGCCACTTTTCCTCTCTGGTATTCACTGGAAGAGAAAATAAAGCCAGTCGGTTTGTGTTGTAATCAAAAGTGAGCTTCTAAAACTGTCTTCGCCTCATTAAAACTGTTTCTTATGACCTTATTCTTCTGGACAAAGGGCAGCGATGGGATGTGCATTTCACAATGAGGCCTTCAGTAGAGCTCCGTCTGAATCAGTCCACCTCTCAGTAAGTATTTCATAGCTATAAAAACGTCTTATTATGCAGAAAAGCCGAATAAAGAGCTGTGGTTCTTTATCAGTAAATCAGTCATCACCAGAGATGCCAGTAATTGAGCTGGTGCTGCACTGCGGTGCTGCAGACAGAACATCCAGAATGCTGTGAGGCTTGTTTGGCCACGTCACATCTGATTGGCTCAGGGGCCAGGAAGTAGTGATGGTGTAGCCCCGCCCACCACAGTTGTTCCAGCCTGCACCTCAAAGTCTGAAAGAAAAAACTTAACCAAGACACTGTTGATGGAGAACACAGATGGACTACATTTATGGGAAATTTCTTACTGATATTCTTTGCCTCAGATACCAACTGATGACTCGTGTTTAATAAAAGCAGTTTAAAACTTTTTTTTTTAAATGATATATTGTTTTTTTCCCCCTCTTTGTGATAAACTTTATGTTTGATAACCCAACAAACATCCAAGTCCTGGAGGGGTTCAGAGTTTCAGGTGGTTGCATCAGCTGGAGGAAGAGCTGGTGGTCAGGGAGTTTTTTCCTGCTGCTGTGGTTTGAATGGGTGGAGGGGCTCCGTCTTCCTGAAACACGCTGCTAATAACCAGGCGAGGCGCTCCGCGTGGCGGGCCCTCCTCCCGGAGCTGACCCCAGGTCTGCTGCTGCTCCTCGCCTCAGCTGTGACAGCAGCACTCAGTGAATTATTCAGCAGAGGAACACCTGCTGCACCGTCACACCGTCTGTTTGCTCCTTTTAATCAGAAAACACACTCAGCACCGCGAACACACACCGCCGAGCCTCTGCTGACGGTACGTCAACATCCGCCTCACACTCAGCCAACGAGAGGGATTACTGTTACCGTGGCTTTATTTCCACACGGTAATGAAGATCTGCGATCGGGGTGACCTGCTGGTTGTAGATGAGCCCGGGTTACAAGGACGAGTCCGATAAACACAATCCTGCTTTCACCACGAGGAAGCTCCTCCTCTGCTCCTCTCAAACGCTCCTCTGGGAAACGTTTCAAGTGGTTCTGATCACCTGAAACCAGATGAGGACAGCAGATATCCCAGCTTTGATGGACTGGAAGTGCTTAGGTGTGAAACAGTCATAACACACACGCACGATTTCAACAGCATACTGTATCGTGAAATCAGCTCGGTCCCATGAAGTGGTTTCACTGTTTCACTGTTCAAACCTGGGTGATGGCCTTTCAGTGTTGAGTTTGCATGTTCTTCTTGACTCTCCTGCTCGTCCATCTCGAGTATTGCGTGTAGAAACCCTCGACCAAAGGTAGACAAGCTGTGAGGAGATGAAGACTGAATTTAAAGTTAAATTCACACATGATGAAGCTGTGGTTGTATTTAACTGGATACGGCTGATTCTAACAGACCTCACCCTGAGCTCCATGAGGACACGCTCATGGAATCAGGAGAACGTTGAAAACCTGAACAACTGTGACCGTTCAGGATTCAACACCACTTCACGTGGGAGGTCTTCTTTGTGGAGACGGGGAGCAGTCCTCACCCTCGTGGATCTGGACTGAGATGGATTCAGTCTGAGCCCATTGTCAGCTGGGATCAGCACCAGCAACCTGATCCTGTGAGCTGGGTAAAATGGAATGGGAGATAAAAGAGAGGTTTCCAGGGTTAAGATGAAGCTACAGAGGTAATGCTACCATGGAACCTTAGGTGATTGCATTATATGAATAGAAAAACTCCTCAAAGAGAAATCCTCAGAAACCTCATTTTCTGCTTCAATCAGCCTCCATCTGTTCACTCTTTCATCCACTATCGATCACTCCATAATCCTCCGTCCGTCTGCACACTTCTTTCTGCCCATACAGTAAGTCATCGACCCCACATCATTAGGGTTAACCGTGTGATTGCTTCACACTGTGTCATCCCGTCTCCACAGGTTCGTCATTATTCATGCAATCGATGCGTACTCGGGGATAGCCCACTAATCACCGCCTGCTCATTATCAACTATTCAGTGACCTCTTTATGCCACCTGAGAGAAAAATACAGGAAGCTGGAAGAATCTTTTGAATGCTGTGAGTCGACACACCGTGATTTTCACTAGAGGGATCCTGAAGGTGAAAGATGATGCGACCAAAACAAGCATCAGTCAGTCAGTGGTCTGACGATGTACGGTAACTCTCCTGTGGAGGAGCAGAGTCCATGCAGAGGCTTCACTGTGGTGTTTTGGTGAAAAAGGAGGTCAGAGAGTTGGTGGGCAGCCGGACCGCGAGACGGGGCGGCAGCAGAAGAATCCTGGAAGGACTGTCGACTCCAGCAGAAGCTCCGGAGCAGAACAGCCTGATGGGAATAAACAGGGAGCATCAGTTGGAGGAGAAGAAGCGCTTCGAGCTGCTGATGAGCAGAAATTGTCTTTGGAAGGAGAAAACACTCACATGTGATGAGACGAGTGTGGAGAGCGGACAGAGATCTGATTGGAAGATAAGGGGATGAGCCTCAGTGACTGAGAGCGGACTGACGGGAAAACAGATGAGCGAGGACAGGAAGCCGAGAGGCTCGCTGGAAAGAGGAATGCAGGGAGAGAAGAGAGGAAGAAAGAGGTCAGAGCCACAGCGAAGCAACAGAGTAATTATCACAGAGAGAAGGGAGAGGTCAAGCAAGAAATATCAGAGCTGAGCCTGATTAGGAGAGAAGCATGGGAGGTAATTGTGCTGCAGAGAAATGATGATCCAGAGCAAGAGAAGGGAAACATCCTGCAACGACACAAACAGCACACAATTAGGAGCCAGAGACGACCAGAGAGGCTTATTGGAGCTGAGTGCAATTACATGGAAATGAGGGAGAGAGAGAGGGAGAGTGGGGGGGGAGAAGGAGTTCCCTGTTTGCTGCTCGGACTCAGAGGAAGTCCTGATATGAGTAACAACAGCGATCCAGCTGTGCTGTTGGACTCCTGCTCCTCTCTCACTGCTGACTGTGCTGATTTTGTGAAGGATGGACTGAATCCACAGGGCAGGAGGAAGAGGGACTCGGTGCAAGGTTCTGGTGATCTCTATGAAATGGAGAGGATGAACAGACACTAATTAAAAGCACGGTGTGTATTTATTGATGCACTCAATAGATCTTTTTTATAGTGAGGTGTAGATTTACACTTCACTGAACTTCTGCTGTGCAAAGCAGCAAAACATAAATATTTCCACGACATGCAAGTTTTTGTGATATTGTTCTGGTTTTTAGGAGGAATAGTAGATACCTGCACAGCATCCTGATTATAACTTATTTAGAGATTCATTCTTTCATCTATTTGTCCTTCTTTCTGTGTCTTTGTCATCATAAATCCCCTGCTGTCACTCGTTCCTGTCATTGCGGTTTGCGGTTTATATGGTTTCTGTCTGTTCTGCTGTTAGACCAGGTGCAAACCGGACCTCTCAGCACTGAGAGCACAGCAGACGGAGGATTGTTTCATCATTTTTCTTTGACTCCCACTGAGTCGGAGGAAGTGAGGCTGCAGCAGATTAGAGTCTGGAGAGGAGCGTCATGCTTTAGTCTCACAAACACACAACTGACAGGACGCAACAGAGGACAGAAGGAGGGAGAAAACATTTCTACTCTTCTGATATAAATCAGAAAATCTGTTATTCTTGAAGCTTCATCACTGAAAGTAAACTTTTATGCTGTTCTGAGTCTTGATTAGGTGATAGTCCACTGTGATTTCCTGGCGAGGCTGCAGCAGCAGTTCAACACGTGATATCTGATTATGCTGTTGAGACGGCAGTAAATATTTACATGCTTTCACGATGCTGATGTCTTTGCACTTTGTGCCACAAGTGGAGCTGTTTGTCTCCAGGTATGACGTGATCTTGAAATAAGGAAATGAAATACGGATGGTGTTCAGCTCAGTCTGAGGCGGCGCGGCTTGACATGCCGAGTGCGCTGAAGCATGTGATTTATTGCAGTTCAGTTCTTTGTGACATGAAGAGTGATTTCTGTCACGATGAAATCACTATGACACTGCTCTCTATCATGCAGCCTTAACCGACAGCTGTGTGAGGAGTGAGGAGTGGCGTCAGGCATCAAGCTGGACCCGTCTCTCATAAACACATGTAGTTCTGTCTTCGTCCTGGTTCGTCGGATGTTCCTTTCGCCGCTCCTCCACCTCCTCACGCCCGTTTATCAGCTGCTGGATGCGTCATTGCATGTGTGTGTTGACATTGTAAGTCGACGAGCAGAAAGCGTCCCTGTGAGGCTCAGATAAGGCTAACGGCCTTGAAGCTCGTGTCACTTCTAATCAGCTTCTCCCAGGCAGCCTCCCACCGTGCAGCGTGGCGGAGCCGCCGCCGGCTGCAGCTCAGGTCACAGAGGTGAGCGTGTTACAGGAAACCCGCCGTAATAACGGTCCAGGCTTCCGAACAGCGTTTCTCATTGTAAAGCTACAGTTTTCTCACAGAAGCCTCCACTCTTCAACTCTTAATGAAGACGCTCATTATCAGACAGTTCTGGTGGTTTTTTTGTGAAGTGAACTTGCTGTGCGTCACCCTGCAGTTACAGGCTGGTAACCTGCCGCCATAAAGAGACGGGTTGCGTTATTGTCTTGGTAATGAATCAGAAGCAGAATTGCCTTTGTTTTCATCGTAGCATTTAGATACAACGACATTGTGCCGTCTCCCTTTTGTATAAAATATAAAAAAATATTGATTAATGGATTGATCTGGAAGCGCCTCCTGCCATCGCACCATCAGTCAGACTGGCTGCTGACTGAGACCAGTTTCTGGTCCAGTGCTGGGGAGGTTCTGCCCGCTGCCTCTTCATTTCTGTTCTGGGCTCTCATGTGGCGTCCTGCCTCTGCCTCTGTGCTCCTGACTGCTGTAAAAACCGGTTTTCTGAACAGACGCAGCCTTTCTGTCCACTGCAGTGATTCTGGCCTGACGTCCGGACCGCTGCACAGCTGGGCTTCTCAGCTGTGATGGAGCAGAAGGAGCAAAGTGCACGTAAAATATTCCAGTCCACAACTTTCACAGGCAGCAGAGCAACAACAGAGCTCAGTCACTTCGTACAGTCTGTGGCTTGTTGCTTTATCAACAGGATGCTGTTTTTATTCCATTTTCTGCAGATTGGAGCGACCCGGGGTTTCCACTGCTTCTTATGAAGCATGCTGAAGCATGCCTTCACTTTGCCTGGTCTGCTCTATGGAGTGTTGGAGGAGTGATTTATATCAGTTGTGTTCATGAAGGCCATGGTTAACATGAGGAGCTGCAGACAGAGCAGAGCATGCAGGTGTTTCCAGGTGATGAGCAGCAGCAGCGTTGGAAGGAGAAGAAACACTTCCTGTGTCACGTCTGGGTGGGAGGTTAGTTTACAGTGATGACCTGTGTGTGTGTGTGTGTGTGTGTGTGATGGTCTGTCCGGCTGTGCCCTCCCTTCCCGTCGGAATATTTAGCTGATAATGGAACGCTCTTTGCCCCGGTGTGACTGTAGACTCCAGTAAACCTGGCAGCAGAAGAGAGAAAGTGTTTCCCTGCAGTGAAGTTATGTAACTCCGAACATGGCGACAAGAGAACTTATGAAACCGGGGGTCTGCTGTTTAATGCATGTCCATCTGGTGGAGTTTGGAGAGTGTGCAGCCAGATTGTTCTCCAGCCTGGTGCTGAGTGTCACTCAGCGAACTCTTCACTCCTCAGCTTCAAACACTGAGCCTGGTAAACCAGCCCCGCCCACTCCTCATCCACATTTGGATTTGGAGTTAAGCTCAGTCTGGATAGGAGCCCATAGGAACTTCTTGAAGGGGTTTCGGTTACTCCTCTGACTGACAGCGCACTTCAGCCAATCAGCGCTTCAAAACAAATACGTCATCAAAATGCGTTTGCTTCTCTAAGGGTTAGCATTAGCTCATTAGCTTTAGCTTCCTTACACACAAAGACACACGAAAATGTCTTTTCCTGTTAGAACCTCACCAGGCGCAGACTCTTGCTCTTGCTTGATTGTTGTAATTCTTGGTATTTGGGCTCTAACTTTACTGATTGCAGCTTTCAGACGATGGTTAAAGTTAAAGTCCGTCATCTCCGCTACGCGCAGCGATAGCGTCACTTCCGGTTTAGCCACCGGAATTCGCCAAAAAAATTTGAAAACAAAAAGCGGCAACGCTGATTGGCTCGGCCGTTTCAGACCGACTGAAATCCCCTTCTATGGGCTCCTACCCAGACTGAGCCCAACTCCAAAATCCAAATGTGGATGAGGAGTGGGCGGGGCTGGTTTACCAGGCAATCAAACACTGATAACCTCCAGCTTTCATGTCTGACTGTCCGCTGCTGAATTCCCGTTCAGCACCCGAGGGTCGGTGCAGGGTAGAGACTCGCAGGAGGGTGACAGTCTAACTGTGAGCGAGGTTCCCTCCATCGGCCTGGCTCAGTCCTCCCTGCAGCCCCAAGCGTCTCGCATAAACGCCATTAACAGCTCCCTGGTGTTTTCACACAAAGACTTTATGGCCGACACAGTCCCATTACGACCGTATGCTGTAAATATGCATATGTGGAGCCCCGTAATCTCCTGCTGCACTGCTTCAAGTAAAGACTTCTTTTCTAGCTCATGCAGTGTTATTTATACATTTAATTATGAGGAAATATTGGAAAATGTGAGTTTAATGAAGCATCTCCTGGACTTTTATTGATTGTTTTAAGTGGATTTGTGTCCTCCTGAAGTCGCTCTTTAACCTTTTAGCTGCAGACATTTTTGTGATTACTTATAAAAACAGACTTTTAAAAAAATCAATGAATGTCTTTACCGGTCGATTTTAATGTAGTTACACTTGATGTTTAGTGTGTAGTGCAGTAGGTTTGGTGTTATCGGACATCTCGCAGGATCATTTGGGAATTGATCGATTTTTGCTCCTGTTGTGTCGTCAATTCCACAGGAAAGATTCTTTTTTTATCTGTGTATTTAAGACTCCACGTCCAGATTTCAGTGTTCCCTGCCGCTTCATGCTCATCACAGTTAATGAGTGTACAGTAACTATTATATATTATATATATTTATTATATATCAGTAATCTCACTCCAGAAGCAGATTCCTGTCCCATCATATGGTTAATTGATTTTTTTTTTTTCCATGAAGCTGCAGTTTAAAAATAGTTTAATTTTTATCTTTTTGCAGTTTTTTTTTTTGCATTCCTTTATTTTCATGAAAGAGAAGATTCCTGTCCCATCATATGGTTAATTGATTTTTTTTTTTTTCCATGAAGCTGCAGTTTAAAAATAGTTTAATTTTTATCTTTTTGCAGTTTTTTTTTTTTGCATTCCTTTATTTTCATGAAAGAGAAAAAAGTAATTAGGCTTTTAACTCATTTCCTGTCACCTGCAGTTAAGATATGCAGAAAATTTCACACTGGCAGCAGAAAAATGAAGCTTTGCAGTCATACGTGAATCAGCAGGACGACCGTCCTCTCAGTGTCTCTGTTTGTTTGACAGTTATAAAAATCTAAATTCAATACAGAACTCAAATATTAACATCGACGATATCCGGAGCTTACCCACTATATATATATATATATATGTATATTTTTACCCTCTAACAAGCCGTCCTGCAGATGAAATGATGAAGTCGTGCAGCGTTTCAAACACAGCCGACAGCAGAAAGGACTCCTCCGTGGAAACTGTCCCGACTGCACTTCTGGATAAAAGTGCAGCGGCTGCAGCTTTTTCCTCATCAGTAAATGAGGAACCTTGAATGTGGAAGAGCTGTGGAAGTGCCGGCGAAGGCATTAAGTGAACTCACTCTCTTACCCAGCAGAGTTCATTTAATTGATTTTCTTCTTTTATTTATTGCTTTTAAGCTACTCGGATTGTAACCTTAACATCCTTCAAGTAGGACGTCGGAATGTAAATGTGAAGATAAATGGATGAATAAATAATTGTGAAGGTTTTTCTAGAGTTTCAATGCTTTAATGCCCACTGATGTAGGAACTACTGGCTCGACTTATTACAGCACAGATGTATCAGGTTCTCAAAGACAGGGGAGCTTCATATGTCCAAGAAAGAAAAAAAAAATGAAAAAGAAGAAAGTGCGCCAACAATTACTTTCACTTACTCTTTAATGAATCACAAAAAAATCTGAGTTCTGAAGTCTGGTGTTGTATCCTCACACAGGCAGCACTTAAGATCATTAAAACAGAGACTTTTTAAAGATGGTGTTTTAACAGAACAAAATTATAAATTTAACCTATGAATGTCTGTAATCAACTCATTTATTTTATATATAGCACTTTTAAAACTGCCACAGCTGAAACAAAGGGCTGGAAAACATTGTGTGCACAAAAAAAACTATTAAAGAAAGTAAATGATAAAAGCTTTGTTGGAGAGGATAACAGCTGCTTCAGCTGCTTCAGCTTCAAACTGTCCTTCATCAGGGTTTCAGTGAAAAAGGTGCATCCAGCTCTGATTTCCTCCATTACTTCTCAGTACGAAGACGTATTCTATGTAACTCACTTGGCAGCTCCTCTTTCCTATCTGACAGATTGGTCTTTCTCTTTACCAGTTCTCCTTTCTGCTGGATTACCTTTGAGTTGACTGTAGACGGATGTTGGGAATCAGTAGTTTAGGGAAATAAGTCATTTGTAATATGGCATCGCTGGTAAAGATTGTGACTGAATGTGGCTCTTTGTCCGTGTTGTATTTTCAGGGACTCGTTTAAAATATTTAACTGAGACTGTTTCAGAGTAGTTTAATAGTTCTGCATATTTGGTTCAGTGGACAGAAATGAGTCACCAGGGTCACCAGATAAAATCTAAAACACAGGAATTTCATTTAATGGGACCTTTAACTTGTGCTTGATGACTCTCCGGTTTCCCCAAAAGGGGATCACTTTGCCTTAAATCCAAGCAGCTGAGGTTTCTCCTGACTGACTGACTGATTTGGTGTAGTTTTTGTCAGGAATCATACTACTGCGCACGTTGTCAAGTGATAAATCTGCCCCTTGCCTCCCAGAGAGGAGCAGCCTCTTTCAGTTCAGAGAGAATTAAAGCCATTCAGGGATTCGTCTGAAGCTCAAAGTTTCCCTGAACCGGAGCCTCGAAGCCAAGAAATGAACTTTTCCTCTGGAAAGCAGACTTTTTCCTCCCAGGCAGACTTTGTCACCTGGAGGCGGGTTAACATCAACTTACTTAAGGCCTTGATTTTTCACAGAGGCTGTTTGGCTCGTCGTGCCGAGAGTAGCAGAGCGAGGCTCATTTGCATGCTGCGTTAGTAACATTTACACTTTCCTACTATTTCACCTCCTGCAGCCCAGCAGGGCCCAGCCTCACTCCCTCTGAACAGGATGAAAAGTAGGCTTTAGAGAGCTCACACAGAATAAAAAGAAGGGCTCAGTTTTCTCAGAAACTCTTCTGTGGAGCCTCTTTGTGCTTATCATGCAGAGTGTGTGTCGAGGTTGTTGTCACTGGTGGCATCTCTTCATAGTGTCGGAGTGCAGACAGTGGCTCGAGATGCAGGGAGAATAATCCATTGGAAGAGCCTCAGCATCCAGTTCAGGAGTAATCAGAGTCTCCAGACCTGCTGGGACAGGCCGGCGGTTATTAACTAGAACATAACTCCACTACTCTGAGCTTCGTTTGGTGGATTGATTCCCCGTCTCATCCTGTTCAAGTGCTGCTGAAGCTCTGCGCAGAGCAGCAGAACCACCAGTGTGTGTGTGTATGTGTGTGTGTGTGTGTGTGTGTGTTTGTGTGTTATGTAATGACGTAAAGTGTATTGAAACAGCTGAAATGGGGAAAATGTGCCATGTAGGTTCAGTCCATTTACTTTTTAAGTAGTAGTTGTAATCGATTGCTAATTTTCAGAAAGCTGCAGAGCATGGATTCTCTCTGATTTAAGTCTCTGGTGAGAAAATAACTTGTGGAGCAGACTAATCCATCTCCTGCACCTCTTTATTCACAGTCTGCTGGAGTTCATGCTTTGAGACCTGATTTACTGAGCGCCTGCAAAAAGCCGTGATTTTGTGACGGCTGAAGATGTTGCTGACCGTCTGAAGTGAATTTCCAAATCATTTTTTGATTTTGCTGACTCCACATTGATGCAAGCAAATGTTCTTGGGGGGGAGAGACCTCGAGGTCCACCCAGAACCTCCTGAGAGTGGTTTCCAGGATCCACCAGAGGAGTTGGATCGTGTCTTGCTGAGCCTGAGGGGAAAAGGCAGATCTCTGGATCAGCTGCAGGAATGTGAACAGCATTACGGAAGGGAATTATTGATGCAGGTGATGAAGTTCTTTGCTCGCTCCGTTGCTTGTTAAAGTAAAACCTGTGAGATATAAAACGGTTTGAAACCCGGTGGTGGTGTTTGGTCAGACTGTTTGAAACTTTATGGGTGTGCTGGTTTGACTCTCGGCATAATAAAGAGATGGTGTCTGGAGATTGTGGAGCGCCGGACAGATGAAACCATTTTCTCCTGAAAATGACTTTAGCTGGTCTCCCGGGTCATAACTCTCTCTGTCTCACACAAACAAACCACTTCGGTCTGTTTAGAGGCGCCACAGTGCCCAAGATGCCCCGCTGTAATATCATTCTGTTTCAGGACACACTGAGACAAAGGGCTCTTGTTGCCATGGCGACGAACACTCAGACCGATTTAAAGATGAGAGTTGATGAATATATTCTTTAGGAACACGTCTATACTGTCTGTGGGAACATTGGACGGAGTTAATAGACCTTTCAAGATGTCATCTGATGGAGAGAAGGAGGCGAGGGAGGTGAGGTGAAGCGAGGCGGTGGGTTTTGTAAGCGTAGCAGAGAGAGTGAAACTGTTCCGAAGCATTTTCCCTCCAACGCGACGGCCTCCATAGCAAACGTTTCAGTCAATCAAAATCGATTGAAATTCAAATTGATCAGTTTTGTAAAGTATTTGTTCCATTATCTGTACATTTCAGGTGTCCTACTTGAGGCGATTGATCATTTATTCATATGAAACTTCACGCTTGCTGTCACATCACATCTCTTGCACTGATCGCTGACTACTGTCCATTCAACCACACACTCGTATCCATACACACACCGCAGGAACCGACCACATACTCTTTTCTGTTCCTGATATCTGTAGAACAGTTAGAACACACACACGTCAGCACATGATGAAGTAGTGGAACAAATCAGAGCTGGACTGGGGGCGGGGCAAATGCCCGGCCCCCTTCAACTCAAATAATAAAGCTCATGATAACAATCGTTTCACAACATACAGCATCATGCCTTAAACAGCGGGGCTTACAAGCTTCAGCACCACGGAGAGCGACTACGTCATTTTTAAGTCCATCAAATGGACAAGAAGTATATCAAGCCAAGAGGATGGCGAAAACAAGAGGCTGCATGGTCACTGAAATAAAACCACACAAGTTCAGTTCAGCACCATGGATAGCGACCACATCGTTTTGACACACTCTTCAACTATTCCAACTCAGATCCTGCTTTAGTAGCTACGAAGTTTAGTCAAACTGGCACAGCGGCCCACATGTTCACAAACGTAATGTCATTATGAAATACTGTTGGTCTATTCGCCACTGTTTGAAGGGCGTACAATGAGCCTTGTGCTCCATGAACTCGTCCACGATGCTCTATATATCCATTTTGTTTGTTCTCTCTTTCTCAAATCACGGGAGGACCCACCTAGTCCGGCTCTTTTGGGCCGTGGTCGAGGCCCGGCTCCCTGAAGTCGTGCCTCGGGAAGAGATATATTGACATATTGCTACAAGAATTGGCCCCGATTGTAATTAACGGCTGTATCTCCATCGGATCTGGAGCTCTGCAGTGGGTTTGCCATCCCCACCACATTTGTCTGCACTGTGGAGTGCAAGGGGGAATTTTTATTGTGGAGGACCGGCATCCAGTCATCTGTGGCATTGCAAGTCATGTTGGCTGCCGTATGCAGAGAAACTAGACAAGCTGTCGGATCACTAGCGACCTCGCTGCAGCTGCAGGGTCCGTCAAGCCACAAGTAAAATGCATCCATTGGAAATACAGCTGTTTTTTACAATGGGGGCTAATGCTGGTAGCCATATCTGTGCTTGTAGCTACTGCTGCGTGGCGTAACGTTCCGCCCCGCTTCCGTTCTACATCCAGTGTGAAATTGGCTCTAGTCTCCATGACAGGTGATGCTAAACAGACTGTGCACATACTCTGGGATTCTCTGGGCACAAATCATAGGAGGGTCTGCCTTCTCCAGCTCCCGCTGAAGCTCCACCCCTGGGATGAGTAGTTTGGAAATGTTGAAACCTTTAGACTTTTTTTCTCCACCATTACTGAATAAGTGAATAACAATCTGTGTTGTGTTCTTTGTTTTCTAGAATATAAATGACACTTGTAAAAATATTCTGGTTTACACCACGTCAGTGGGTTACAACTGAACGCTGCTACAGTAAAACCGCCGTTACTGCTGAGTGTGTCCAGTGGAAAATAAATGTCAACAAGAAAAAAACTGCACAGCAGAATTCCAAGGAAAAATGATTAAATGAGCTTCAGAAAACAGAAACAGAGCTGCAGGAGTTCAGTGTGAGAAACTTGTGAGGGAAACAAAAGCCTGTTAACATGATGAATCGGGAGCTAAAAGCGGGAAGAACAGAGCCGAGGAACACATTCACAGAAGGTTCTGGACCTGGATTACCAAATGGGTCTTCCACAGCGGTGCTGCACACAGTGTGGAATCAGCTGTTATTTGCAGCCCACAGTATTTCATGTTCAGTGTAAATCAGTGTGAGAGGTCAGAATGAGAACGTTTAGGAAAGAGCTTCCAGTGAGATCACAGTGGTGTGAGCGTTGACATGTTTGCAGACTGAGCCGGCGCCGGCCCTCCACCCTGCGACTCGTCTCGGATGAGTTGACCCTGCAGAGCAGGAGGTCGTCCCTCAGTCCCTCTGCGGCCGCTCGCCTCTCTCAGCAGATAAAGGGCTGTTGACAGTGAAGAAGAGGCTCCATCTCGCTCTTAATTGAGGTGAAGACCTTCTGAGGAGAAGAACTCCTCATGCATCCATCTTATTTACCTGCTTCACCAGGGGTGGGGGTGGGGGGGTAATGGGTGGCTGGAGGAGCTGACAGGGTCCACCTTCGACAGCTCCCCGGTCCATCACAGGGCCAACACACAGAAACAGCACCAGACCGCCTAACAGGCCTGTGAGTGGAGTGTTAGAGCTGAAGGGACCAGTGACGATGTGCACATCGATACCAGAGTATAATATCACCATATCGGCTTTTTCATCAGTCTTTATGTTATCGTGGTAACATTTCTCACTGGTTAACAAAACTGCTTCTTCTGTCTCTCAGACCCGGGATAAAGAAAAATACCTACCTTTGTGTATTTTAATCACTTTAATTCTAAAGAAAATATATTTAACTTGTTTCTCTCGACTCACAAGCTGAGTTAAGCTCATAAATTCACATACGGTGACACAAGGAAGTCTGTGTTCTTGCGCATCACGAGGCAAAGGGAGAAGATTCAAACTGTGTAACAACCACTGCAGCACCATGTCAATGCCAATCAAACATTTCACTAATCCATCAGGACAATTCAGCTTCATGTTAATAACCTGCTGTGTTCGAATCAGAGAAACAGCTTTTTCCAGATTGAAAATATTTAGAACAACCTGGAAATCAGTTCTTCAACTCAAATCTGTTGGACACATTTATCCTCATCAGTGCTATGCTCAGTGTCTTCTCATTTATCCTCCTGTGATCGCTGGTTTAACGGAGCGTTGAGCTGGAAAATGTGTGATCAGTCGCATCAAAGGCGTCTGTGAAGGAATAAAACCCATCAGAGGAACTCGGAGACGTCAGGTGGACGATTTCATGTCTGTTGGTAGAGATATTACCATTAGGAGCTGCTCTCAGTGGAAAACAAGTAATGATCGTTCAACATACTGGGAGGACTTTCTATGAATGTATTAATCTACAGAATGTAATGTGATTTAGGACATCTGGAAACATGTGTTGTACGTTACTGTGTGTGTCTCGTTTGAGAAGCAGGTGTAAACCCGCTCATCCGGTGCTGAGAGTCATTTCCTCAGCTGGCCCTCCAGGACTTTGACCTGCTGACTTTAGAAGCAGGTATTTCCTGTGTTGTGGCCCTTCTGACATCCTGTATCTCGATCTGGACTGGTTTCCATCACCTTGAAAGACCTGGCTTTGACCTCTTTGAACCAGTTCAGCGTGAACTGATCGAGCCACTTGGAAAAGTGAAATGTGACTTATGACCAAGTCCAGTTTTGAGATTTACTGATGTAATAGGAAGACCTTAAACAACACCTGTACAGGAACATG
The DNA here is from genome assembly GCF_902148845.1 of Salarias fasciatus. Lineage (NCBI taxonomy): Eukaryota > Metazoa > Chordata > Actinopteri > Blenniiformes > Blenniidae > Salarias > Salarias fasciatus. The sequence goes on along the minus strand of NC_043758.1, from coordinate 38,763,985 downwards.
AACGAAGAAGATGAACCCAGATCTACCCAGTCCCGGGTCTCTCACTCTGCTGTCGGTTACCAGATCGTCTTCAGATACGTCATTTGAAGTATTTTATAGCTTTGCCTTGTGGACGGATTCTTGTGCATGATCTGAAATTGAAATCATTTTGAAAGATTCAGGCTAATGATTTGAAAACATTTTGGATGCTGGACTGATGTGAGTCTCTGATCTTCTAAACAAATATCATTTCCTGAAGCAAGAAGGAAAGGACAAGGAAAGGACACATCGGTCCCTCCAGAGAAACAAACACAAACGCTGCAGTCCGTCTAAATCAAACGCGTCTTCGGGTCTTAATGGATTTAAAGAGGAATCGATACAAGCCCCAAACTTTACTGCAGCCTCAGTACTCAAACTGTTTATGGTGTTTTCCGCGACACTAAAGCTGTAATGAGATCTGTTCAGGTGGACCAGCTGATAAAGCCTGGAAGTCATCATGTTCAGTGTGACTCTCCGTCACTCATCATCTCCACTGCTCAGTCACATCAGGACATTTCAGGTCCGTCAGGTTCAGTCACCAGTGAGAGAGACAGAAAAGTAGATCCGTCTCTGAAGTGAACAGACCAAACCTGCTTCATGTTTTCATTTCATCTCACAAAATATATCAAACCTGATCATCATTTAAGGGTTTCATCTCCCAGCTGTGACAGTGTTGCTGCTGTACTGCAGCACTGCTGGGTGGACTGGAGAGCTACTCTCTGGTTCTCTGCCCTTTGACTGACAGTTGAAGGTGAAGTTTCAGACCATCAGATGGTGTCGTGTGATAAACTGGACAGCAGGACGTCATTTTTATGAATTAAGACAAGTTACACCGTTCACACACAAGGAAAAGTCATCAGTGTCAATTAGTGATCAGAAATGACTTTTGTTGGCCACAGAAAGGCCTTTTCCTCCATGTTGGAGCTTCACCTGAAACATCTCCTGAACACTGCTGGTGGAGAAACACCACACACACACACCACACACACACACACACACACACACACACACACACACATGCACAAGCTGAAGTGTGTGTGTCTGCTGTGCTCATTATCGGTGATCCATCTCCGGGGAAGAGAATGTCGCTAATTGACTGACATGTATGCAAATGAAAGCCGGTCACTGGCCTGCGTCTCTCACGTGCACACTCTGTTAATGCCTGTTCATGTGTCGATGCGCCCGTCTTCCTGCTCCTCTGCCGCTGAGCCGGTGATCATGTGGGATGCGGTGACGTCTGGGCGCGCTCGCCTGTGTGTGTGTGTTTGCGGCGCCTGTGGGAGGCTGCAGAGTTTTTCAGTGTCTGTGTTTCAAAATGCCACTCCGAGTGAAATCCTCTCATCTGCCCCGCTCTCGCCCCTCTCTCTGCAGCCTGCCACCGGGTAGGAGCTCTATGTGGATCAGGAGCTGAAGCCGGAGCACCTGGGACTCGTGGTGAGTTCCCCGTTTCCTCCTCCTCTGCAGTAAGTGGGTCAGACGTCGGGAGCGTGAAGCGTCGCGGGCGGCCTGCAGGACCTCGGCCTCGTCACCCGCAGCCCGTCACGGCCGCGCAGAGTTTTGTGGTTGCTGAATAATAGACGCGGTCTTGTTCTCTGTGAGATTGTGCTGTGTGTCAGCCTCAGGGAGAAACTGTCCTCACTGCAGCAGCAGAGATGTGAAGTGTTTACCTCCAATATGGAAAGCTTCAGTGGTTGATTCACTCTGCTATTTATTGAAGATAAAGAGTAACTAGTAACTAGAGAAAGTAACACTTTGATTTTTCTTCTTTATTCGTTGATGTGTGAAGATTGATGATGAACAAGCAGAAACTGAGAGACAGCAGCATGACAACGCTAAAGACACGTAGTTTCTGGGTGTGGTCCTGAAGAAAGCTATTATTTGTATGTTGGAGTGTTTCCCCAGCGTAATGGAGATGAACCTTCTCCTCAGCACGATTCACTTCCTCTTGTCAAACAGCACAGTGATGTTTTCCTGCTCGCTTTCAGTTTTTAATGCATTCTGCTGCATCTTCAGCCTACTGGAAACCAAATCATCCATTATGTCATAAAACAACAGAAAGACGTTTTGTAACTCATTTGACTTAGTGTCTCACACACACACACACACACACACACACACACACACACACACACACACACACACACACACACAGTGAGCAGTTAGACTCTGGCAGCAGTGAGCTTTCTGTTGGAACAATCAGACAGAGAAACAAACAAACACTCGGAGCAGCGCTCTCGTGTTCACCAGTGAAGCGGCTGCGGGGGCTCGGAGGGCTAGCACAGTGCATTCTGGGTAACAGCAAGTGGAACGGTTCATTAGTTGTCTCCCACGGCAACCCAGCCAGGTGATGAATGGGTGCTGTCGGAGGATCTCTCCCGCTCTCCGATCAGACACCAGGTCTGAGCAGCAGGCGGCGAGCCGGCCGATGCTGATGGTTGTTCTACTGAAGACGTTATCGAGGAATTCACCGCCGTTCAGCATCTGCAACGACAAATCCCCACAATAATCCCAGGAATGCTCGTGCCCCTCACAGTAGGACATCATGGCAACGTCAGCAGGTCTGAGGTACATGAAGATAAATAAGCTTCGTGTCGAGCTGACAGAGAGAGAGACAGCAGCTCCTTTCGAGCTTCACACAACAGAAACGTAGAAATGTCACTGGAAAGAAATATACACAATATATTCACAGACTCAGACTTCCAGCATCAACGACTCTTGAAAGAATCTGAGTTTGATGAAGCATTTGATTCAGACATATCCAGAAATAAAGAGCGAGGGGAAGGTTCACGATGCAGTGCTGAAATGTTGAAAAAGCTCATTTATTTATAGTGGAGAGGCAGACGGAGCGCGGCGCTGCTGGTGTGTTGATGACGCTTCCTTAAAGAGTTCTTGATGCTGGAAGTCTGAATCTGTCAATGCGATCGGAGAACTGGGATATTTCTTCACTGGGCCTCTTCTGTGTTTCTGTTCAAATCTGTTCAAATAACCCAACTGAGACATTTCAATAACTGCAAAACATGGAACAATAAATAAATAAATAAAAAGCTTAAACATTGAGGCCCTGATGACCTAAAACTACGGCATTACTGAGTCCACCTGGACACCCCCCCCCCCCACACACACACACACACACACACACCCTCAGCCACAAGACTATTAGAGTTGCATTTGTTCTGCTGTATGATCTCTCTCCTCCTCCTCTGATCTCTATATACTTTATCGGTCCATTCAACCCTTTTCCCAGGAGACCAGCATGATTATGAGAGAAACCTGCGATACGGTTTACTCACATTTTATAACATTACTTCTAATAAAGCAAATTTTGAAACTTTAATTAGATGCAGTACCTTTTTAAATGTATATACTCTGAGCCCTGTATAACCGTGTGTGTGTGTGTGTGTGTGTGTGTGAGCGTGTGTGTGTGTGTGTGTGTGTGTGAGTGAGAGGCGGAGCAACACTGACAGATGTATTTATGGATCCAGTGTTGCAGAGCGTTCAGCAGCAGAATAAACTGTGTGTGTGTGTTTTTCTGTGTGTGTGTGTGTGTGTGTGTGTGTGTGTGTGTGTGTGTGTGTGTGTGTGTGTGTGTGTGTGTGTGTGTGTCTGTGTGTGAGAATGTGGGTACGTGCTCACATGCGTGCACGTGTAACTGTAATGGCTGATGAGTCTCAGGTGTGTTGAAGTGAAAACAGCCTTGATATATTTAGAAAAGGAGAACGTGACTCTGACTCGAAGCTGACTGGATCTTCTGCTCTTCAGATACATGAAAAACAAAAAGCTGATTAATGTGATTCAAACTTATGGTCTGTGGGCTCAAACTGGGCCACCATACAGATGATTTTACAGGGGACAAATATAATGAAAAGATCCTCCTGTTACAGCAGTAAACTCTGGACGGCAGCAGAGTGGCTAAAGCTGAGCAGCTGCAGCAGCTCCTGGGACTGAACCAGCATTCACCCACAAACCCTGTCAGCAGGACGTCTGTGTGAACATCAAGGCTAAAGGCAGCAGAACATCTCACAGCTCTGGAGCTCAGTCCCCACAAGTTAATGAAGGTTTGCACGGAAACAAACAGTCACAGAGGCATATTTTTGGAAGCTGATCCACAAACACTGAGGATTAATGGAGTGGCCGTTTGTTTTTGTTTTTGTTTTTGTTTTTGTTTGCTGTTGTTTGGATGTATTTGACAGCCTCCTCCACCCACATGTCCCGCTCAGTGGCGTTCTGTGTTTGTGTCCGGTTCAGTCTCTCAGCACAGGGAGACAAACCTTCCCAGCAGACCAGTCTCATGTTTTTCGGTGTGGAGTGAAGCTCCATGTGATTATATGTTAGTAAAACAACCCAGAAAACAGATTTCAGCAGGATACAGTGACTGAATGAATTAAAATAGGAACGGCTCTTTCAATCCCAAAGACGAGTTGTTTTCCAGAAATTCCAGGCAGCCAGCTGAAATGTGGGACAGCTCGGGGCGGGAAAACGGAGCCGTGTTTGTTTACTGTAGAAAGATTCACCTCCCATTCTTTATTTATTAAGCAGTCAGTGTCAGCGGCAGGATGAGGAGAGGACTCGCTGCTGTGGGAGCATCCTTCTCCTGGAATCGTCCGTCCCACCCCAGAAAAGGACAAGTTGTCCCCTGCTTATGCAGTTTTCCAAAATCGGCCCTAAAATAGCCTTTTTCTTGTCTTACGAAAAATAAAAAACATTCCAATTGATTGGAGACGGTAGAAATCATGGAAAAGGTACTCTTACATGAACACATGTTTTCACAATTAAACTCTCAGTGCCCAAACAATTAAAATACTGATATGTCTTGGTTCAGATTATAAAGGTAAAACATTTGAATTCATAGTGTTTTTGCATGAATTGATCATAAAATATGATCTAATTTATTTCTGCAGAGAAACAGAGACCTGATACCTGACTTTAACATTTCCAGCCAGTGAGCAGAGCTGAGGATGCGATTCAGAGCTGAAGTTGTATTTCTGAGTCTTCTCACCAGCGTTTGGTCGAGGGATGTAAACCAGGCCGGTAGAGACTGAGGGTCGCGCACGGCTCTGATTTCCAGCTGACAGGCTGTTTGGCAGCAGCCTGAGGACTGAAAGTGTCTTTAGAGACGAACACAATGAAGAAAACACTCGGAGAATGGAGCGATCACGCACACCCAGCTGCAGCTTCTCTCCACTTTCCCTTTTCCATTCACGTCCTGTTTACCCTCAGTTTACGCACCGATCCCACACCTCCTTTCGGACTGCTCTAACATGCAGGGGCTTATTGCAGCCTGGGGATTCCAGCTGGATGCTCTCAGCCTGATCGGTGATGAAAGTCGGGTAGAAACCTGAGCTTCGTGACGGTGGAGCGAGATCCAGCAGAAACAGCGTACACGGATCATAAATCATTCACAAGCTGAAGAGCTGGAGGTCTGCTTTCTCTTTTTTCACGAGTCCAATAAATCAGCAGGACTTCTGAAGTTTTCTCCTGGAACTAAAAGGTTTGCTCCTAAAATCCAAGAGCTCCTCCTCAGATCTCGAGGCGTGTTGAAATGATTCACATGGCTTTACACTGGGAACAGAAAAAAGAAAACAACCCATTATAACTCTGAAAAAGTATTTGGCGATCGATTAAACCTTTTAATGTGACTTAACAACCAGCGGTTCATCACTCCATGCCATAGAAGACCCAGAGTCTCCTTCATGAGGGAATGTGATGAGCAAACAGCATAAAGCCTGCTCTGTCTGGTCTCCAGGCTGGACGTTCCTCACAGCAACACAATCAGGCCGACTTGATCGGAACTCAGAACAGTTTTAAAGAAACAAGAAAAAATTGATTGAATGACTTCTGAGATCCACAGAAAGCAGCGTGACCTGCTAGATCCTCATAAACTGTCTTTATGTCTTGACTGTATGTCTGTAAAACCTTCTTTTGAGCCTTGTCAAATGAGGCTTCTTTCATAATCAGGATGTTCTTACAGGATGTTTCTACCAGCAGTGTCTTGAAGCTTCCTCCTGCTGCTATCAAAGACAATAAAATGCTCTGAAAAGGGATTTTTCTGGTCATTCAGATTAGAAACTGTGTAAAGTTGGAAGGAAGAGAAATGATTTTGCTGATAATTCTGCCAGTTGTGTGATGATCAACACTTGATCTGTTTGTAGCAGATAGGAGATATTCAGGTTTTCTGAAAACGCTGATGAAGCTCTTTTCTTTTTTCTCTTATAACAATCCAGAGCATTTTATGTTGTAAAAAGGCATCAAACAACCAGAAAATATGTAGAAAACAAGAAGCTCTCAAACTGATAGACAAGGGGCAGGATGGGAGTCAGAACCAGTTCTTGTTGGGAACCGGTTCCCAACAAGAACTGGCACATGATTCAGTTCCTTGGAACCATGTGCCAGTTCTTCAAATCGACTCCCTGGTGGATTCCAGTGGCGCAGTGATGCCATTCAGCAGTGCAGCCAGCAGGAAATCCTCCCAATATGCTCTAACATTTGCACACACAGCATGCGCTGACTTTGGATGGATGTTGTGTTTTCGACCCGCTGCGGTGAATCTCGGCCCGGCAGAGAGCCCGTCCTCTGCTGTTATTGCTGACACTTTCTGTCACTGCAACAAGAAACTACACGAGAACCAGTAAAGCGCCGGGTCGTTGAGCGGAAACTGGAATCAGAATTGTGAAAATCGGATCACTTCCCATCCCTGGACACGGGACTCGACAGGAACGTGAAACAAACATGAATAAAACAAGACCACCTGCTCATGGTTTGTTCTTTTTGTGACTTGTGGAGAGTCAGTGTGAAGATCGGAGCTGAATTTCTCGCATTAGATGAGATGTTCAGTCACGTCCTCGCTCTCTTTCCTCTCTTTCCTCTCGTTCCTCTCGTTCCTCCAGCCCTTCGAGCAGTTTTGGGACCCCAGCGTTTTTTTGTTTTCTGTTGCTCAGATTGAGTTTTGAAGGCCGCCTCTGTGCGCTGGACCATCCTAACCTGGTGTTTTCTCACTCCGGCCTCTTCGCCAGTCTCTGACACTCATTGTCTCCCTCAAACGAGCCGGGCTCAGCAGGCATAAAGAAAATGATTGTTGAGAGACCAATTTGCTCCCTGATTTAGCCTCGCCTTACCCTAATGAGAATTTGTGTGTGTGAGTGTGTGTGTGCGAGGGAGGGAGGGAGGGAGGGTGGGAGTGGAAAAGAGAGCGTGTTTGTCAGCGTCCCTTTGTTGTTTGTGCTTGGCGGAGAGCCTGGGAGCCTCGGAGCTTGGGTCCCGGGTCCCGGTGGACGGAGGGAGTCTGGCCTGATGGCGGCGGAGAGACGAGTCCAGGGAGCGGCTGCTGCAGCTGCTTTAACTTCCATCAGAGTTCTGTTTGTTTCACATCAACTCTCGGGACTGCTGAAGAAGTTGGATCAAACACAGCATGTTGTAGTGGAAATAATGACTCAACTTTGTTTCTGAGGTAAAATAATTAAAGGCTCCATAACATTCCAGACTATCATTTTTTTTTATCTGTTTCCGTTCTTTTCAGTAATTTGCTGATTGCAGGTTAGAATAAAAAAACAGAAAACAGCACCTAACATAGTTTGTCATTGTTACCACACATCCAGATCTTTAGACAAAAGCCGAAATAAAGCCTGATATGACAATGAATAGAAAAGTCTTCTCTCTGGTTTATTGTGTTTCTGATTGAGTTCTCTGAACAATCAGATCTGCTACGAAGCTGCTAAATGACGAGTCAAAAGAGCAAAGAAGTATTTCTGAAAAGCCTCTGAGTTTCAGTTGGAGCTGCTGTGTTACATGTTTCACTGGGGAGTCTGGAGAGTTAACTGGAAATGAGACATTGAAAAGGAGAAACGCAGCAGATGCATCATGGGAAAGAAAACACCACTTTATGGCCAAAAATGTGACTGTGTTGGTTTTCACAAAGACGTGATCGACTCTGACTCTTCTCTTAGGAGAGAGAATAGCCAAAATGTTAGAAACTATCCAGAATGGATCAAAAACAGCTCAAACCGTTAAAATGACTAATATGATGAGAAAAAACTGGTCAGAAGTCAAAACTCCTAAACAACCAAACCAGCTGATTCAGCTAAAAATGTTAGTCAAAATGTCAAAATGGTTTCTAAAGCTAAAACAACTGCATTAATTCTAAATTACAGTCATGAATCTTTATGAATGAACACTTTGGTTAAAGCGTTGGTCACTTATTGATCGCCTTTCCGTCTCTGATCTGCAGAGGAAAGTCCTCAATCCTCCATCTCATCTCGATGCAGAGAAGTTTTGGCAGTTCCCACAAAAGCAAAGCGACCGAACGGAGCAGGGGGAGGGTGACGGATTCCCTGCTGTCACGTCTTCTTAAGTTGTGTTGGACGGATTTCTCATAACAGTGAAATGACTGTCAGCTGTCTGAAGGACAGTTTCTCTGCTGTCAGGAGAAACTGTGTTTGTGCAGCACAAAAATGAAGATTAGAGGCGAGCGGGAGAGTGTCGGCAGAGAGCGAGGACCGGAATGAAGGAGGAAAACACCAGGGAGCAAGAAGCCAAAGTGTTGTGCTGCCACAGCTAATGCAGTCTGTGAGTGAGGGATCGGAGCAGTGTGTCTTCGGAGTACTCCAGAGCTGCAGCTGTCCTCGCAGCGCGGCACTCCGAGCATCACCTCCCAGCTTTTAACCTGGTTTCACCTCACACCACTCCTTCTGACCCACAGCGGTCGAGAGAGGAAGCCTCAGAGTGGAGGCAGGTTACATAAACAAGTCACATACGTCACACGTGTTCAACATTAGATCATTGTAACCTAATAAAAATCTCAACTGAAGATTTAAATAAACTTAACGCTGATATTAGCATAGCTGAAATACAAAAAGCGATTTTGTCCCTTAAAAGTGGGAAAGCACCCGGACCAGACAGTAAACCAGTTGACCTTTATAAAAAAATCAGCAATATTCTTACACCATTTCTCCATAGAATGTAGTAATCTCAACTGGATGGTAATCTACCACTTATACTAACTCAGGCAAGTTCTTCTTAAGAAAGGCAAAGATGAATTAGAGGTAGGCTCGTATCGTCCTTTTTAAGTCCCTTTCCGTCCCTTTTAAGTACAGATGGTAAAATTTATGCAAAAATCCTAGCGAATAGACTCAATCCATTAATGACTAAATTAGTTGACGCCGACCAAACTGGCTTTTAGCCAATAGAAGCTCAACATCCAGTCAACAGCGACTGTTTCATATCTTATACACAGAAAGAAAAGGACACAATGACCTTGCCATATTAACTTATGATGCAGAAAAGACATTTGATGAAATAGAATGGAAATATCTTTTTGAAGTACTTAATTGATTAAATTTGAAAGAGAAGTTCATAAACTGGATCCAACTCTTGTATACAAATCAAACTGCACAAATAAACACAAATCATGGTTTGTCTACCTCTTTTAAAGTGTTTAGAGGAGCACGACAAGGCTGCCCTCTGTTGGCACTAATCTTTACCCTCGCTGTTGAACCACTTGCACAAAGTATTTGTTTAGATCCCCTAATATTTGGCTACCAAACTCAAAATACAAGTAATACATTTTCATTATATGCTGATGATATTGTGCTATATGTGACAAAACCTTTCTATTCTTAAAAATAAAGATGTGTTCAGCATGCAGAACATGTGACAAAAGCTTTGCTTCATTATTAAATATGACAGAGAAAGAAGCAGTTTATGCCCCGAAGCTGCCAAAGCAGTGGCCTCCTCTGTTTGTGCCATGATTTCTGTTCCGCTTCCAGCTGATGCTCCTCTTCACCCAAACCATTACATAAAAACATCCACGGCACTGAACAGAGACACAGAATCCCAGAAGGCCTCAGAGGCTAAGCTGAGGATGACCCCTGACCTCCTAGTGGAAGGTGGGGGTATTAAACCCCCCGGGGGTCAGCAGAGCGTGTTGCAGGCTGCTGAGAGCTGCAGATACCAGCACGGACTCAGCTGGCTGTTGAATCAGGATGAAATCTTTGGGCAGGGTTTTCATCACCATAGAACTGAGCCGCTGTTTCCTGCATGACGAATCCTTCATGACGAGTTTAGAGTCAACAACTGGCACCGGAGCCAATTCCACAGACACAGGAAGAACATGCAAACGTCATGGAAAATGCCTTGGCACGCCATTGAACCGCGGTCCCCTTGTTGTGTGGTGTATCAGAGCAAACCGCTGCACCTCTGCGCCGCCCATGAGAGGTTCTCAGAACAGGAAGCAGGAAGCAGGCTCCAGGCGGCCGCGGCAGAGGCCAGGTTAATGCGTTGGCCTTTAAAGGCTCCCGGTGCTGAAAACAAGCAGCCGCCGTCAGACGGCCCCGGCGTCGATTCCTAACAGCTTATTAATGACCGGCAGTCGATGTGTCAGCGCAGCCGCGGATCAGGTTCAGAGGACAGCCACGCGCTGCTAATCAGCGTCGACAGGAAGCTTCAGCTTCAGACGCTTTGTTGGCTCCACATTCATTTATACCCAGAAGGTTTTGAGCTGGAACTCAACACTCAGGACTCGCCGAGCTTGGTCTGCTGGTTGATTTGTGTAGAGAATAAAAAATCAATTTATTTATTTTGCACCAGATCAGTCAAACCTGCACTAGTGTCTGGAACAGATTAACTGTCCAGAAAAGCCAGGATCTGATCAACGTCTTTTGCATGTCAGGAAGAGTTTCAGAGTTTTATCTCGTCTTTTTTTCTCAAGTCAAGACCTTTATTCATTACAAGCATAATTATACAGTTTAATGTGTGTTGAAATGTGCTTCACAGCTGCTCCGGAGCTACAGGCCAATGTTGTGAAACAGTTGGGTTTAAGAAAATAACCCAATTTGCAGCTTTTCTGCACTTCCTCATGCGCTGCGTTTTTCACCAGCAGAAGCCACTGCTTGGTTTTTTTCCACAGTTTGATTTACTGACCGAAAGTTTCAATCTTCAGAACACACCTTATGAAAGACAGTGCAGATAGAAACAGCTGGTGCAGCAGTCAAGACCAGTCATTTTATTGAGTTTTCAAAGCTTACTGGTATTTAAAGCGATACTTCAACATTTTGGCAAATTGGCTCATTTAGCGCAATTCCTTTGTCATTTCGAACAGCATATTTACTTTTTTGTGAGAGCGAGTTGTTGTGTATTCAGAGGCGAGTCGGGGAAGGTTTTCGGGACGGACACAATGGAAGTGGATGGTATTTTTGTTCCCCCTCGTCAAACTCATTAAATACACAATCCAACAACCCCAAAACCCTCTGGTGGACACGTTATAATCCACACATTCACTACGCTGTGGAACACCAACAAATAATATTGTAGCATTACGACACTGAAGCAAATACTGGGAACTACTTTTTCTTTTGAGATCACTACGCCCAGACGCCATGTTTAGTAAGTCGTTCCGTCTTAGCAATCTTCACATAAACAGCTCAATCTGGTCATTTTGCATTAATATTTCACAGCGTAGTGAATGTGTGGATTATAACGTGTCCACCAAAGTGCTTTGGGGTTGTTGGATTGTGTATTTGATGAGTTTGACGAGGGGAGGCAAAAATACCATCCACTTCCATTGTGTCCGTCCCGAAAACCTTCCCCGACTCGCCTCTGAAAAAACAACAGCTCGCCCTCACAAAAACAGTAAGTATGCTGTTCAAATGACTAAGGAATTGCGCTAAATGGGCCAATTTGCCAAAATGTTGAAGTATTCCTTTAAAGCAGAACTTTGCAACTTTTTTACCTCAATAAATGTGTTCCAGAATCCCTGTGGGGGCAAACAAAGACTTGTCACGGTGATTCGCCTGTCCCTCCACTCCCCCCGGGGTCTGAGTCCTGAAAACAGCGCTTGCAATTTCAGAGGCGCGGACCCGACTACATCTCGCGAGAACAAACCTGCTTTACGGCACTCATACGGGATTACAAATATAAAAGCTGTTGGAGTGCGATATCTGTTGTTGTGTTGCAATAGACGATCTTTGCATTATGTGTTGATTGGTTCTAATTTCTGTTGGTAACTGAAAAATAAAGAGGAGTGGCACCTCTTCTCGTAGAAGTGAGCGCGAGTGAGTTCGCTGCACTGAGCTGAAAGCAGCATTCCTCTTTTTAATCAATCAATCAAATTTTTAAACATCTCTTTTTTAGTTTGAGTGTGCGAGGCAGGCGTGTCTACGACAGAGGGAGCGACCGGAGGAAGTTCCCGGGCAGCACGAGGAACTGCTACTGCAAAAGATTTAACAAAAGCACGTAAAACAAACATGAAACCCTCGCTAGCCTTAGCAACGCCACCTTTAGGTACTCACTGATGGCAGAACCAAAAAGACAGAAAAAAAACTTTGTCTAACGAGCGGAAATAAAGGAAACGGGAGTGGGACGCCCTCTGCCCGCGGGGGCGGAGGTGGGGGAGTGGCGGGGGTGGTGATGTGGAGGACGTTTACGACAGTGAGCTTTCACAGGAGACCAGTAGGGGGAGCGCTAAAACAAATCTTGCATAGTTCTCCTTTAACCAGCGGCTCTGAGAGTCTGAGGGCTTCATGAGTTTCATGCTGCTCATCTTTAAAACCCAACAGCGCTGCTCCGACGCAGTGAATATTTACCTTCCTGTCATCTGAGCGACACGACTGTCACGCAGACCGTGAGTGGACCGGTAGAGCCCAGAATGGAGCTGGAATATTTACATTGGGCTCTTCTCTGTGTGGATATTCAATATTTGTGGTTGAAGTTCAGAAAACACAGCGCTGCTTTGAAGTGCATCACCACTATGTGGTTAAAAATGGACCTATTCCCTGTGGCTTGACAAAGTTAAAGAAATCTAGAGGATGGAGGAAATTACTTTTTCATTGAGAATACAACATGACCTGTTTATTAAGAGATGCAGTCCTATAAATGCCCTGTTATTTCAGAATGTGTTTGTTTAATTATTTTTATGTATCCATATGTAACACTGAAGAAGTCCCAGTATGAGCATTTGCAATGCTAAAACGAAATAAAAATTAAGTTCCAAAAAAAAAAAAACACCACAGCGCTGACTAGTGGCCTGGCATAAAAATGACGTTTTCAACATTTCTGGAATTCCATGTGGACGACGATCATTTTCAGAACGTTCCCGTGTGTTTACCTTCTGATGAATGAGAACTCTCTCTCTACCCCCTCCCTCTCTCTCTCGCCCCCCCTCCCCCTCTCTCCCTCTCTCCACCGTCGTTCTGTGATCGATTACCCCATTCGGCTCTCCCGTCCAGCTATAAACAGATTTACTACCTTGTTGCTTCCCTCCTGTTGGTTCTGTTCTCACTCTGCCTCCATCCCTCCATCTTTCTTCTTATTTATTATGGTCTTATTCCCTCTCATTTCTTTCATCCTTTCATTCTTTCTCCCTTCACTTTCACACCATCGTCTCCTTTGTTCATTGCTGATGGATTTTTTCCCACATCAGTCTCTTCGGCTTTTCACTCCCTCCTCCTTCATTGTTTGTGTATTTTTGTTGGTTCACTGCTGATTATTTCCTCTTTTATCAAGCCTTTCGGCAATAAAAACATAAAAAATGGGAGAAAATATGGATTCATTAAAGCCTGAAATATCCTGGTTTGTCCCAACAGTGTCAAAATTGAACATATTATTTAAATATCACTTAGATTAAGATGAAAGAAGCCTCAAACATATTGAAAACCTAATGTGAACAAAAGAAAAAGATTTTTTTTCACATTTAGGAACTTGAATCGGAGAATTTCCACAGACTGCTCTTCAAATCAGGTTTCATGTTTGATGAGGAAAGTAGTGAATTGCTGCTGGCGTTCGTTTCTGCGATGGTGTTGTTTGCTCTCAGTTTTCCTCCCGCCCCTCCCTTCACCCTGCTCTCCTCACCTCGCTGCCTCTTTACCCCTCGGCCACTTCTCCGTCTATTATTATGCACCTCGCATCGCTTCTTTTATCCAACTCCTTTTAACTCCTGCCCTGTAAATCTTCTCTCTCTCTCTCTCTCTCTCTCTCTCTCTCTCTCTCTCTCTCTCTCTCTCTCTCTCTCTCTCTCTCTGAGATCTCTGCAGCTCCTTCCTTCCTCCTCTGTTCGGCCTCTGAGCTGCTGACAGCTGCAGTGTGAAGGTTTTATGTTCTCCAGTGGCTGGCCCATTGGGTGAATTCAATTTCCTGGAAAAGCCTCGAGGTGATTTCCTTCAATCAGGAATATTTAGGGGCCACAGGGAGAACATGCAGACTCCAGTCAACAGGCCTGGATTTCTGAGTCTTCTATTCACTCTGAAGAAACAAGTGATTTCTTTGACCTTCTTGGTTCCTGCATTCCTGTTGTTCCACCAGTTCGATGTCCTAAATGATCCGACACGAAGAGGCAATCCTCAGAACAACACGGAGTCTTTCACTCAGTGATTTGCTCTGAACCTCTGAAAATCAAATCGACGTCAGACAGATGTGGACTGAGGCTAAATGAAGCATGAAGGCAGGATGAGCAGCATCTTTCCTGGACTGAGTCATGTTGTTGACTCACCAGCAGGTGAAGGCGACTCCACCGCAGGGTGGGGGCGTTTCAGGGTGTCTTAACTGAGGAAAACGGGTCAGAGCAGATTCAGGAAGCCAGATGTCACTAGAAACAATAGAAACAGGCAAAGCATGACATGGTGGTTTCAACATTCCTGTTTCCACATATCAAATGGTTTCTCAGCTGTTTTTACCTGTTTCAGAGCAGGGCATCCTCATGCAGCGGATCTTACCATCAAACCCAAATGTATCAAATATAATGTGAATTAGATTTGAAACAAACTTTTTAGACTTCTGAAACCGAAGAGAAGAATGTCCTGGAGCGTTTGATGTGAAGAGGTGTGAAGGGACGACCGCCGCCTGCAGCCACCCGTCTCATGTCGCTGTGAGCACAAACACACCTTTGTGGACCGCCGACATGCAGCGGCGCTCACCCTGACAGCCTGGTTCTGGCTGCCGGCGGCGTCCTGACGGGTTTCCTGCACAGCGTGTCCCATCACGCCAACGCGAAGAGCAACCACACGGAGGCTGAGGGGCTGCGCTCGTCACAGACCGCCTCCCTCCGCTCAGACTCAAACCGCCACTGCGATGAGCCGCTCAAAGGAAACCGCTGGTTTACTGATTGGATTTCTGCAGCTGGGGGAGAGAAGTGTCTCACCTGGAGGGGACGGATAGAAAAGCAGCGTCACTAAACAAATACATGGTCAGAGTGTCAGCCTGTTCACTCCTGAACAAAATCAACAAACCTAGTTCACAACATTCTACAGGATGTGACTTGTGAATTGTAAAAAAACAGAACACAGCATAAGGAGGACTGTGTCTGACAGAGGGAGGTAGATAAAAACACCTTTTCACTGGTTTTTACATCTTCCTGCTGCAGATCAGAGCGGAGTGAGGATGTTTTTAAAGAAAAGCAGGTCGATATGAAAAGACATCAGATTAACATGAAAGTAAAGCAAATTTACCACCACTCGGGCACAAAGCAGTCCTCAGCTTTACAAGGAAAACGAGAAAATACATTCAAACAAGGCAGTTAAGAATCTTTATCTTCAGCAGTTAAAATGATGAAAAGGTCCTCGGAGGTCTGGATCACTGAGGAAACCTCTTCCCGAGGACCTCAGACCTCAGACAGTCTGGATGTCTCGTATTCTTTAAGTAAATCTGTAAACTGTATTTAGACCTGAGAACGTTCCAGGATTTTATAGACCAGAAGTCAGATTTTGAACACAGTCAGCCGGTGCAGCAGAGTCCAAAATACAAATATTACTCCACAAATCTTCACAAGGTCATATTGTGGTCAGAAGTAATGTATGTAATGTAAATGAAATGTAAAGCCATAATTTATGAAACGTGGCGTCGGATGCTGAGACTCAGCAACTTTCCAAGTCTCGAAGGAGAGATTCTTCCACGGACACTAATTCTGTCTTTAGCCTTTAGCTGCTGTTTCAGTGAAGCCCAAAGTTTAGGTTCCGTCCACAGAGGACTGAGAGCAGGTTCAGGCTATTGGAGATCAGAGCTTTAATGTGGAAAAGTTCAGCAGTTAAATCAAGAAGAAACTTCATGAGACAAATCAACGAATACAAGACGCCCCAGGAAGCGAGGAGAGGAGAGCAGTGGAAACAGTCAGGAGAAAGGGTGTGGATTTATCGTTCCAGTCTGAGGTTGTCGTGTTTGAAACCGGAAGGTGTTGGCGGGTGACACCCAGACGGAGGAGGGGGAGGATGAAGGTCCGACTCTGCGGGGTCCATCTGTCCGTCCTGCTGCTCTTTAAATCCACCGTGTGTTTGTACGGTCAAAGAAGGAAGAAAGTCAGCTGAAACATCTCGTCAGCGTCTCAGATTGAGGAGGAAATGGACAGCTGACATTTTGAGGGGAGTCCTGAGTTCATATGACTCAAATAAGAAGTAAACAAACATGAACACAGGTCTCTCCTGCCTCGTCTTGTCCCTCACAGCCGGATAGCTCCCGTCGCTCTCCTGCTTCTCTTCCTCGTATTTTGAATGCGGCCTCCTCTCTCTCTCGCTGCTGCTGTTTGCCTGGTTTTCTTCCTCAGCTTCACGACATCCAGCTGCTTCCTTCTATCCAAAGTTT
Organism: Salarias fasciatus; assembly: GCF_902148845.1. Lineage (NCBI taxonomy): Eukaryota > Metazoa > Chordata > Actinopteri > Blenniiformes > Blenniidae > Salarias > Salarias fasciatus. Next base: position 38,747,413 of record NC_043758.1, on the reverse strand, counting down.
TATTCCCCAAACTCAGCAGAAAGGCACCTTTTCTTTATCCCATGGAAGTAAAAATACACCTTTATGTGCCGAGTCAGATTCTCTGCGGACGGCTTCAGGCGAGTCCTCAGGGCGCCAAGTAATGAAGGAGAGGGTGAGGTTATACAAGCATTTCTCGTCTGTAATTTAAGAGGTGCGATCAAGTGAAAATGAGTCATTTCGATTAATGGAGTTACTCAAACAGTTACTGCAAAACAAGTAACCTTTGTTCCTTTCCATAGACGGAATGATCCATTCCTGTGCACGTCACCGTGTTACTGTAGAGCTTCTGGAACGGCTGTGGCTCAGTCTGATCACTGATTCACACAGCTGAAGCTCCATCAGTCAGTGGGAGGAAGATGCTCTGTAATCTGGACATTAGCTCCAATTAATTAATTAAAGCCATGCACATGCCTGATATTCTGTATTGATTGAAGGAAATATGCTAAATGATCAGCCTCCACATGTGTAACTGTGCAAAACATGGAAGAACATGGAAACTCCACAGAGGAAAACTGGCCTGTTTATCAGAAGAAGCCTCAGAATGCGTCTCTCCGGTCCTTGGATCTCGTCCCACGTCTCTGTTCTCTGTGTGGCGGTGACTCAGCGTCAGGTCTGTGCTGATTCACCTCCTCCTCTCTCTTTATGCTCACATGCAGATGCCTGAGCGTACTCCAGCGCTCGCTCTGCTGGTTATTTGCTGAACCATATATGAGCAATACAAACATGGCGTGAATGAAGCGGAGCTTATGTTGGCCCAGATGACTGGAGCGTCTCTGCTCCTGAATAAGATGTGGCGCTGAAGATGAAGAGCATTGATTTTGTTGGATGTTTGTGTTGTGGGCGTACAGGCAGCAGCTCTTCTGAATAGCACTGCGGCACAGTGTGTCTTCTCTGTGTTTACAACCAGGACTGCAGGCGGGACTTCATCAGAGCTGAGATGCTGGAGCCATCATTCCCTCAGCGACGTCCGTGAATGTCTGAACACTCATTTCATTCATATGCATCCATATTTATTTATTCATTCATTCTATTGTCTGATTTGACAGAAAACTGAGGCAGTTTGTGGTCGTGGGCACGGTGGTCCAGTGGGTAGTTCTGTTAGATCAGGAAAGTATGCGTTTGGGCTCTTTCTGTGTGAGGTCTGCATGTTTTCCCTGTGTGTTTCTTATTGTGACTTCAGCTTCCAGTATCAGATCAAAGATGTGCTGAAGCCTAAAATGTCACTTCATGTGATTTCTCTTCATGAAGCTGCTGCTGTCTGATGATGCTGTTTACATGATCTGGTCATTCCAGAAATCACAACATGATCTGATTTTTCATGTGCAGGAGAACTGATCACTGAAATGGAGTCATGACCTGCCGTCCATCCAGTGTTCATCTTAATAAGAAATAATTCAGAAGGTGAATTTGTGGTTGGTGGAGGGCTTCGATAATCAAACTGTTTTCCAGTTAGTGGTGGAAACTTAAGAGGAGTTTTTTCTTAATCTTCAGAAGAGAAAACATTGCAGCTCTTTTGTTTTCGTTTCTTTTTTATTGTGTTTGTTCAACATTAGTAAAGCGGAGGACAGGAAGGACCTGCAGCAGGTGGAGAGGGAGGCATCGACTGGTCAACCGGCTGTTTTTGAATTCTTTTGATTTTACATTTATGTTTCTCCTGAAAACCAGTTTGCTTTGCCTTGCTTGGTGTCTTTTCTGTTTGTTTTTCATTTGGCACTCGTCAGAGAATCAGTTTTTCTCTTTCATCCTTTGCTTCATGTGCCCCAAACTTAAGATTCTGAAAAAAAGGGAGTGTCTTGTGTCTTTGACGCACCACTGCGTCCGTCGGCTCCTCAGGTTAAACAGACGTCAGCTGTTCTCCTATAAGCCTCAGTCCGATGTGTTTCTTCTTCTCTCTCCACGCCCAGGTGAGCTCGTCGCACCACCTCAGCTCTGCCCAGCGTTTCCCCCCCTCCCCACCTCCCTCTTCTCCGGACTGACCCCGTCCTCCTCTTCGTCGTCCTCCTCTGGGAACCCGACGCCACCATGTCTCCGTCAGCGTCCTCCCTCCTCCTCTTCCTCCTGGTCTTCCTCCTGCCGCCGCCCCCCTGCCGGCCGGAGTCCCAGCGCAGCGGGCCCAGCGTGGACCCCAGCCTGAGGACGGCGCTGCCCTCCGTCTTCCCGTCCTCCGTCCCGTCCTCCTCGTCCTACAGTAACGCCTCCGGCCCCACCGTCAGAGACAAGTGCAACGAGGAGACGGAGTGCAAGCCCGGCATCCTGCTGCCCGTCTGGCTGCCCAACAAGCCCCCGCTGGGCTACCAGGTGGGCCGGGCCGTGGTCTACTTCGTGTCCCTCATGTACATGTTCCTGGGAGTGTCCATCATCGCAGACCGCTTCATGGCGTCCATCGAGGTCATCACGTCTCAGGTGAGCAGCAGTACTCGCTTCCACCTCTCTGTAGAGGGTGTGTGTGTGTGTGTGTGTGTGTGTGTGTGTCCTGGTGAAATGTGCAGGACATGCAGCCGTCTTACTCCAGAGGGGAGTTATGGATGAGGTGGAAACAATCCAAAGAGGTGTTTCAATATTTGTAACGAGGTGATTTCAGATGATTTCTTATTAATAGTGCATGTTTGAATGAACTTACTGTCTTTATCAAAGTGTAAAAAGGCCTCATGGCGAGTTTTAGTAATGCCTCAGAGACTCTTTCCTTTTGTCCTCGACAACTCTGTGTACAACGCTTTTGATGCACTCAGTAGATTAATCGGGTGTTTGTTTCGTTTTGGGGGTCTTGTGAGGTCAAGGCGGGGGAGCATCGTTTCTGGTTGACGTCACTGAAAGACAGTATTGAAGTTGTGTGTGCTAAAAGCACAGATGACTTGTTTCTCTCCTAAAGAACGGCTTTCCTCTCAGGATCAGGTCCAGGAGCTCCTGTTTGCTCTCGATGTGACATGTGGGCGTGGCTTTTTCTGAAAACTGCTGTGATTGGATTGAAATTACAAATTCAGTTCAGTTCACTTTCAGTGCAACAAAACAGTCATTTTGCAGAGAAAACGTGAAGTAATCCACACGAGCAAGCAGAGATGACAGTGTGAATCAAACACTTGATTCGTTCACTCTCTTCTCCACCTCTTCCCTCTTCTGCTCTCGTGTTTCTCCTGAAACCTGAAATGTCCTTCTGACCACAGTTAACCTTTTTATTTGCTCCCACCTCCAGAAAACAGCGTTTTCTGCTCTTCGGGAGTTTTTGTCTTTTTTAATGGCCCACACTGGTCCTGAAGTGTTCTGCTGTGTTGACGTTTCTAACTGCACAGATGAGAGCTGATTCATCCGTTTGCTGACTGTACGTCTCCAAAATAAACCTACGTGACATTAATATATTCGTGAGGCGGTATATTGTAGTTTGATTCGGACATCATTTATTCATTAGTGCTTGTTATGTTGAGGGTTTGAAGGCATGTTCACTTTCAGGAAGCTTGGAAATGTGTTTGTATCATCAGATGGCCGCTCTGCAGCTCAGGTCCCGTCTTCATGTGTTAATCCTGCACGGTACAGCAAATGACCCTCAGCTGCTTCTCTCAGGTCAGCCTGGTGTTTCCACACTCATCCCGCCGTCCCTGGTGGCCTTTAATGCTTCCGCAGTCGTGTTAAAAAACACAGAAGTGGAGGCCTGAGAGGATTGAATGGAGGAGGAAGAACGAGCGCAAGGAAGAGAGCGGAGAGACAGAAGAGGACAGATTCACTCCGTCCCTGTGCTGCTGTGCTTACTTCCATCAACACACACATTAATGAAGGCATTCTTATTTTTATTGGTAATAATAATGATAATAAAGGAAATGAGAAGAAGAATCTCACACTGGCAGCTGGAGAAAGGGAATCAAACCTGTGACACTGAGATTGAGAGACGACGGATGCAGTAGACTAAAGTCTGCGCTGATCACTGCCAGGAGCCCTGTTCCTCTTTCTTCCTCTTCATATCTCTGAAAAAGCTGTGAACACCTAAATCTCTTGTTTCCTTCTGACTGAAAATAGAAATCTTCAATAGGCTGAAGCTCCTCAGAAAGCGTTCGCAGTCCTGTCTCATCCTGATCGCGATACGGTCACTCTGCCGTCAGAAGAGTGATGTGTTCTGGAATTGTTTGAAATGTAATGGTTGGTTAGAAAGACAGAAAAAGCTGGAAGTGACCAGTACAGGGTTGAGCTGCTGCCAGACGTGAAGAAACGACGCAGGAGATCCAGTGTGAACGTCGGCAGACGCTGGCTGTAGGTTGATAGAGGAAGGACGTCCTGGTATCAGAGGCTGTGGTGGCAGAAAGGAGGAAGATGGAAGGGTTAATGGAGGAAAACCTCCATTAAAGCCAAGGTCACTGAAAATGAGTGTGTGTGTGTGTGTGTGTGTGTGTGTGTGTGTGTGTGTGTGTGTGTGTGTGTGTGTGTGTGTGTGTGTGTGTGTTATGAGGATTTATGGGTGCAGTGTGGAGCGCTGTGAGTAAACTCCTGATGGAAACTGAGACGACCTCTCTGGATGGAGGAGCTCTTCCTGATGTGTGTGATCGTCTCAGCTCAGCTTCTCGTCCCCCGCTCGAGATGTTCAACTCATTCTCGATAGAACTGAGTGACTGATGAAGTATTTCATCATCCTGGGGTGTGTTAGGGTCCACAGTGGGAGACAGTCTGCTCAGTTTCTCCGCTGAGCTTTGAGGTTTTCCTGTCGGTCAAACGGTCGTTAAGCGCTGCTGATCAGCCTGCTCTGCTCTGCTTAATGTAGAAGATCTCATGTTTTCATCAGAAGAATTTGGAAATGCAAAGTGCCCAATAGTTTCATGTGTCGATGCTTTGATATGCAAGACAAGCGAAGCATACAGCGAAGAGCTGCTCCAGCTGCTAGCATGTCGCAGATTTGGACGCAGCTCTTGATTATTGTGTTAAATTTTGGAAACTCCTGTCCGTCGGTATGACTCCTCCAACCTAAAAACCTGGAATCGATCAGCTGGTCCCTCAACGCAATTGACAAGGTATTTTCACCGAGGAATGCTGGCGTGGCAGAGGGACTTTTCCTGCAGGCTACAGCATCTGTGCCCAACCATTATTTCGTAGGATGTTGAAGATTTGAACATCTCCGTATTCATGAAAGGACATCTCCTAACAGGTCTCCAGGGTTGGTCCCCGGAAAGACTCTGGCTTCTTCCAGCGGATAATGACTGAAGGCAGAGTGACCGGCCTTATCTGACCCTGTTCCTGACCAGAAGACACTCATGGACACAGCTGCTGCTTGGACGACAATCAGCAGCTACTGTTAAACATTCAGAAGCCATTTTCAAGGACACTGACTACAGATTGTCTTCATATACGATCCCCGCCTGTGAGGGTTCCCCTCCACGTCCCATCCGCCCACCCCCACCCATTATAGGCCGATGGAGGGCCTCCCTAGACCCATCCAAACAGCGTCAGATGTATACTGTTGTCTATGAACAGCGAGCTGTATAGCTCGTCGCCCCTGGCTGCTCTTTCTGGTTCTTCCTGGAAGAGGAAGGAGGTGTTGGCGATGCTCTTGGTTCGCTGCGACTCACTGAACGCGACCTCGTTATCGTATTGTACTGTAATGACAAATAAAGCTTCTTGTGTTCTAGTGATGTAAAGAACTTATAATGACCCAGTCCCACTTCAATACATCATAAAAAAAACCTGTTAAATCTCAATAATTTTATGCTGACAGTGGAAATGATACTTGTTGCTTTGTTGCCTGAAGCCAAAGTTAATAATGTAGAAAATGGTGAGAGAGGAGAATAATCGTGGCTCAGTACAAGGTCAAGTGGCTCTAAACACACGCTGTGTGTGTGTGTGTGTGTGTGTGTGTGTGTGTGTGTGTGTGTGTGTGTGTTGGGTTCATCAGGAGAAAGAGGTGACCATCACAATGCCCAACGGGGAAACATCCGTGGCCACGGTTCGAATCTGGAACGAGACGGTGTCCAATCTGACGCTGATGGCTCTGGGCTCCAGCGCTCCCGAGATCCTGCTGTCTGTCATCGAGGTACGCACACACACACACACACACACACACACACACACACACACACACACACACAGAGAGAAAAGTGCTGATCATAATCAGAGGACTTTCCATGAATTCTCTGACAGTATCAGCTCTCTCAGCTTCTCTTCTTAATAAACGTCTCATTTTGACTTTATGCTGAATCACTTGGAACTTTTCGCTGCATTGACGTTAAGAACTGCCAAGAAACCCATCAGGATGTGATATACCTCATCCAAAAAACAGAAATGAAGCAGAGAAAACAAACCAATGACCCCAGCCAAAGTGAACCATAACATCAGTTTAACATCAGACCTCCGGTTCGTCCTCCGCAGGTCTGCGGCCACAAGTTCGAGGCGGGTCAGCTGGGCCCGGGAACCATCGTCGGCAGCGCCGCCTTCAACATGTTTGTGATCATCGGGATCTGCGTGTGGACCATCCCCAACGGAGAGACCCGCAAGATCAAACACCTGCGGGTGTTCTTCATCACCGCCTTCTGGAGCATCTTCGCCTACATCTGGCTCTACCTCATCCTGTCCATCATGTCGCCCGGCGTGGTGGAGGTGAGCCCTGCACGGCGAGCTCACACGGGGACCGCGCAGGGGGGAAATCCTCTCTTGGTTGCTGCTTTTCACCTTTTGTCATTAGTTCACGAATCTGAGCTAACATCCAGATTACAGAACATCTTCCTGCCACTGGCTGATGGATCTGAAGTTAATGAGCAAATTAGTTCCATTTCTTCCTCATTTTGCTGGTTATTAATGTTGAATGAATCAACATTGTGTGTGTGTGTGTGTGTGTGTGTGTGTGTGTGTGTGTCAGGTGTGGGAGGCCCTGGTAACCCTGCTGTACTTCCCCGTGTGTGTCATCCTGGCGTGGATCGCGGACCGCCGCCTGCTCTTCTACAAGTACATGGGCAAGCGTTACCGCGCCGACAAGCGCCACGGCATCGTCGTGGAGACGGAGGGGGACCTGACCCCCAACAAGGGCGGCATGGAGATGATAGTGGACGGCAAGTTCCCGCCGCGCGGCGGCGCCGTGGTTCCTGCCGAGAACTGCGGGGGCGCGCAGGACGGCAACGCCGCCAACAGCATCGGCGGAGCGGCGGGAGCCATGGCAACGGGCGCCGGGGGCAACCTGCCCAACTCGAACAGCGCCATGGTCAACGTGGACAGCAGCAAGGAGCTGGACGAGAGCCGCAAGGAGGTGAGACGAGGACAGTACTGGACACTGGAGCCCGATCGCGACCAGCAGCACCGCCTGCCGCCTCTTTAAACCCTCTCACTGGTGACTGCTGGTAAAACTAACTGGATTCTAACTGGAGCCGAGCTGACAGCACACACAGACGGAATCAGAGAGTATGAGCAGACACACTCATCACCACACACTGTGAGCTGTAATCGATCAGTAATCTCACCTTCTCACAGGCAAAAAAGAAGTCAGGTAGCAGAAGAAACCGTTTGAGCGGTTGTGTTCTGAGTAATGGATCCTCTTCCTACCGGAGACAGCAGGAACGTAAATGTAACAAATGTCCTGTTTATGCTGCATCTCATTTCCACATGTGGATTATCAGAACAGGGCGACGCACTGCCTCCATCAAGCCAGGGACCTTTATGGGTTTTTAATCTTCAGCTGAAAGTGAAGAGAGAACTCTGTGAGCTGCAGAAGGAACACATGGAAATCACTCAGCCTGCAGCGAAAGAGAGCTTCTCGAGTGTCAGGAGGTTTTTATTCTCAATACTTCCATTCATCCATCCATCCATCCATTTATTTATGATAAAATAGAATAAAAATGCATTTTTCATCTCAGACTGAAGTTATCGAACTTAGCTCCACATAGAAAAGAACCCAAAATAAACAGCATTGAAGTTCAAATATCAATGATAGGATGAAGCTGAATAAGCTAGCAGTGGTTGGTGTCAGCGTAGAGGAGCAAACTGTCAGTAAAACACAACAAACACTCTTTACAGGGATTTGGTTACCAAACAGGATTAATATAGTTCTAGTTAAATACACGACTTCAGCAGTTCTGGCTGTGATGTGAGGATAGAACCTGCTGAAACTCTGTTCCACATGATTATTTGTTTGTTGTGTGATGTGCAGTGTGTCACATAGTGTGTGTGGGAAATGTTCGACTCTGAACATATTTCTTTTCCTACAGACCCTGAATGATCTGTGTTGAACTCAAAATTTCTCGTTTCCACTTTCCTGCAAAAAATAAGATTTTGAACACCGACACTTTCAGTGTTTGTGTGATCACCTGTGCCTGCAGTGTGTGTGTGTGTGTGTGTGTTATTCAGATAAGTGAAGTGTGTATGTGTCTTCTGCTGCAGGTGATTCGCATCCTGAAGGAGCTGAAGCAGAAATATCCAGACAAAGAGCTGGACCAGCTGGTGGAGCTGGCCAACTACTACGCTCTGCTGCACCAGCAGAAGAGCAGGGCCTTCTACCGCATACAGGTGACACACACACACACACACACACACACACACACACTCTTCTGCAGACCTCAAAAGCTGTTATGAGTTCGGACCCATCTCTATGGGTACATTAATAAAAAGATATTTCTTGACGGTTTCTCTACTCTTCACTCTGCCTTCGCCTCCTCTGCAGGCGACCCGCATGATGATCGGCGCCGGGAACGTCCTGAAGAAGCACGCGGCCGACCACGCGCGCCGCACGGCGGTGACGGACGAGGAGGCGCCGGAGGACGACGACCTGGAGATCTGCAGCCGCATCTCGTTCGAGAGCGCCCACAGTCAGTGCATGGAGAACTGCGGCGTGCTCACGCTGGCCGTCGTCTGTCAAGGTAGAAGCACCCAGCGCTTCCTCACAAACGACTCAACATCTAAACAGAGACAAGGATGAAAAGCTTATATTTTGTCGAGAACTGAACCTAAACAGAGATGTTTCACAGCCGTTAAATCCTCGATGTGTTCTCGTGTTGTGGTTGTTTCCAGGGGGTCTGGGGGAAAACACCTTCTACGTGGACTACAGGACGGAGGACGGCTCGGCCAACGCCGGCTCAGACTACGACTACAGCGAAGGAACGCTGGTGTTCAAACCTGGAGACACGCGTAAAGAGATCAAGGTGAGTGGAGAAGAGACGGGAGGTTCGGAGGAGACGCGTTACAGCTCAATATGCTCAAATCAAACTCTAAACATGTCCTACCTTTGTGCTCGTCATTTTGTTGTTCATCGTGAAAGTAGCTTTCGATGCTGACTTACTGCATTTGACGATCTCAGGTTTAGGCTGCAGCATATTTTACTTCAGTGAGTTCGGTATTGATCCGGGTCCTGACCTGTCATTAAAGAGCGACAGTGGGACACGACCAGAGAATAAAATGAAATGAGCTGCAAAAGATGTAAAGTAAAGAAAATAGGAAGTGGACTTCATTTCTGTAACATTTTCTCTGCGTCAGCATTTGTTAAGAACTAAGGTCTTCAAGACAGTCAAGCAAAATGGCAAAAAGCCAATGACATCTTTAATCTTGATAGATTTTTACTTCAGAATTCATCTTTCAGAAAAAGTTCCTGTTTTGATGGAGTTCAGATTGGCTTTTCCCACTAAGAAGAGTATTTTTTGCTTCCAAGTCCCCATGAATGCACCATTTTTATAGAACTCCTTTGTTTCTCGATGAGTAATATATATTAGTCCAAAAAGGTTCATTGGTCTTTCCAATTTATAATCCAAAAGCAAAGGTTCTTTTCCAAAGACCAGGGAGGTATTTTTGTTATTTACCTGACGGTTTCGGCAGCTGTCAGCTGTCTTCTTCAGAGAGTCACGTGATGTTGTTGTGACGTATCTTGTGGGAGAATAGCGCCAAAACCTGTATAAATCAGCTGACAAGATACGTCACAACAACATCACGTGACTCTCTGAAGAAGACAGCTGACAGCTGCCGAAACCGTCAGGTAAATAACAAAAATACCTCCCTGGTCTTTGGAAAAGAACCTTTGCTTTTAGTAATATATATTGTCCTAAGTATTTCCAATATTGGACTTGATTACCAGACATGGAGTTTTTTTTAAACAGGTTCTAAACCAGATACCTGATTTGTGGTTGTTTGGTCACAGTCTGTCCTGAAAGAAGTGACGATGAGTTTGTTGTTGTCGTCACAATAATCTAAATTATCCACGTGTCCAGACACACCGCTGTGGTTCTTCCGCATGGCGTCTCCGTTTGCTGTGTTGATAAACCCGAACACGTCGGACTCAGACTGGCAGCAGTCTGCTCCTCTTCCTGGTGTCAGCTTTGACAGGAAGCGGATCCCTCCATTAAAAAATTCATTCAGGTTTTTTGGAGCTGAGATGAAACTTTAATGAACCCAGTTGGAAAAAAATAAACAGCTGGTGGAACACATTCATTATCAAACCAGGGATCTGTCATTTCAGCCCAGCAGAGGGTTTCTACCCGATCAGTTACCGGGTTGCCAGGTTTGGTGCAGGAGGAGTTTTCCTCACTGGTGCAGTCTCATGCTGCGGGTGGATGGATCGTGCACCGCAGGGCTGTTACATGTGATTTAATCAGGAGATCAAAGTGAGGAGAGAGCAGGGTGATGATGAAACGGGAGGAGGGTCCCAGCAGGAGACACCGGGGGGCTGCAGGAGAAACCATGGCTGCAACGAGTCAGACTGAAAATAACAGCTACCACGTGACCGAAACTGAAAGTCTGTTTGTTCATCCAGCAAAGAACACTGAGACATCTGACAGCTGCAGTGCACACAAGATTCAACAGAGGCCTGAGATCTCTTTGAGAGGTGGCCTGGTATATCTTTTTTAATTAATTAACTTTAACAAACTCGATACAGATTTTAACTTTTCTGATTTTTTTAATGGCTCACTCTGATTTTTTTGAAGACATTTGCACTGTTTCTGATTGCGTGGGACATTTCCTCAGCTGGCTCCCCGTGACTTTCATCAGCAGACTTTTTGATCAGATATTTTCTGTGTTGCGCTTTAAACTCTGTGGATGAAGTTCCTTCACAAACACAAACACAAACACCTTTTTTTTTTTTTTTTTACATTAATCAGATTTCCCTTTTCCTGACGGCATTGTTTGACTCTGAAAACCGTATTCCTGCTGCTGTAAGCTGGATAATCTCTGCAAAGATTCAAAAGTCCGCTGGTGAAGGATCAAAAGAAACATCTGGATGAGAGCGGAACGCTGCAGTCGCCTGAAGAGGCGAGCAGTTTAAAAACGAGATTTTTCTGTGTGCGTTGGTGTGTGTGAGACAAAGGTCACACTCATCTGTTCCAGCACATTACATTGATCACTGCAGCGATTAGAAGTGAGCAGCGGGGAACCCAATTACTTACACCATCAGTGGTTTTGGTCACAGTCCCACCTGTGACTGTCTCCTCGGCCTCCGCCACCTCCACCCTCCTCCTCCCTAATCCCATTAAGTCCAGATCAGACTCACAGAACAATCAGACACTTCATCAGCACTTTGTGTTAGAAGGAAAATAAACTGTTACAAGCTCAGGTATGGATCTGTAGCTTTCTTTGCTGCGGTGTTTGCAGTTTAAAATGAGAAGACCATCTTAAACTTTTCCAGGCCCAGCCAATCTGCTGGCACTACCTCCGTTACAGCAGTGATTGACAGGTGGAGCGTAGCATTAGAACAGTGTAGCTCAGTCCGAAATTAAAATCTAGAATTGAAAAGGTCTTTAACAGCGAAGTACACGGATTCTCCATGTGTAGCCTGCCGTCGTGGCCTCTGTTGCTTTTCTTTTGCTTTGTTCAAATGAAGTTTTAATTAAAATATTTCACTCCTATTTATTCATTCTTCACTTTATTTCTGTTTTATCACAACTTCATCTCCATCTCTGCCCTCTTCTGCTGACCTCAGTGCTCCTGTCACTCTTTGACTGTGTTGTTTGGCACAAAGTCTTTATTTTTTCTTCTGTTTCTGATTTGATTCTTTGAATTCACTTTCAAATTGTTATGTATTGGATTTAGTCTTTCCGCTCCTTTAGCAGCCCTGAAGCTCTTTGTTCATACATTATTAGTCACATTCACCCATTCACCCATTCTCACTGTGATGGAGACAAATGGCATGTGAGGCGCTCCATCTATTGAGCTCCATCTGGGCTTTAGTTTCAAATGAGAGGGACAGGGATCGAACCGGCAACCTTAGCTCACTGTTCCCCTGAAAGACTTCATGTGAGAGCTGTTATATTTCCAATGAATGGATCCTGTATGAACCAGTATTTCTTGTAATCATCTGTGAACCTCTTGTGTTGCTCCTGTTTTCAGATTTAACTTTGTCTCAGATCTTCGTCCTCATTGCATTTTTTTCTCTTCTTTTCTTTCTAAGCTAAATTCATGTTCATGATCTCTCAGATGTGTTTGGCAGCTCTCTCCTCAACATGAACTCCACAGCATCACATTCATTTAGCCAGAGCAGTCCTCACAAAAGGCCTCATTTCAGGTGTCATGTTCTCATGGTGTCATCCGCGTTGATCACTTCGATAGCACACACACACACACACACACACACACACACACACACACACACACACACACACACACACACACACACACACACACACACACACACTCACACACACACACACACACACACACACACACACACACACACACACACACTAATAGCACTATTTATCTGTGTTAGCATGCAATTCAGCACTGTTTATGCAAAGTGAATTCGGCGATAACTGTTAAACAAATAGCTTTAATATCATGCCAGAGAATTCCAAATGCGTGAAACTACTTCTTTTTTCTCATTTGTGCCTGAAAGGAATATTAAATGAGCAGTGGCCGCGCACTGAATGAAGCCCTGCGCTGCATCCTGAGCAGACAGGCCGGCTTCCATCAGCAGCACACATCACACTCTGATTACAGAAGTGCCGCTCTGTAATATGAAAAACCATCGGAGGGTTTCTGCTGTCTGCTATTTCACTTCAGTGCATCTAATAAAGCCTCCGCAGACATTGTCAATTTGTAGCCTCGTTCACAAGTTGATTAGGACCTGTATTTTAAATGTTTCAGCAGCCCAACATGAATAGATGTCCAGAGACTGTGGTCCATTTTAATACAACGAAATCTGTGCTCTGTTGATGAATTTGGTTAATAACTGTCTAAATATGTGAGAAGATATCAGAAAAACTCAGCTAAAAACCTGCTAAAAACCTGAGGTTCATTGTCAGATCCTCGTCCTACTGAGAGAAGGTTGCAGTGGTGCTGACAGTCACCAGGGACCAGATAAAGTTCATGTGAAGGGGCTGTAAATGTTAACTTTCAAACATCAACATTATGGTTTAAACCACAAACTGAGTCCTGGAGACTGTTTTCTTTGCAAAATTTAAAGCAACTATCCTCTAAACCAGCGGTTCTCAAAATTTTCAGTGTGCACCACTGAGCTGACCCCAACATACAACAGCAGGCTGACTCTGTTCACTGTGGAGTTATTACTTATACATTTATTTTAAATGTGATTTTCACATTTCATCCATCCATCCATCCATCCATTTTCTACCGCTTATCCGGGGCCGGGTCGCGGGGGCAGCAGTCTCAGCAGGGATGCCCAGACTTCCCCGTCCCCAGACACTTCCTCCAGCTCCTCTGGGAGGACCCCAAGGCGTTCCCAGGCCAGCCGAGAGACATAGTCTCTCCAGCGTGTCCTGGGTCTTCCCCGGGGTCTCCTCCCAGTGGGACATGCCCGGAACACCTCCCCAGGGAGGCGTCCAGGAGGCATCCTAAACAGATGCCCGAGCCACCTCAGCTGGCTCCTCTCCATGTGGAGGAGTAGCGGCTCTACTCCGAGCTCCTCCCTGGTGACTGAGCTCCTCACCCTATCTCTAAGGGAGTCCAGCCCCCCTACGGAGGAAGCTCATTTCGGCCGCTTGTATCCGGGATCTTGTCCTTTCGGTCATGACCCAAAGCTCATGGCCATAGGTGAGGGTGGGAACGTAGATTGACCGGTAAATCGAGAGCTTCGCCTTTCGGCTCAGCTCCTTCTTCACCACAACGGACTGATACAACGACTGCATCACTGCAGCCGCTGCACCGATCCGCCTGTCAATCTCACGCTACATCCGTCCCCCACTCGTGAACAAGACCCCAAGATACTTGAACTCCTCCACTTGGGCTAGGGTCTCTCCACCAACCTGGAGGGGGCAAGCCATTTCATATATATTTCAAAATTATTTTGATAATTTTATGCATTTGAGTATTATGCATGTGAGTATTCTAGCATAATGGCGGCACGTGCACACGCAGCGGCTCCTCTCTGTCCCGACCACATGGTGTTTCCGTGTTTTTTGTGCGTCCCAAGGAGAACGTACTCCCGCAAGCTTCTGCTCGACATCCGCAGAATCATATTGAGAAATACATTCACGCCAGAGATTTCAGCGGACGTGGAAAAGCTCCGCTCCGACGGTCTGCTCCGGAGTCCCGCTCAACCCCCGCCCCTGCGGTAAGCCCACAGTGGAGGCGCCACAGGCGGAACAGGAGGAAGCAGAAGAGGGGTAAGCGCGGAGGTATCCGAGCTAGGCTAGCTGCTAGCCCTCATCGTCCGGCTATCCCCACCATCATCCTGGCTAACGTGCGCTCGCTGGATAACAAACTGGATTACATCCGCCTTCTTCGGACATCTGTAAAGACTGTGAGTGAGGGCTGTGTCCTTGTCTTCGTGGAAACATGGCTCAATGACAGCGTCCCGGACTGTGCTATCCAGCTAGAGCGGCTAACATGCTTCCGGGCTGACAGAGTGCTCGTCGAGGAGGGAAGACTCGCGGCGGGGGGCTCTGTGTTTACATCAGTGACGCCTGGTGCCGTGACGCCGTTGTAGTCTGTAAACACTGCTCACCACTGGTGGAGTTTATGATCATCAAGTGCCGCCCATTCTTCCTGCCAAGAGAAATTACAGCTGTTTTGCTGGCAGCAATATACATCCCCCCTGGCTCCACCAACAACAGGAGCGGGGCACTGAATGAACTCTATCAGCACATCAGTGAGCAGCAGACAGCCCATCCTGACGCCTTCCTCATCCTGGCTGGTGATTTCAACCACGCTAACCCAAAGAGCGTTTTTCCACAACTCCATGGACATATTAACTTTCCCACAAGAGGTGCTAATATCCTGGACAATTTTTTCACTACACACAGTGGTGCCTACAAAGCCACCCCCCTCCCCCACCTCGGGGCTTCAGACCACACTACTGTTATGCTCCTGCCAGCATACAGGCCGCTGGTTAAAATCACCAGACCAGCGAAGAAGACAATCCGTGTGTGGCCAGAGGGGTCGTCAGCGGCACTCCAGGACTGCTTCTATACCACTGACTGGAGTGTGTTCAGACAGGCGGCCACCTTCAACGACACCATAGACCTCCAGGAGTACACAGAGACCGTCACTGCTTACATGAGGAAATGCATGGACGACGTCACGGTCTCCAGAACCATCTCCACTCACGCCAACCAGAAACCATGGCTGACAGGGGAAGTCCACAGACTCCTGGGGCCTCGGAATGCTGCCTTCAGAGCTGGGGATGAAGCAGGCCTAAGGACAGCCAGGGCTAACCTGTCACGAGGTATCAGAGTGGCCAAGAGACAGTACTCCAGGAGGATCGCAGATCGTTTCACTGACAGCAGAGACACCAGGAACCTGTGGCGAGGGATCCAGACCATCACGGATTATAAGCCCGCTCCACAGACCTGTGACAACACCACCTCTCTGCTGAATCAACTGAACGACTTCTTTGCTCGCTTTGAGGATGACAACAACACCCCAGCACAGAAAGCCCCACCTCCTCCTGACGACCAGGTGCTGAAACTGTCCCCGGAGAGCGTGAGGAGATTCCTCAAAGGGACCAATGTACGAAAAGCCCCAGGTCCTGACAATATTCCTGGTCGTATCCTGAGAGACTGTGCTGAGGAGCTCACTGATGTTTTTACTGACATCTTTAACATCTCGTTGAGCCAGGCTGTTGTCCCCACATGCCTCAAAGCCACCACCATCATCCCGGTTCCTAAGAAGCCGTCTCCATCCCACTACAATGACTATCGCCCGGTCGCACTCACCCCCATCCTTATGAAGTGCTTTGAGCGGCTCGTCATGCAGCACATCAAGTCTGCCCTCCCATCCACCCTGGATCCCTACCAGTTTGCTTATCGGTCCAACCGCTCGACCGATGACGCCATCGCCACTGCTCTCCACTCAGCCCTGACCCACCTGGAGACCAAGAACTCATATGTCAGAATGCTGTTCATGGACTTCAGCTCAGCATTCAACACAATCATCCCCCAGCAGCTCATCTACAAGCTGGACCGGCTGGGACTCGACACCACCTTGTGCAACTGGCTGCTGGACTTTCTGACAGGGAGACCACAGGCAGTTCGGGTTGGCAGCAACACCTCCGGCACCATCATTTTGAACACGGGGGCCCCCCAGGGATGTGTGCTGAGCCCCCTCCTCCTCACTCTGCTGACCCATGACTGCACACCCTCATCCAGCTCATACCTCTTCATCAAGTTTGCTGATGACACGACCGTGGTGGGTCTCATCAACAATAACGATGAGACCATCTACCGGAGTGAGGCGAGCCGCCCGGCCACGTGGTGTCAGGACAACAATCTCCATCTGAACGTGGAGAAGACGAAGGAGATTGTTGTGGACTTCAGGAGAGAGCATTCCCAGCATGCTCCACTAACCATCAACGGTGCTGCTGTGGAGAGAGTGAGCAGCACCAAGTTCCTGGGTGTGCACATCTCTGAGGATCTCTCCTGGATCACCAACACCACATCACTGGCTAAAACAGCTCAACGGCAGCTCTACTTCCTCCGCAGACTGAGAAGAGCGAGAGCCCCGCCCCCATCATGACCACCTTTTACAGAGGCACTGTAGAGAGCGTCCTGACCAGCTGCATCGCGGTGTGGTACGGCGCCTGCACCGTGTCCTGCTGCAAGACCCTGCAGCGCATTGTGAGAGCAGCCGAGAAGATCATTGGTGTCTCTCTCCCCTCCCTCTCCTCTATTTACAACACCCGCCTCACCCGCACAGCCACCAGGATCGCAGGTGACCCCACTCACCCCGCCCACAGCCTCTTCAGCCTGCTGCCGTCGGCCGGGAGACTGCGGAGCCTCCGGGCCAGAACCAGCAGACTCAAGGACAGCTTTTTCCACCAGGCAGTCAGGAAGCTAAACTCCCTCCCTGCTCTGCCTCCACTCCCTGTCTCTGCCCCCCGCCACTGACCTCAGGCCTGAATTTTTCTGTGTTTTACTGTGTTATTAGTAAATTAATTTATTTATTTGTTTTGTTGCACCGTGGGTCCGAGAGGACTGTAATTTCATTTGTGCTGTATGTGCTTATGTATGGCATATTTGACAAATAAACTGACTTTGACTTTGACTTGACTTGATATTTATGCATAATTTTATGCATTTTCAAATGTATATATTTTTTTAAAACTATCTATGGCTTGCCCTCATGTACCACTACATGCGTACCACTGGTGGTCCTTGAACCGCAGTTTGAGAATCATGACTCTAAATAAATATTGAAGTTGATCTTAACGTACAGTAAAAACAGATGAATTATTCAACCTAAAGGATCATTTTGTCCAACTTTCCAAGTTTTCATGAGAAGCAGAAAAGAGTTTATTCTGTTGTTCATCCGTTCAGAAGGAAAGCAAAGCCCCGCCCATCCTCGCTGGAGTCACCATGTTTTCCCTCCTCTGGTTTCCTCCTGTCTGGACCATCAGAACCACCTGGGAGGAGGCTCCCTGGTCATTGAATTACGCTGCAGACGTGATGTGATTTGGGAGCTCTCACTTGTCAGTTAATGTGCGGTGGCACGATGGGATGATAACCACGTCTCGGAGTTCTCCTCTATAGCTGGGGCTTCTGTTTGGGCTTTGTTCAGAGGAAACCGATTCTCTCGTTTCTCTTCTGACACTGGGACCGGGGCTGGGCGTTTATTCGCTTTAAATTCAGACCGCACAATCAAACTGCAGCTCCTCTGTCGGAGCTCTGCTTCAGCGCTGAGAGGAATCCCAATAATGAATCCCATTAATATTGTGGCAGGATTGGAATAATAAATGATTAGAATTACAAATATAGAGTTAATCCAGCAAGAAGCACAGCATTAAGATATTACAAGGCGAAAACGTGGAGGGAGGAGACGCAGAAACTAAACAGACCGACAGAGAGGATGAGCAGACTGAGTGTTTAAATACACTCAGTGAGAGGTTCGGCCAGATGGACGCTCACGCCGGGCTGCCATGTAGCCATGCTGGATTCTCAGTAGCGTCACTGAGTTGAAACTCTTCTCATTCTCATATTTTGGCCATGATGTTTAAGGCACTTTGCCATCTCTGTTATTAATGATCACCAAGTTAAATGAAGGTTATGCCTCCTTTTTACAGTGAGTGGCAGTGTCGAGTCTCCTCTGTGTTTGTCTTCATCACTCATTACACCACCTTGTGGTGAAAACTCGAACTGCAGGTCTAAACTGTAGCACGTTGCAAGACCTGCCTGATTTTGTATTATTTTGTGAAACTTACGCTCCCCAGCTGAGGTAAGACACATCAGCCACTACATTATAACCACCTGTTTGTCATATATGTTGGAGTTTTTATATAGAGTTCAGGTCATGTTCTGATGGAACACACAGAAGTTTTTATGATGTTTACAGACATAATATTCAAAGTTCTGTCTCCCTCTTTCTCTCTTTCTTTCCAGGTCGGTATAATCGATGACGACATATTCGAGGAGGACGAGCACTTCTTCGTCCGTTTGCTGAATCTGCGAGTCGGTGATGCAGAGGGGATGTTTGAGAGTGACGAGGTGGGCGCCACCCCCAAAGCCCGCTTGGTGGAGCCTCTTGTTGCCACGGTGACCATCTTGGACGACGACCACGCCGGCATCTTCACGTTCAGCGAGCGCATGGTGCGCGTGAGCGAGAGCGTGGGCACCATGGAGGTGACGGTGGTGCGGAACTCTGGCGCCCGCGGGACCGTCATCCTGCCGTACCACACCGAGTCCGGGACCGCCAAGGCCGGGGAGGACTACGAGGACGCCCGGGGCGAGCTGGAGTTCACCAACGACCAGACGACGTGAGTCCCAGCAAATCTAAATCATACAAGTCATCGTGTTCTCCGTTCAATCGACTGACGACAGAACCTGAAGGTGCCGATCCTCTCAGACGGGGCGTAATGCCTTTTATTGATTACAGAGACGACCAACAACGATGGAGAGTGTGTAAACAGACTTGGCAAATAGTGAATAAAGTGACACATTGAGTGCAGATTTTTTGAAATTCACTGAAAATTTCCCTTTGTTCCCTGTTAATCACGGTCACAGCGGTGTTGTTGTCGTGGTCAGTCTGATAACACACCCTCATTACGTTCAGCTGCAGTTAGAGGAGGAAGATGCTCTATAATCTCCCAACATGCCGCCATTAGAGGGATGCTCGCCATTATTTGGGGCGGGGCTTCATCATCAACACCGCCACCTGGAGGCACAGATCCATGAGCGCTGTTGTACCAGTTAGTCAAAGTTTGATGAACAGCACAGAGATGACTGCTTCACTCCTGAACACACACACTGAACACACACCTTCAGCATCCAGTAACACAGGCTTAAAACAGCCTCAGACTCTGCAGATCCTTTTTAAATGCGTAATTGAACGTTTAATAGTATTTTTTTTCCTCTCTCTGCTGGTGGCTTCGGAACAGAAGGTGAAATGTCAGAAACTCTATAAATTTGATTTGGACGGAGAACAAAGTGACTTCTTTATCTCACTAATTCAGACCGTGTTTGTTGTGATGAAAGGCGGCTTGTTTGTTTAAAATGATGAATATTTCACGGCCCTGCGGCCTCCTGCTGCTGTTAATCAGCCGAAAAGTGAGAGAATAAGTAATCTGTCAGTCTCAGACTTTAACACTCTGCCTGTTTAGAGCCACATGAGGAAAACACACTCTCTGAAAGTTTCAATAATTCCTTTTGGGCTGATGAAGAGAAGCAATCATCTGACTTTTGAAAACGGTTTTGCTTTGATGGAGCGATTTGAACTGACGTTACTGCTCACTGCCTCGCTCACCTCTTTCTCCCTCTTGTGTTCGCTGACTGACCATGGTCAGTTCGGTACCCCCCCTCTGTCTGGTGTCACTGTGGATTTCTTTGCCTTCGCTGAGCTTCTTCTCTGGTGACAGTTCAGCTCTCAGACACTAACAGGTCCTGTCATCCTCACTTCACCTTCACCTCCTCCTAATACGGGACCATCGTTCCTCGTCTCGCTCATCCGTCAGGACCCTGGGGAGTCTGCTCTGACTCACTCCCACTTCTTTTCTATTTCTTGGTGTTTTGCTGACTTGAACAAACACAAAGTCAGCCTTGACGGCTCACTGTTTTAAAGCTTCAGGAGGGAAATACAATTATAGTGGAAAAACTCTCATCAGAAGCATGTTGATCTTATTCACTCATCGGTTTTGCCACGTCAGCAGGCTGCGCAGTGGTTTGAGTCTGGGCGCAGCGCCTGGTTCTCACCTGTGTGGGTGTATCCTGCCTTCACGGTCAGCCGGGATCGGCTCCGGCACACTGCCACCCTGAGTGAATTA
Source organism: Salarias fasciatus (assembly GCF_902148845.1). NCBI lineage: Eukaryota > Metazoa > Chordata > Actinopteri > Blenniiformes > Blenniidae > Salarias > Salarias fasciatus. Next base: position 38,726,808 of record NC_043758.1, on the reverse strand, counting down.
AAGCTGGATCAGAGATGGATGGAGCGGCGGACACGCTTCGCCGAGCTGCCCACACGCCATCAGGAGAGATGGAAACCACACCGCACGGCCTTGTCATTGGTGTATTGCTACAGCTGAGCACAGCTGCTTCTCGATAACATCTTGATTAAAATCGTCCATCTTCCACACCGAGCTTCTCAAAGAGACATTTACATCTTGGTTGCTGAAAATCCAAACAGAAGCATCAAGGAGTCGGCGTTTGTGTTCATTTCTTCATGGGAATGTGTGTTTGTTTGGCTCATTTCCTTCCTTTGATTTCCTCTCTGGGCTCTGACCTTTGACTCGGTGATCGATCCCCTGTCCTTTTCCCTCCTTCTGCTCTGATTTACACTGCAGCGCCGTGTGATTCCATCAACAGGAGGGAGACCGCCATGTGGGCAGGCGTGTGTGTGTGTGTGTGTGTGTGTGTGTGTGTGTGTGTGTGTGTGTGTGTCCAAGTTTACAATACCTGCATGTCGATCACATAGACTGCCTCTGCTGACAGTCCAGCTGGGCTGCAGACTGATGCTTGACTTCATTATCAAACTGACAGTGTGTGTGTGTGTGTGTGTGTGTGTGTGTGTGTGTGTGTGTGTGTGTGTGTCTGTGTCTGTGTCTGTGTGTGTGTCTGTCCAGTCAAACTCTCCAGGTGAGAATAATTGATGACGAGGAATATGAGAAACATGAAAACTTCTTCATCGTGTTGGAGGAGCCTCGCTGGCTGAAGAGAGGAATCTCAGGTAACACACACACACACACACACGCGCGACATGCTCCAGCCTGTTAAACTGAAACACATCAACATTTTTCAAGTCAAAAGAAAAAAATCAATACAAACTCAAATAACTCAATAAGAGCCAAACAGGAAAATAGGAAAGTGGACGGTGGATGAACTCCCACACCGCAAAACGACCTGACCTAAAAAGCAGAACATAAACCGAGAAGAGGACCAGCAGCAGGAATGGATGCTCTCTCATCCCGGCTGGTTCAGTTCAGTTCACTTATCATGAGCACTGAGGTTCCCTCATTGACAGTCTCTCACTCAGTTACTCTTTCAGTTACTGTTCACTAAAAGCTCCAGGAACACTGACTAACAGAACCGTGAAGGGAACGTTGTGAGAAAGCTGCAGGAACTTTTTAGTGGAATATTTGGGAAATCTCAGTGACGAATTACGAAAGTTTCAGAAAAGATTTCATCAAAAACATCTCAGAGGTTACGGAGAAGGATGTTGGCGAGATGCTGAGTTTCTCGTTTTACAGCGCTGTTGTTCAGATGGAGCCACATTTATTCGAGCGCACAGTGCCTTCTCCTCCTCATACGGAGAAAAGCTGCGGATGTAGCAGATAACCGTGAGACTGAAGAGCAGCTAAAAACAGCCCAGGGTCACTTTTCATAGTGTCTTATAAATTACATGTAAAGCAACAAAGTAGCAAATCCTTTTTTTTTAAACGGGTCTTCCCATGGAGCTGATGTGTGAAACATGCAGGATTCATGAAAGTGAAACTCTGGATGTGTTTATATGTTCATCTTAGTGGCTGAGTGAACACTGCCTGGTTTTGTTTGAATACAAAACAAATGAAGATGATTATTTACTTTCAAAGCTTGAATAAGAAAAGTTCAAACTGGATAAAATGAAAGTGGAATCTGTGTGCCTTTGCTTTTATGGTAGAATCGATGTTAATCTGGATTTTGTGACTTTACTAACTGCTGATGTTTTTCTTTCACAGCTCTGCTGCTGAACCAAGGTAAGACTGATTCTCCACCGCTTCAACAGTCTGACCGAACAAATATCTACTGTTTCTGAGTCCTTCCGTGTTCTCTCATTCACGAAGACGATTCAGAACAGTTGTTCACGCTGGAGCGGCAGAAAGTTTTGCATTTAAGTCAGAGGAATCACATTACACCAATAGTAACAGGATGTTCAGACAGATATCTTTATTTAAGAGGAGTGAGGCTGGTTTTCAGTGCAGCAGTCAGAAACTGAACATGAAGAATAAAGGGGAAATTTCCTGATCATGGGCCATGCAGTCCCAGAACCTCTAACCGGAGACCATCGAGCTGTCAGGGTTTAAAGCAGCTCCTCATCGGCGCCACACTTTATAAAAACATCCTCAAATTCACCTAAACTGTTCCGGTTGTTTCCATTCATGTGTTTATTTCAGTTGGTTGAAAAGTCTGCAAGCTTTTCACTTCTTCAGCTGAGGTGTGGGGGCCACTGAGTGGAGAAGCAGCGCCCCCTGCTGTTCAGCCGGGCACCCCGGCCTCGTCTGGGCCTGCTGAGCTCTGATTGGCTCCCAGCCGTTTCTCAGAGATACACTCAGCAGCACAAACTGGGCCAGCTGTCGACATGAGGCAGCTCCTCCTGGAAGCTCTTCTCTGCTGACGCTGTTCACCCATCAGCCAAAACATTAAAGCTGGTGTCCGGAGTTTCCGTTCGTTTCCAACGTATGAATCATTTTTCAACAGAGCTTCAATGTGTCAGTCTGGTTCGATACTACAATATAATATTAGCATAAAGCAATATAAAAATGTATTTATGAGCCCGGCCTTCGTCTCATAGACCCCCATGTTATCCGAAAAAGCGCCGGTCAGCGTCAGCCATAAGAATGCGAGCTTCCGCATTCTCGTGCTGTCAGTCAACATGTGGAGCAGCCAGAGAGCACGGCCGCTCGCCCAGCAGAGGACAGTTAGCTCTGCAGCAGATATATCCACTGTCTGCTGAACATCCACCATAAACAGCTCAACATGGAGGATGCTGGAGGACTCAGAGGCTCTCATTTTCACCCGACAGATAATAGCGTGCACAATTAAAGG